>NC_135720.1:15875605-16185877 GCF_964656455.1 Halichoerus grypus | reverse complement strand
AACTATAGCAGTCCCTAAGTTCCTTCTGTGTATATACCTGTATCCATATATATGTGTGTGTGTATACATATCATGTGCAGATAAATTTAGCATAATCGAAAACATTAGGGAACAATTTATTTCTTATGTGTAGTGACGCAAATATTTAGTGGACAGACAACATAGGTACCAAGGGAACTGGAATCACTCTGTTCAGAAATGTGGGCTTTGTGTTTAGCTTTTGACTTGCATCTCACAATCCAGTCATGCTCTCTCAACCACAGGGAGTGGTGGGAGGCAAACAAGAGCCCCATCAAGCAGGCAGTCCTGACCCGCTGGTGTAGAGATTATGTCATTAAGTTACTCACTAGGGAAAAAGGAATAGTTCCTTCTGAAATATCCTACCTATGGGCCACTGTGGTCTCTCACCAGGAACAGCAGGCCATCTCTAGGACAGCAGGGTGACTCACATCAGAAGCTGGCCCTGGTTGGAATCGGAAAGAGAATTCAAGTTCCTTGGGCACTGAGATGCACTATGAAGCTTTGTCCCAGGATACTGGGACTGACCCAAGTGTGGGCTGAGGGTTCCCATAGCCCATGAGAGCTGAAGACAGACTTATGTGTACTGAGCACCCAGGGCCAGGAGATCTCATGTGTCCCCAGCAGGACCACAAACCCCACAGTGCCACACTCAGAGTTCTGATATAGGTACCAAACCATTTATAGGTTTGGTTTTTTTTTACCTTTCATGAGTGTTTATTTATTTATTTATTTATTTATTTTTTTAAAGGTGAATTTTGTTTTTGTTTTGAGAGAGAGAGATAGAGTGAGTGGGGAGAGGAGCAGAGGCAGAGAGAGAACCTCAAGCTTAGCGTGGAGCTGGATGTGGGACTCGATCTCATGACCCCAAGATCAAGACCTGAGCCGAAATCAAGAGTCAGATGCTTAAGTGACATTTCATAAGTGTTTAAAAGCCATTTTGCCATTTAAATTTTTATCATTTTCAATTAGCTTCGTGACTTTATCCTTTTTCAAGAATATCAAAACGAAACACAATCTTGGAGAATTTGGGCTGTCAGAACTTCCCTTCTGGGTTCCCTTAATGGTCATGGTACAGTTATTTAGGAACGTTCTCCCCCACATAATTATAGAAGTGATGATAAATTCCCATAGCCCTAGAACCATTGGTCTTGACCTCAGTTAGCTGGTTTGTTGCCCCTAAAGTGATGCAGAATGAAACGGAGTGGCAGCAACATACCAGCGTCTGCGGCCAAGAACTTCATTCGCCAGGTGATCTAACTTCACTTTGAGCAAGTATGAGTTATTATATTTATTCTTTTTTTAAAAGATTTTATTTAGGGGTGCCTGGGTGACTCAGTCATTAAGCGTTTGCCTTCAGCTCAGGTCGTGATCTCAGGGTCCTGGGATCGAGCCCCGCATTGGGCTCCCTGCTCGCAGGAAGCTTGCTTCTCCCTCTTCCACTCCCCCTGCTTGTGTTCCCTCTCTCACTATGTCTCTGTCAAACAAATAAATAAAATCTTTAAAAAAAAAAAGATTTTATTTATTTGAGAGAGAGCGAGTGAGAGAGAGAGCACGAGCTTAGGTGGGGGCAGAGGGAGAAGCAGACTCCCCGCTGAGCAGGGAACCCGATATGGGACCGATCTCAGGACCCTGGGATCATGACCGGAGCTGAAGGCAGACGCTCAACCGACTGAGCCACCCACGAGCCCCTGCTATATTTATTCTTAATGAACATTCTCGCATTTTCCTGTGTTTTAATTTCTGATTTTAATTTACTGGATGATAGGAACTGCCCCAAGTGGGGCCCACACGGAGCCCTGGACCTTTGTGGTTGTGAAGGACATGAACATGAAGCACAAGATTCGGGAGATCATTGAGGAGGAGGAGGAAGTAAACTACTTGAAAAGGATGGGACACCAATGGGTTACAGACCTGAAGAAGCTGAGGTACAAAAGTTGATGGAGTTATTAATTAACCTCTCTGTGCTTGGTTTTCTCATCTGTAAAATGGGAATGTCTAGGATTTACTTCATTATGAAAATTAAATATGTAAGCACATTTGCCAACATGTAGAACAATGATGACACCTAGTAAGTGCCATATGCATCTTTGGTAAGTAAATGGGATTTGACCCAAGTAATAATAAATAAAACATTGAGGACTTACTTCATTTTTCTCCCATCTGGAATGTAAGATTGTGAGATATTTCTCAGGACTTTGACTGAAGTAAATTACATTTGCTAAAGTGATACCATCTTCCAAGTGATCTTACTAAGCAGGCTTTAGTTTTAGGACATGCTTAGTAAGAGTAGATACAAGTGTAATATCTAATAGGCATTAGTCACTGTGCGGGCTTCCTTACCTCCCGGAAGGAAGTGTGGTGGAACTCATTGTAACTAGATTTAATGCAGTGCCTCTGTGCATTAGGGTACGTCCTGCAAGTTGTCAGTTCCTCTAGTGGCTGCAACTAACAGTGACTTGTGGAGTCCTCTTTCCCCACTGAGGGCCGGTCATCCTTCATAATATCTCAGATGCATTCCATAACTTCTCAGTCACTTTTGTCATTAAAACAGTGACTTTCAATTGTTTAGACTCAGCCTTGTCACTTACTGAGTCCTCAAAACACTGCCCTCCCCACAAAGGCCATTTCCATTCCCCTCCGGGGTGCCCTGAGGCTGAGCGTGAGGAGGGACAGTGGGCAGAGATGTTGGTTCTTACTTCAGAGAAGGGAAGCTTGCTCTAGTCATTGGCACTTGGAATACAGAGGTATTCACACCTCTGGTTCTCAACTGTGGGCCTTCCGTGGCCAGTCCTGGGGTGTTATCCAAAACCCCAGTGTGACCCAAGCTTGTAAGAAAGAAAGGGCAATGAGATTGCAGCCTTGGGGAGAAGGGGGGACCTCTTATCCAGTAGTCAGGGCTGGGTGATGGCAAGAGGGCCTCTTGGCTCTGCTCCTGTTTCATTTATTTGTCCCCAGAGGACATATTTTTCCTAAGATATTTAAACCCTATTAAATTGATGCCTTATGGAGTTGTAACTTATTACCATACTCTGGAACTAGTGCAGGATATTAATAATAAATATAAAAATCTTATTGCAAATTCATGGGGAAAAAATGGGATGGGTAAAAGTTAAGTTGAGTTCCTACCCTTAGATGTCCTGCTCTTTGCATGCACAGTGCCCACAAGATGCTGCAGGGCCCTGGCACTCTCCCCAGCAAAGGCAGAATTAGTCACTCTCTCATCTCTGTGCTCTAAGCACCTAATATACAACTTCTGTGCATCTAAAATGGCCATTTTATCACATAGCATTTTAATTATTGGTTTACTTTTCTTCTCATGTTATAGGCCATATTTTAGAAAACTTATAGACTTTCTCTGAAGGCAATATGTACACACACACATATATATAAAAACTCTAGGGGTCCAGATTTAAAATGTCACATTATATCATTTAGCATAGTGCTGATGCATAGTAGGTAATTGAATAAATGTTTGTTGAATTGAATTGCAAATGAGCATATGTCCTGACATCCTGTTGGAGTCCACTTTGAAACCCATAGCTGTCATTAAAGACTCAATATACAACCTGGGTCCAACCTACTTTTCAAACCTTATATTTTTCTGTTTGTGGGTTTCAGCCCTCCACTCCAGGCAGAAGGTGCTACTTGTCCTTCTCTTAATAGGTCTTGTTGCTGTGTTTTTATTAGCTTTAATGTGATGTCATAATAAATTCTTGTAAAATTGAACAAACCAGAAATATTAGATACTAATGTATGTCTAGGCAAAAAAAAAAAAAAGTACAAAAATCATTGAAAATTGCTAATCTGCCTTTGAACCAAGGTAAATTGCTTAATCTTCATCTTGCATTAAAATATTTTTTTAATTATTCATTGTAAAATAATATTAGTAGTAATAATACTAACACACACATAGCAGTGTGCTAGGTTAGGTACTTTTCTAGGTACTTCATCTATTTGACTGATCTCACCCTCACAATAGCTGTATGGGGTGAGTATCTAATAGTGCCCTTTACATATGTAGGAACTGAAACATGGGAAATTCAGGAGGTTGCCCAACATGGCAAAACTCGTCGGCTCCAGAATTTATCCTCTTTGTAAACAATAAACATTCTCCCCGTTTGTAAGGAGAAAAGGATTGATAATAATAGCCCAATGTGACTGATTGAAGCATGGTTCTACACTTGATCTTAGCCAAAAGGCAGAGAAGCTGTAAGCTGATTGAAGCATGGTAAGGTAGCTTTGGAAATGTAACCTGTAGAAGTTAAGAGTGTAAGAGGAACCATAGAAAACTGCACAAGTGAGTTTAGTATGTTTTAAAACAGTAAAGAATAACTAGGCTTAAAATGAAATCATCTCTTGTTAATTAATGACCTAATGTATCTGTATCCTAAAAAAAATTCTAATATACAGCATTGCATGAATACTACTTTGAGTATCTGTGCTGGAATAAAACTTTTGCCAAATGTATGGGATAGGGTAATGGAATAGAGAAAGATATGCTCCATAGCTGGAAAGCAAAAATTGAAAGTTAATATTTATACCTCACATGAATTATCTCCCACTCCCACAAAGATCCCTTCCTTTTCTCCACAACTGGGCTGATAGCATTACTATCTCTGCCCCTGTGATTTTGGTTAAACCTCACCATCACCCTTTTCCTTTGCTCCTGTACCGGACCTATCAGTTCCAGCCTCTACACCTCCCCAAATTCTCCTGGTCCCTTGCCCACATCAATCTGCCTCTTTCAGAAATAGACCTGATCACATGATGCTTCTGCTCAGAAGCTTGTGGTCACGTTCCATTACCTACCAAATGAAGTATGGGGCAGCCCACCCATGCTTTACCATGCACCCCATCCTCCAGCCTACCAGGCTTCTGAAAATTCCCTGGCCTGTTAAGCATCCTCTGTCCTGAATCTGCCTTTACTCATTGACTCACTAGGATGCCCTCCCCAGTGCCCCCTTTCCATTTGGTCCTCAGTGCCCCACCTCAAGGGAAAGTTTGGAAAAGTTCTTCTAATCTGCTTATTCAAAATTATCAACACTTCATTTAGGAGGACTCCTAATGCTCTTGACTTACATTTCTTTAATTCCACTTGCCATGTTTTAGTTTGCCAAATTTTACATATTGCCCTCTGGGTTATAGGATCCATCTTTGTATCTTTCAGCATTTCATGTGCCTTGCCATACTATACCAGTATGAACACAGGTTTATTGGATTAAATGACCCCGGACAGAAAAATATGATAGGACACAAACAAAAATTCTGCTCTTTTTCAATTGAAATATAAAAGACAAGAAAATTCTTTAATTTTATTTTTTGCAAAGATTTATTTATTTATTTTAGGGGGGGTAGGGGCAGAGGGAGAGGGAGAGAAATCCTCAACCAGACTCACCCCCCACCCCCCGAGCACAAAGACCATCGTGGGGTTTGATCCCAGGACCCCGAGATCATGACCTGAGCCGAAACCAAGAGTTGACACTCAACTGACTGAGCCGCCCAGGCGCCCCAAGAAAATGCTTTTGTTTTAGACATAAATAAGCTAAGGTTGTAAAAAAGGAAAAAAAATCATTAAGAGCAAATAGTCTCTGGATTATCTTTTTTTCCCTTCAGAACCAATTGGATTAAGGAGTACTTGGACACAGCTCCCGTTCTGATTCTGATTTTCAAACAAGTACATGGTTTTGCTGCAAATGGCAAAAGAAAGGTCCACTACTACAATGAGATCAGTGTTTCCATTGCTTGTGGCATCCTCCTGGCCGCTCTGCAGGTATGTTACCCTCCCACCCTGCCCCGAAGACAGAAGCAATACCCAAGGGCCAAACAGTGGCCTTATTCACACATTTCAGACATCTGGAAGTTGTTTATCTAAAGTTGAATTCCTAAGTAAGGCAGCTCTGATGTAAAAAGTCACCCTGGAAACCTGGATAGGTGAGTCTAGTGGTGCAACAAGCTGGAATTCTTCCAGAAATTCACTTGCAACCTCACTCAGGCTCAGAAAAACGGTCACTGGATTTACCTTCATCTATAACGACAGGAAGCTTCCAGAGTCTCGGCGGACACACTGCCTAGCTGTGCTCACTGTTGTCTGAGGCAATGGAATTACAAAGCTCTAAAGAGGACTCTATCATAGAGCTCTTCCTGGAAAGTCCAATTGCCATCGTATTGCATGAGAAAGGTGTCTATGTGCTTTAAAAAATCTCATCTATGTAGTAGCTGGAGCAATGTTAAGCAGGAAATAGAGCAGGATTGAGGTACACTTTTTACATGATTCAGTTCATTCACTCAACCTATAGTTTCTGAGCTCCTTCTATGTGACAGGCCCTGGGGCGGGTGCCAGGGATAAGCTGCCTCATGAACTGTGTGTGCATTCTGCTGGGAACTGGGGTCCATTGGTGGAGAGACAGGAAACACATAAAGCAAATGAAGCAAACAAGATTATAAGAGCGAGTGATCATACTTTCAAGGGACAGTCGATTCTAAAAGCCTACATGCTTCTTCAAGAAAAACGTGTCTGCCAAAAACACCTTGCAAAATACAGTCATTGTTACACAAAAGAGAAAATTGCTTTTAGATTACTTGAAAAGTTGGCCTCGAGGAGGTGACGTCTTATTTCCTTCCTGATTCTGTGAGCAGTTAAATAGAGGAAGTGATGTGCAAGGTCGGACCGTATGGCCCCACCGTTCATTCACCTTAGGGTGCTGGAAGAAGTGCAGAGTTCACAGAGGTTTTCCCAAGCTCGGAGTCGGCAGCCCCGTCACATTAGTGTTGAGTTTGCTGCCCTCTAGCGTCGCCTCAGGCCTAATTCTGAGTGTAGGTCCTATTTGTGAGGGAGGAAAGCGGAATCTTCCTGAAACCCCCACCTGCACAGATCCCATAATGACCACCGGGCCAAAGAGCCTCTCTTGTACGACTCTCAAAGTCAGTTCCAGAACTTCTGCCTGGCTCAGGCTTAGCAGTGACCCTCCGGTTGGGAAAGTAGGGAGATGGAGATAGTCGGCTTGGGAGGCATCTTGAAGCTGCACATGATTTTTACTAGGTGTTTATTATCTGGAGGGGCTTGGGGAGAAGTTGATGGAGTAATTCCTCTACTTCCAATGGATCCCCAGGCCCCTGGGTCTTCTGTGATTGGACATAGGTATTTTCAGCTGGGGATGATACTCTGCCTTCATTGTTGACTTTATAAGCACAGGAACTCCCTGGTTGTGGGGCCGCTCCTTTGGTGTATTTGGATTCCCTACATTTCCTTCCATGAAATAACCATTCCTATTTCTTAACCATTGGTGAAAAATAAGACTAGTATTTTTCTTCTTCAAGAAGCCTCTCACCGTTTGGTCAAAAGAATGTGGGGACTGGGAGATTGAGGAGAGCAGGTAAGGTTCAAGATCCAATTGCCCGGGGTGCCCAGCTTCAGGGAAAGGACAGGACAAGCAGGCCTCATAGGGACCAGAATGTCCCCAGGCTACAGGAAAAGCCGTGACTTCTTCGCCCACTGACTTGCCAACGTATTCTCTCCCCTCCTGTTGTAGAATGCGGGCCTGGTGACTGTCACTACCACTCCTCTCAACTGTGGCCCCCGACTGAGGGCGCTCCTGGGTCGCCCCACAAACGAAAAGCTGCTGATGCTCCTCCCGGTGGGGTACCCCAGCAAAGAGGCCACAGTGCCCAACCTCACACGGAAACCTCTGGATCAGATCATGGTGACCGTGTAGGCAGGAGCCCATCAGGAATGCTGACAGACGATGGCCTGGTCCACTCTGGTCCCTCTTGGGTGTGCAGGTTGCTTTTTCCATGGGTGTTAGGTCTCCCCAGCGCTCCACTCCACTCAAGAAACTTTCCACGTCACCAGGCCCTTGGAGTCTGAGAAGCCCTGCTCCCCATAGTGTGATTAGGTGAACGTAAACAGTAAGAGGGCACTGGGTACTTCCATGTCTCATCCACTTTGGAAATGCGTTAACCTTTTACAGAGAACAGGCCCTGGTTTTTGAGTTTTTAAAATTGTTCCAGAAAAGTCACTGGTGATTTTTTTCTCTTACATTTTAAAAGCTGGTAGATAGGAAAGAGTCATCAGAATGTTTAATGTAGCCCGAGAACTCGGCTATGTGATCATCCTTGAATTTAAATTTAGACTAATCATATAGCCTCTGCCTTCTGATTTCTGGTGGCTTTTAGACCAGGATGTGCTTTTGCGATTTACTCTTTTACTGAACTTCATGGATATCCTGCCCTTTTTTAATAAGTAACTGTCAAAATACTTCAAGCATCACCATCACAGAACAGAGGAGCGCATGCTTGAGCAGGTGACTCTGACCCGTAACCGTCTGAGCGTGTGAAGGGTTAGTCGCATCATCCAGTGGTGTGTTGGAGTTGGCTCGCACCAGCTTGTGGAAGCAGATTGTTAAATATTCAGGAATTTTGTGAGCCTGTTGTTAAACTATTTGTGGTTGGAAATCGCCCACGGTGGGAGTATTTACACCACTGCAATCGATGGATACTACAAATCAGGGCTTGTTTTCTTTTTCCTAAAGAGAACAGTTTTCCATACACAGCACTCACGGTGTCTCCCTTCTTTTCTACTCCAGCCCACAGAAGACTTATCCCTTTTCTCCAGATGGCAAGTCAAGAGGTTTGGGACTTACGGGGTAGGAGGTGTTAAGTTGGGAATGCCAGACCTCATCTTTCGCCCATCATTCTGCCTTCCCTTCCCAGGGTGCTGCATACACTCATAGCTCAGATCAGTTCTCATCCAGCGTCCCCACTGGCCTCTGTAGCCCTTCTGTCACCCTTTTTCTGTATTCTTACTCAGCTTCCTCAAGAAAAATCTCTCCTGCCTCTTTTCATGCCTCTTGTGAGTCACACAACTTAGGAAAAGCCCTTAGTATTTTTGATGAGTCAGAGTTGGTGACGAATCTGTATTAGAGAAAAGGAGGACATTTTTTTCCCTTTAAAATATAATTAGATATTACAAGAACCTGTGCCCTCAACCACTTCTGAAGTCCTTTGAAGGATCTAGAAGTTTCCTTTAGAATCTCCAAAATCTCCCATCTATAGTTTCATTTTTCTCTAAACATGCTTTTCCCCAGGGCTACACATTTTAATAAATGCAAACTTTTTCTTACATTTTGTTTCTATTCTTTTTTTAAAAAATAATTAGTATTGTGACAGGCATTTGTCCTGTACTCTTTATTGTAAATGAGCATTGTTTTAACTACATTGTTAAAGACTTACATGGGCTGGAATGGGAGCCTAACCATTGTATTTCAGATTGTTTTTAGTAGGAAAAAGATATTCTGAGAGTTCCAAGTATCAGAATAATAAATACACTTTGGCGTTACGATGCAATGAAATTGAAGTTATACTGATAAACTTCTGTTTCTTATGTTTTGAAACTAGTTGAGCCCAGATTTGTGTGCTAGTTTTAGTTCAGTCTGCTGAGGGGGGCTGAGGTTTACAAGGGAATCTTGCCTCCGGGGAGTGGGGTGAAGAGGGAAAATGGCCACAGGTGGGAGTCCGAGTACCATGTTCAAGTACAGAGTCACTTGAGAGGAAAGGGAAAGCCCAGCCACGTGAGTTAGGAGCCCTCCAGCAACAGATTGCCAAGGCCTGCCCACCTTCCAGATCCCTGCACCCCGAAACACAGCCCTGTTTCTCATAGATGCTGAACAAATGTACAAAGATATAGATTCAGGAAGCTTGACAGCCAGCGTTCTCTTTGGGGGATGGAATTACAGTCGACCCTTGAGCAACACGGATTTTTTTTAGATAAGTACAGGACAGTGCTATCAACGTATTTTCTCTTCCTTACGATTTTCTGAATGACATTTTCTTTTCTCTAGCTCGATTTATTGGAAGAATATGGTGTATAAAACATAGAACGCACAAAATATGTGTTAATCGGGTATTTATGCTATCAGTAAGAGGAACTCAACAGTTGGCTGTTTGAAGGGAAGTTTTGGAGGGATCCGAAGTTATACGAGTTATGTGCGGATTTGGGAGTGCGCGGTGGTGGGGGGTGGTCGGCGTCCCTAACCCCTGTGCTGTTCGAGGGGCAACCGTAACAGTGATTCTTGGTCTCGACGGCACAGCATAGATGACCTGGTTTCTCGCCTGGTACTCACCAGCTGGGTGGTCATGAAAAACGGGGGTCTTCCCAAGCCTCATTTTCTTCATTTGTAAAATGAAGGTAAAAGTTGCACTTACCTTGTGTGTGGTGAGTCCCATGTAGTTCCTAACATGGTAGCACTGAGGGCTAGCTGTTATCTTTGGCTCCTGGTATTAGTGGTAGTAGTAGTCTCACAATGATTAATGCTAGGTGCTATGCATGTTTGGCAAAAAAAGAAATAAAGTGACACCCTTTAAGAATCTTATCTTCAATGGACCAAATGGTCTTAAACTCTAGAAGCAATGTATCTGCTATCTTTGCTTGAGCCTGGGCTGTTTTAAGGATTTATAGGCTGGATGTCAGCTGTATCTGATTGGGTTCTGGAAACCTCGGCAGGGGTCTATTTAATGAGTCACAAAAAGACTATTTTCAGGGAGGAGAGACGGGGACATAAAGTAAGATCCCATGACAACAATCAGTGTCAGAACAAAGAGGCAAATCTCAATGTGGTCTGGAGTCTGCCGCTCAGACACCAAGCACATAAACTCTCAAGAACGTTCCCAGAGAGCAGGAGATGGTGCAGACTCGTACGGCAGGATCAGCTTCAAGATCATGTCCGTGAAACAAGGGTGGCCGTGGGGTAACGGTTAAGCACAGGAGCTTAGAAATCACACGGCCTGATCCCTGCCCTACGAGAGAGCTAAAGAAAAAAATTCTTGTTTCTCTAGTGACCTGGAGCTAATTGCTTAATGGAGGCTCTTCTCTGATGTGTCAAGTGGCGGTAATCATCCTTCCGTTGCAGAGTTTGGCACGGTTCCTGCTGCACAGCAGTCCTACCCGCTAGGTGTCTTTATTGTGGCGGTGGTGGTTGTTGATACCACTGTCCTCGTCAGGCAGCCCTACTTTGAGATCCAGGTGAGCAAAGTAAGCAGGGGGGGTGAGAGACCGGCCCCTCTTCGGAGGAGAAGGCCCGCCGTGGCTCAGGTGGCAGATGCGGGACCATTTGAAGTTGGCCCAGGGGGTACCAGCCTCACCAAGTCAGAGAGCTCCTCGGCAGGTCTCACCACTGGGAGGTTTTTTTCTCTGTTGGTTAATGTTACCAACTTGATATGCAGTTAAGTTGTCTGTTTGCATGCATTTTTCACCTTTTTACTTAAAAATTACAATGGGAAGATGTGGTTGTCACCTTGACCCATTTGTTAGCCATCTCAATGATTACACACCACCAAATAGAAGGATAACTGACATGAAGTGCCTCCCATCGGGATACAACATGAAGGATTCAGTATCACATTTTAGATCAAAATGTCGAAAGGGAAACCAATTAAGCTGGTACATCTACCTCCCAGTTTAGAGTACAGGATACCTCAGACATATTGCGGATCAGGTTCCAGACCATTGCAAAAAGGTGAATATTGCAATAAGGCAAGTCAAATGAATGTTTTGGCTTCCCAGGGCACATAAAAGTTGTTTCCACTATACTGTAGTCCATTGGGTGTGCAATAGTATTATGTCTAAAAAACAATGTACATACCTTAATCTAAAAATAGTTTCTTGCTAAAACATGCTAACCATCATCTGAGCTTTTAGCGAGTCACAATCACTGGTCACAGATCAGTATAACAAATATAATAATAATGAAAATGTTTGAAATACTATGAGAATGACCAAAATGTAACACAGAGACATGAAGTGAGCAAATGCTGTTGGAAAAAATGGCGCTGATAGACTTTCTTGCCACAAACCTTCCATTCGTAAAATATGAAGTATCTGCAAAGCACAAAAGTGAAGTGCAATAAAATGAGGTGTGCCTGTAAATGCAGAGGCTAGAGAAACTGGTTAATTGATACGATGAAATAATCAGAAAAACCAAGAATGTGGATCATTCTACAAGAAATAGGCCTAGACCCTCCCCAAGTCAATGTCATGAAGGAAAAAAACCAGGAAGGTCACTTTTCTATCCTTGCTACTCAGTGTGGCCCCACAGCTCTCACAAAGGCACTCGTGCCCGTGGATGGGTGCCATATTGTTTTTGTTGAGGGGACGGATACAAGGAGGGATATCTTATTTGGCCACCTTGTTGATGTCACTTCCTCATTATACTTTTATTTTAATTTTTCTGTGTGCTTGGAATTTTTCAAAGTGAAAAGATGAAGGAACAAGAACACTTAGAATTAAATCTGAATGGAAATGGAAATGGAATGGAAATACAAATAAGCATTTTTTTCAGTCATAGAAACAGTTTTCCTAAACATGCCCCCTAAGTCCATTGTTAAGTTTAGACATTCACTGAAGACACCAGAGATTAAGTTTATTTCATTGGATTATCTTGGAGTGTCCCCAGAGAGATGCGTTTAAGGTGGGAAGATGGAAATCATAGGAGAAGTAAGACCAGAGGTTTAACTTGCCTGCAGGGAGCCTGTTGGATAGTAAAGGAAGGGAGAGGAGCTTGGGGAAAAAAAATATAAAAATACATTTCATCCTGTCTGCTCCTGGGATGGGGAGCCTTCCAGGGAAATCTCACTCCCACTGCCCCAACACACCCCACGCTAATTTCAACTGTTGCTTCATAATCTGGGCAGATCAGCACAGCCCCCTGCCAGTGGTTGTGCCTGGAAGAGAAAAGATAATTCTCTTTCTTCTCTCAGCAGCCTCAAGCTTTTTTCTTCTTTCTTCTTTCTTCTATGTGTTCTTTAAACGCAGTCCTGTAACCATTGTGTTCAAAGCAGAGTGGTCTGGAAGGCTTATAGATCCCCTGTAGTTCTGAGACCCTACAATAGGGGGAATCATTGGATTATTGCATCACTGTGAGAAAGAATAATGAAGAAACTTAGAAAATGACTTGTGTCTCA
Source organism: Halichoerus grypus (assembly GCF_964656455.1). Taxonomy (NCBI): domain Eukaryota; kingdom Metazoa; phylum Chordata; class Mammalia; order Carnivora; family Phocidae; genus Halichoerus; species Halichoerus grypus. The sequence continues at coordinate 16,172,902 of NC_135720.1, read as the reverse complement.
CTGATAGGACTCACTTGGAAACTCCCACTTTGCTGGGAGGAAATCTGTAATGGGGAGCTATGTGAGCCAGGATGGGCCAGCGCAGTGGTCCTCAAATGCCAGCCTGCAGCACCAGCCCCTGGAAGGATTGTTCGGGCGCAGATGGCTGGGTCCCACCTCCAGGGTGTCTGATTTAGTAGGGCTGGGTGGTGCCTGAGACAACAGTTTCCCAGATGATGCTGCTGCTGCTTGGGGGACGCACTTTGAGAACCATGAGGCTGTGGCAATTAACAACTCCAACACGTCAGTGACTAAACATGATAAAATTATATTTCTTGGGCAAGCTAAGTCCCCTGCAGGCCCTGGCAGCCCTCCAAGACCATTATTCTCCATAAGGTGACTCAGCTCTCCCGTGGCCACACCCCCCACAGCATGTGGCCTCCTTACTCAGGGAGGTGCTCACCCCAACAATCATACACCTTGGTCCAGGAGTGACTTCCTCACTCTCACAGTCCATTGGCCAGGACTAGTCACATGGTCTGTCCAGAGGGTGGGGAGGTATCATCCTCCTGTGCCTGGTTGGGGAGGAGATCTAAATGTGGACAGGCATTAGAAGTCTCTTCCCCAAGAACAGGGAACTTTGAACTTAGGGAATAAAAGTGGATGTGACAACAAAGGCGTGGGAATGGAAAGTTGAAAAAATTGGCGAAAGGCATGAAGATTCTCTCCTGAAAGGTTAACGTTGAGATGGTTGACATTCGTCATGTGCAACTTTTAAATATGGGATCAATCTGGGCCAAGAAAATCAATACAAATATGTAGAGAAAGGAACTAAAATTCTCTTCCCTAAATGTTCCTGCCTTTGCCCACAAAATGGAAACTTCTATCTCAGAAGAAAGTCCTTATTTTCACTTCTTACTTGCTCATGCCTCTGAAAGGAAAAGGGACTTCTCTGGTCAGTGAAATTGGGGGGGAAAATGGGTGATTGTACGTGTTGAGACCCAACCAAAGTACACTCTACTTTAAGCCACATGAACAAATTAGGGGGGGATTATTCGCTTTAGGAAGATGATTTACCAATGAATTCCTATCAATATTGCAGTTTTCAAAAGTGTATTTAAACTGATACGACATTTTTAAACATTTTTGTAAATATCTTTCAGGAATAGTTATAACTTGAAGAAAAACCTAGTTGTAACAAACATTTTGCCTGAGAGGCATGAGAAATGCCATTTATCAGCAGAGTGCACCATGATAATTTGGTGAAATGGGAACAGTTGTAATGTTTCAATCCACACATATCTACAAACAATGAAAGGCCTAAAACAACTGTTGCTCCCCCCTGCTGCTGTGAGGCCCACAGTTTCACACACAAAAAGGCTGGACATGCAAAAAGGAGGTATTTATCTACTTTTTACAGAGAGGTGGGGATGGGGAGTAGACTCCCTGCAGTGGCGTGGAGAGAATGGGCCGGTGCATCTGAGGTTGGGACCAGATCAGCGTCCCCTTTGGGTGGCCTCAGCTAACTTACAGGATGTTCCACGGCAGGCTTCAGGGAGAATAGGACTTGAAGCAGAGATCCCGTCCAATTAAATGCAGTAGCTCTGATGAAATGTGAGATGCTATAATCTCATTTTGGGAATTCCTAAAAAGTCACAAGGAATGGGCATGGTTTGTGTTATTATCATGACTTTAAAGTCATGGCACAGAGCCAGTGTTCAGGATTAAACTCAACAGCATTAAAGTGCCCTTAGAGCAACATGAAAATATGCCAGCGATGTCTGCAGAGGGCCAGATAAACACAGAAGCCAATGAAGTAATAAGGGAAGTTCGCTAACTCCAGTGGAGGCGGGGTTGCAGACTTCCTTCTTCTCGAATAATTAGAAATAAAGAGTAAGAGGTAACTGGAATGAAGGTTCTACATTAAAACCCCTCTAAAGGGGGTCCCCTGTTGTCATAGGGACCACAGAAAGGGTCAAGGTGCTCGTTTTCCTTCTGACTCTTGCTCCTACACGACCTCGGCTTATCTGAGGTATCTGCCATGTGGTTGTCATGAGGTTTTGACCCAGGAACTTTGACTCCCTTGAGGTAGAAAATCTCTTCTCTTCTTGAATAAGTGACTTTTCACATCTGGGAATGTTTCGAATTAAATATGGAAATGATGAAATAAATCAAACCCATAGCAGTGATACTTTCATGTTAAGTTTAGGAATAATCTTGTATATGTTTCTTATTTAAGTGATTTAAATGTTTACAAAATTCACGATGCCAATTTAAGATGTGAAATTGATTTTAGGCTTGTGCTTTTAAGTTGAAAAGTGTAAGAAAATTTGCTCATTAACAGTATTAGCACAGATTCACTATAAATTATTTTTTTAAGATTTTATTTATTTATTTTGAGAGGAGAGAGCTTGAGCAGGGGGAGGGGTAGAGGGAGAGAGAGAATCTCAAGCAGACTCTGCGCTGAGCTCAATCTCATGACCCTGAGATCATAACCTGAGACAAAATCAAGAGTTGGATGCTTAATCGACTGAGCCACCCAGTTGCCCCAGCACAGATTCACTATAAAACAGTAGGGAGTTCCCTCAAAAAATTAAAAGTAGAATTACCATATGATCCAGTAATTCCACTACTGGGTAGTTACCCAAAGAAAACAAAAACACTAATTCAAAAAGATACATGCACCCCTTTGTTTATTGCAGCATTATTTATAATAGCAAAGATATGGAAGCAAGCTAAGTGTCCATCAACAGAAGAATGGATAAAAAAGGTGTGTATACACAATGGAATATTACTCAGCCATAAAAAAGAATGAGATCTTACCATTTGCAACAAAAGGGATGGACCTAGAGGGTATAATGCTAAGTGAAAAAAATCAGTCAGAGAAAGACAAATTCCATATGATTCCACCCATATGTGGAATTTAAGAAACAAAACAAACAAATAAGCAAAGAAGAAAAGAGACCAAAAAAACCCCAGATTCTTGAGGTGCCTGGTTAGCTCCGTCAGTTAAGCATCTGACCCTTGGTTTTGGCTCAGGTCATGATCTCACGGTCATGAAATCGAACCCCACATCGGGCTCCAACTCAGTGCAGAGTCTGCTTGAGATTCTCTCTCCATCTCTCTCTGCCTCTCCCACTCGTGCTTCTCTCCCTTTCACTCTCAAATGAATAAATAAATCTTAAGATAGAAAAACAAAAACCCAGACTCTTAACTACAGAGAACAAACTGGTGGTTTCCAGAGGGGAGGTGGGTGGGGGATGGGTGAAATAGATAAAGGGCATTAAGAACACACTTATCCTGATGAGCACTGAGAAATGTAGAGAATTGTTGAATCACTCTATTGTACACCTAAAACTAATATAACACTATATGTTAATTATACTCTAATAAAAATGTTCTAAAAATTATCTATACACTAAAAAAGAACAAATTCACTATATTTATAATTTTATTACATTTAGAAAAGATGCTTAAATATATGAGAACATTTGACTTAATTGGTTGTCAACTTGCCAGGTCAATTATTCGAAGGGCTAAAACAGAAAATCAAATATGATAAGACTATCCAAAGAGTTTAAAATGTTTAAGAGATTTTAACAAAATGCTCCTTGTAAATGAGACTGATGGCTTAAGGGAGTTTAGCTTATTCAACTTGAACTAATCAAACATTACTCAAAACCTTTCTTCCCAAAAGTGATTAGTTTGTTTTATTTACACTTGCTAGATCTATAAATATAATAATAAAATGTGTATTTAACTTAGAGTGTTTTGGGCAGAAACCCCCAACTAGAGTGGCTTAAATAAAGAGGGGTTATTGTTCTCTCATAATGACAAGTTTGGATGCATTTTCATCAGTTCAATGAAATCTCGGTGGTCCTCCAGGTTTTCTTCATGGCCATGCAATGCTGTCATAGTTTTACCCATCACAATCCAACACAGTGCTTGAAACATAATAGACACTCAGTAGATATTGATGAAACAGAATTTATGCAATATATATATATATCATTTATATATGATAGAAACTATGTATCATGCAATTTTAGAGTGTGAGATCCGAACAGGACCTGGGAATCTGTGTTTTTAACAAGTTCTCCAGGTGATTCCGCTGACCAGATGAGTCAGGTAAACATGGAGAGCATTCTCTCATGGGCTCATCTATCTCAGGGCTGTAAGTCCTTGCCATCTGCCGGAGCCTCCCAGTCTACACCTCCAGCCGTGACCTCTCCCCTAAACGCTTACCGCCAACTGGTTTCTACACACCTCTCCTTAGGTGTCTATTAGGCACCTCAACATTTACACCCTCCAAGTAGCACTTATGCAATCTTATCACCGCTTGCCTGGGCCCTCAGTTTATCTCCTTTGGGTGGAGCCCCAAATCTAGGAAGCATCCTAAATTCCCATCATTCTCTTATCCCCTACATCCAAATCCATCAGCACGACTTGCAGACACACCTCTGAAGAGTGCCCTTGGGAAGGGAACAGCGAGAACCAGTGTAAACACAAAGCTCACACTGCCTGTTGCCATGAATAATAAAATCTGCGGTCTGACCCAGATGTCTCGTGTCTTCTGCCAGCACCCACAAAGCTGGCAGTCTCCCTTGTTTGTAGGGAAATCGGCGTTATTCATTCCCATGCATTTAAAAATATACCTTTGCCACTTAATAATATATAATATTATTTTGTATACTTTAACTTTGCATAGATGGCATATTTTACATATTTTTCTGCAACCCGCTTCTTCAGGCCAGTGTTGTTTGTGAGATAGCCACATTGTTCATTTTCACAGCTACACACGATTGTGGATACATCACACATTATTCATTCTCCTGTGAGTTGGCATTTAAATTCTTTCATGTTCATTCTTTCTGGTTGTGCAAATGTTTAAGAATTTCCCTAAGGTATATACCTAGGCGTAGAATTGGTGGGTCAAAGGGCATTCATATTTCAACTAGATATTATAAATTGTTCCCCTAAGGGCCCCCCTCCCCCCTGCCCACTGCCAGGGTTTTAAGCTCATTTTTGACGATCTCCATGTCCAGACTAAATTCTAAGTCATCTTATCAATCATGTCCACCTCTATGTTCTCAGTGCCTAGAACAGAGGCTGCTATATGAATGTTTTTTGAACTGTTGAAGAAATGGGGACCCAGAGGAGAGCAGTGACCTTCCCAGAATTACAAAATTATCTTAGTGACGAAGCCAGGATTTGAGCCCAGGCTGCTGACTCCATAAAGCCTGACTAAGAGGAAGCAGTTATTGTTAATACAGTCCCCTGAGCCATGGGTCTAAAGGTCTTGTCCCCAGGAAGACAGGAAGAAAGTCTGGAATGAGGTCGCACTGATTAACCCATGGGACTTCCCACTGTGCCTGAGCCGGTGTCAGCCAGACACACACTCCCTGTGCCGGTGGGAGTTATAGTTTCCCAAGAGTCTTCAAAAGGTGAGGTTCTGAGCCCAAGTGTGCAGGAACAGAGCTGCTAGGAAATGGGGCTGCTGCGGTGGCAGGAGGACCCCCACAGAGGAGGGGGAGCAGGGGAGAGTGGGCCATTTCGAAGGCAGAGGGACTGCTGATCCAGCAGAGGCTCCTAGGTCAAGCCCTGAGATCAAATCAACCTTTACATGGTCAAGAGGGAATGCAGAGGAACCTTCTCCCCAGGTCCCTGCACGTCCTTGGTGAGGACAGCTCGTAAGAGCACAGCCTTGGAAGCTGTTAGTTTGAGGTCATTAAGTTTGTGTTTATTCTGGCCTTTCTTTCTAGTTGATTTGCATTTGCTTTTCATCCCACACAGTCTTGGATCCAGCCTGGAATGTATCAATCACTTAGTAAGCAAGCAAACAGCAGGGCCACCAAAGGGAGGGAAAAGAAAACCCCCAAAGTGAGGTTAAGAAAGGGCGATTGGAGAAAGGGGAGAGGGGGAGGAACAGGCAGGATGGGGGTGCAAAGAGGAGGGGGCTGTGAGTCACCAAGGTAGTGAGTGTCTCCTAGTTCCCCAAGACCAGCTGCGCCAGACTCGATACTTGAAGGGGGAGAGAGAGACAGAGACAGAGAGACAGAGCAGGCTGGACTAAGCTTGTGTACGGAGCATGTGTGAAAGAGAACAAGCCCAAGAATCCAGCACCAGGGTGTCCGACCATCACTCAGGTGGCCTGCTTCCCCTCATGGGGTCCCGCTTACTCACCCCCCATGGTTGCCCTCCCTGTTCGGACCCAGAATACCTTTCCATTCTTTTCAGGCTTCCTGTCGCTTTGATGAGGAAGTCACCTCAGATTCTCCAGTCAGACTTCACTAGGGAAGACAAGGCTGGGCCCATCTCTCTCTTTTGAGCATCTGAAGTGTCCCTTCCTGTGGTCCTTGCCCTCCTCTTCCTCTGGTCAGGCCCTCTACTCGACTCCCAGCTCTCGGAGAGCAGGGGCCAAGTCTGACTCAGCCCAGCCCCGTGTTCTCTCCACCCCTCGCCCCCCGGCCTGGCCCATGGCCGGTGTCTGGTAAGTGCTGGCCGATGGGACTCACACTACAGAGAATCCCTGCAATCTGATGCTCTCACTGGATGGCTGGGTGAGGGCACCAAAGTCTTTTCTGCATTTTCGGTGGGAAATCTTGGAAAAAAAGAAAAGCCCAAATCTCTCAGATTTAGTGGCTAGAAAAACTACACCAAAACCCACACAGTCATGGGCAGAGTGGGGGCATGTGTTTGGAGTGGGGGGGGTGGCAAGGTGGGATTAAACTAAGCTCAACGTCCTCACTCCTTGGCTCTCTGAGTTCAAAATTTAATTTCTGGTCACAAACCAGGAGCATTGGGCTGACTAAACAGCATGTTTCTGTCAATTTTTGGACTAAAAAAGGAATGGAAAATCTCTTTCTAAGCCCACTCTCTGCCCTTGGAAGGGAGGGATGGCCCCCATGTTGCTGTGTTCTAAGAAAGGTATGACGGGGTGTATTAGCCAGGCAAACAGATACCATTCTGGGTATTTCCATCAAGGGGATTTAAGACAAGAAATTGGTTGCACAGGTGATGGGAGTACTGGAAAACCAAAGGAGACAGTGAGGCAACGGTTGATGGGTCTTACCCTCCTCTCTCTCCTCCCCTCCCCGCGCGGCCCGGTGGGAGGTGGGGGATGGGGCCTCAGCAGGGGACCACCTGGAGGAAGCTGGGAACATGGATGGCAGGCCAGGTAGTGCTGGTGCCATAGGGCAGTGAGGCCAGGGAAGAGTACTCTGACTTCGTGCTTCCTCCCACCCTCCGAACTCCCACCCATGCTTCCAATCAGCTGAGCCTTTCTCCCTCCTTCTCTTCTTCCCTTCTTCCTTCCTTTCCTATTTTTAAGACTCCCCCAACATTTTTTTTTTTTTTTAAAAAGAGGGGAAACTTTTCTGGAGATCTCTAGATACATCTAGAAAAGAAAATAGCACATTTAAAAGTAAAAAGTAAAAACTATAGTGGCCCCTGGTAGCCATGATTGCAGTGAGGACCTGAGGCCTTTCTCTTCCTGACCTCCAAGCACCCACGGAAACTGCAGGGGGAGCACTGGGCGTCTCACCTGAGGGACAGCGGGCCTGGTGGGCAGGCCGCGGGGCCCGGGGGCAGGCAACCTCAGTCCAGGCTCCAGCTCCACTTCCTAACCGGGTGCTCCTGGGCAAGTGCCCACCTGGTCATGGAGTGCTCCCATTTATGGGAAGCGGGAAACGATCCAGTAGTCCTTCCCTTATAGGGTGACTGTAAGGATTATGGCATTAACACACTTAAGGGCCTTAGGACAGTGCTTGGCGACCAATACGAGAGCTCTAATCCCAGGAAGATTCCTAAATGGTCCTGGGGTCCTCAAGTGTCCCCTGGCGAGCTCCGGAAAATAGAAAGCTGCAGCAATCCTCCTCCTATGGAAATATTTGGACTTGGAGGTCGGATATCGTCCATTTTCGGCCCTTAATCTAACGGACAGTATTTCCACCAGCGCACGCCGAGTGCTGCCTTGGCATCCTGCCAAATGTCAACTGGTGAGGACCCAATTAAACTAGCAGCAGGAAGGAGGAGAGACAAAATAAGCCCTTCTTTTGTCTCACGATGGCATTTCAAAGCCTGCCGGGCTCAGCTGCTGCCCCAGCGCAAATCAGGGTCAATGCGCTGCACCTGTGGAATGAGGGCCCTGGGCTTGCAATGTGCCCCCCACCCCCAGCCCCAGGCCGGAGGGCCGAGAGTCCCGGGCACCGCTGCAGGGGCCGAGCGGTATACCTCCCCACCCCCCCACCCCCCCCCCGCACCATTTGGCTGGCAGGCCGGGCCTGTTCATCCAAAGGCCGTGCCTCTCTGAACTGGTTTCTTGGATCAGCTGCTTTCCTAGTTTCTGTTTGCTCTTGCTTCTTTGTCTTGTAAAGTTATAGTATGATTTCTGAAGAAAAATAAGAATTGGGCTAGAGATCCCAGAAGTTTATACGCCTTATCCTCAACATATTAACCACTGAAACAAGAAAGGACTCTATCAAACACAAGAGACCTCCCAAGTATCGAGGATCCAGTTCACAAAATGGAAATGGAGAAACGCGTGAAACTTTTATCACAAACTCTTTGTGTACCTAGAAGCTAGGGACTTCTGATTTTCAATTAGGTGTTTAAATGTAATTAAATTAACACTTCTGCAATTCCCTTAATTAAGGTCTAAGGAAATGAAGTGATTGAACTTAGGCCAGTTTCCATCCATGCATGATTTTTTTTTCCATGCTGAAAGTAAAACTCAGAATTTCCTAGCTTAGAGGCAGAAACTAAACCAGAGCCAGCATGAACTCTGTCAGTGACCTGTAACGAGAAAATGGTGTGGGGGAGAAGCTGGAGAGAAAATAAAGCTTAAAAGAGGCAGGTGTCCACTAATCAAGACTAACAGGGGACATGAAAATCAAAGCTAATAGATGGTGGCTTTAATTCTTCAAGACATCATGTCCAAACCCTGGTTTTCATGGCCAAGTCCGCACTCAATACAACATGAGTATTTGCTAAATGTGGGGACCCCTCTTACTTACTGTTTTAATAGGTGTACTTTCCATAAAGATTTAAGACTGCTAACACTATCAAAACCCATTTTTTAAACAAAAACAAACAAAAAAATAGAAGAGTTAAAGACAATAAGGAAGACAACTTCTGATGAGATATTGTCCTCTTTCAGCATTCTAGGGTGCAAATACATAGAGTTTAAGATGACGACATTGCACTGTTATCTCAGCATAAGAACCCTTGAAAATAGTCTGAATGTGGAAAGGCTTTTCTAAAGACTACTTCTGAGTTTTCTCTCTATCAGGAAAAACTGCAATCTGAGTCAATTTTAATATGACACGTGGTATATCAGTCATGGGAGAAGCTATCGATCATGGCCATTGAGATAAATGGCCCACTTCGAGATGATGAATTATATTGAAGGATTAAAACAACTCCAAGCCTTACATACAAATAGATAGGATTTAAAATGCCATTTTTCTTTTTTATAAGCCATATTTCTATGATTGATCATAAAAAGCAAAGTGTAGTATGTGCTAGCCAGTTACGAGGAGATCTATCCTTTTCAAAGCCAAGGTCAGAAAGGACAGATTCTGACAGCTCACTGATGTTCTTCTACATAACAAATCATGTGTATGGTTCACTAGTTCTAATCTGTAATTATTCGTTTGTAAAATGAAGCCTTATGATGAAGATTCTTTATCATAACTGACAATTAAGAGGCAAATACAGACAAAAACTGTAGATCCAACATGGGTCAGCCAGGATCCTTTGATTACAGAAAATCTGCCTTCTCAAGAACAGATGCTGTCAGCTATTTTGAGTGATCAAAAGCCTCCTACACCAAGAGACAGAAAACAACCACTGGGTTCTTCCTCTTTGGGTGAGTAACACCAGCCATGTCTACTCCTACTGTTCATTGTAAGACTCAAATACCATCCTTTATATCTTGAAGCTATAAAGCACCATTTATATATTAGATGTGATAGTCACAGTAGGGACAGAAATACTGGAGATTCAATGCAAACTATTCTTACTCCAAAAGAGAACCCAAAGTATGTTCCTATAAAATGGCATCAGTGTGTCATTGCCCTCTGTTGTGAAGGACAGCAAGCGAAGGACAGCCACTTGAAAGCAGAACCAAAATAATTCCATCGAATCTGAAAATCAAAAGACAGCTTTTTCTAATGATCTGCAGCTTCAAAACACAATAGACCCAACCATTGGCTTTTGGGGGGAAAATAGAAACAATCATATAAAATGCATCTTAAACACTCAACAACTGCATAGTTATATATTTACTAACATTAATTCAATAATTAATAATATATTAAAAGAGTACTTTTCAAAAATCAATTTATAATGTCCTAGTCCAAATTGGCTTGATCACGAGACCCAAACTGCTAAGTGAGTTTGCTCCAAATAAAAATTGCTAGATTAGAAAACCAGAAGGCTGGGGTGCCTGGGTGGCTCAGTCGGTTGGGTGACCAGCTCTTGATTTTGGCCTGGGTAATGATCTCAGAGTCATGAAATCGAGCCCTACATCCAGCTCCTTGCTGAGCATGGAGCCTGCTTGGGATTCTCTCTCTCCCTCTGCCCCCCCCTCCACAACTCCCTACCCCTGCTTGCATTCTCGTGTGCTCGTTCTCTCAAAGAAAAAAAAAAAAATCAGAAGGCTGACTTTCATCATCTAATAGTCTAGAAATAGAAAATAAAACCGTTAATGTCTTCACAATTAGTTTTGAATTTCAAAGCACCACTTTCAGCAGCAAGCAGGTGATTTCTTCATAGACCATCTAAAGGTAAAAATATGAAGTGTGTAGAGTTTCTATCAAATACAGAAATGACTTGTTTGACCGATGTTTGGATTTATAAAAATCTCAACCCTCTGGTTTATAAGTTCCAACCCAGAAGAGAACATTTTTTTCCCTCAGAGCCTTAAACAGCTGTTGCAAAAACCATTCTAAAGATCCAGAACAATCCACAACAAAGGTCCTCAGCTCTTTACCCGAAGTCTGTCTATTTTATGAACATGTCTACAAAGCAGAGTTATTTCACTTCTGGCATACAGTAAATTAAATTGCAACTTGGAAGGTGAGAGAAGGTGAGGAAAACAGGAAGAAGCAACGTGAAGAAAGACACGATGGTCTGCTCAACAGCAGACAGACAGCTATAAACCTAGATGCACTCACAGATACCAGGCTGGGGACAGTTAATTCTCTAGTGTACTTGCAACTTTAATAGTGTTTAGGAGTGTCACTGTGTTACAGCATATAACTTCTAGATGACTATTAAAACAATGGAAGACAAAGGAGGATATACTAAAACAAATTTTTATTTCTTCTGTGGAAAATTTGGAACATATATGAAGAATATGAAAAAAATCCCTCGCAATCTTATAACTTAGAAAGACTCATTGTCAGCCATTTGTTTTATTTCCTTCTAGTTGTCAACATGGGCAGTAAATATGCATAGCACTAAGATTTTTTATTAGCTCATTTCCTAATGGCTTGGCCTAGCTTTTTATAGAGAAGCTTATTGTTAGAGCCTCTGAGAGGAATCCAACAGAGCCAAAGGGAATCTGGATATCCTCTCCCCTCCCGTTGTAAGCCAAACTGGTCTTCTAGAAGAAACTATGAAGAATGTTGTAGTCACTCTGAAGTGATTTTTAAATTACTTTTTTACTGATATATGTTAAATGTGTTGTGATACAATGTGAAATCTGAGGACAATTTTGTTGGTCTTTGACTAATTCATTGTCATGAACCACACAAGTAGCGTCTTCCGCTGGGTAGCGTCTGTTCCCTCATGCAATTACCAGGACGCAGTTAAAATACCTGTTCCCTTGTTTGTCCCTCTGTTAGGTGGGACTTTCATTGTTCAAAAAGAATGGTGGCTTCAGCAGTTTCTCACGTATCAAAATGTCCACACATCCGTGGATTTGCTTTTTGAAATACTAGTTTTGCAACTAGTATTCCCACTTAGTCAGTTAAGTGTTTGCCTTCAGCTCAGGTCATGATCCCAGGGTCCTGGGATTGAGCCCAGCTTCCGTCTCCCTGCTCAGCGGAAAGTCTGCTTTTCCCTCTCCCTCTGCCCTGTGCCCCCCCCCCCCGCTCATGCTCTCTCTCGCTCACTCTTCTCTCTCTCTCTCTCTCAAATAAATAAATAATCTTTTTAAAAAATGCCAGCAAGTATAGAGAACATAAAAACACACATGAGGGGCACCTGGGTGGCTCAGTTAATCGTCAGACTCTTGATCTCAGCTCAGACCTTGATCTGAGGGTCTTGAATTCAAGCCCTGCATTGACCTCCATGCTGGGCATGGAGCCTACTTAAAACAACAACAACAAAAAACAACAACAAAAAAACCACACACATGAATCCAGCATTTGAATTAGTGAATATATTTACCTTTTGTAATCTTGCAGGCTTTTTTTTTTTTTTTTTTGAAATAAAAGAAGCAAAGCATTAGAAATGAATATGTAAGACCTCCCCAGTCTCTTCTAGGTCTCAAGCTGTTCCTGCCTTTCTCCCAGGCATCCACTCCCGGGGATTCATTTTTGAAAGACAGTTATCAGCCATCAGCAGAAATCTGCGTACCTTATAGGTTTGCTCTAAGGATGGGATGAGGTAGTATATATAAAATGTTAGCACACATCCTAAGCACATAGAAAAGACTGAAAAATACCAGGTACTACTATGAGAACTAGGAAGATAAAGGAGGATGTTCTAGAAAGTGAACTAACTGTTAGCTACGCAGAATGTGTCAATGCGCAGCTTTTCCTTTTTTCTTTGACCATGGCTTAACATAGCTCAACGGTGGGATTTTAGCAAGAGGCAGGGGGTGTCTCGTGTGATTGGGGAGTGGTCCTATCAGCTAAGCTCTAAACCAGCATTGAAAGGGAGATTCAATCCATTTCCATTCAACAGACACATATTGAGTGACTAGTACTTACAAGAACAAGGCAAGTCCCATCAGAGAGACAGACAAGTGAACAGGTATTTTAACTGCATCCTGGTGCTGCATGAGAGAACAAATACTACGCAGGAAGAGGACGCTTTCTGTCTGGTGCCTAACAATGAGGTAGTCAAAGACCAACAAAAATGCCTTTCTAATTCATGATGAACATAAAGCTGAGAGAGGTTGTGTAGTGGAAACAAATTCATGAATCCAAAAGATTCTAGTAAGCTGGATATAGACTAAAATTTAAAAGATGAGATTTTATAGGGATAGATAAAAAGTCCCACAAATTGTAAAAACCAACTGCCCAAAAACAGCCAGGCAACAGCAGGTCATTGACAACAGTCTCAGGGATGTTAGCTGGTTGGTGCAAACGCAATTTGAGCTAATATATTATATAGTTGCAAAAAGTCATGTAGTCTTAGACTACATTATTAGAGGGAGCCCAGTATTACAGCCAAATAATGCTCTCATTCTATTCCCCGCTCCCCGGAGCGCATCTTGCTCACATTTGAGTGATACATGTTTAGAGAATATTGACACATTTTAATACGTAGAGGAAAGAAGATGGTAAAGGAATGGAATCCACGAATCTATAGAAAAGGTAAAGGTTTAAGATAGCTAGCTTAGTGGGGATATATATTGAGGGCAGGAATATAGTAGATGGCTTGACATAGTTTAAGATTTTTTCACGTGGGGGCTGCCTGGGTGGCTCAGTCAGCAACACATCCGATTCCTAGTTTCGGCTCAGGCAATGATCTCAGGATCGCGAGATTAAGCCCCACATCGGGTTCCACACTCAGCATGGAATCTGCTTGAGATTCTCTCTCTCCCTCTCCCTCTGCCCCTCCCTCCACTTGCTCTCTCTCTCTCAATCTCTCAAATAAATAAATAAATAAATAGAATCCTCAAAAAAAAAAAAAGGATTTTTCACGTGGTCTCAAACTTTACAGGAAGTTATAAAATGACAAACTTTACATGTAAGGAAGACCATCATAGAAATTATAAATGAAATGGTAAGCCTTGTGAAGAAAACAGTTCCCTGTTATTGGATGAATTGGATGAAATAAACTGTCAGATACATTGTAGAGAACTTTCTTGCATCAGGTAGAGAAATCTCCATTCTGACTCCGAGACTCTAGAAGTACCCTGGTCGTCGAATATAAATGTAAACAAGCCATATGATTATTCGCCTCTGGGTTAGGTATGGTCAAAGCACATAGCTGACTTTACTATATCCAAGTCTTTTCTATGCCCAAAGATCATGCATTTTTTTTCCAGTCTATATTTGCCTAAATATAGGCTCTTAAAAATCGGTGACTACTTCACACCCACTAAAATGGCTATAATAATATAATAATGACAACAACAACAACAGTAATTTTTTTAAAACAGAAAATACCAAGTGCTGGTGAGGATATAGAGAAATTTGAACCCTCATATATTGCTGGTGGGAATGTAATGCCACCTTGAAAAACAGCTGGGTAGTTCTTCAAAGAGTTAGACATACAATTACCATATGACCCATCAATTCCCCTCCTAGATATAGACCCAAGAACACTGAAGACATACGTTTATACAAAAAGTGTGCATTAATATTCAAAGCAGGACTATTTATGATAGCCAGAAAGTAGAAACAACCCAAGTGCCCATCAACTACCGAACACATAAATAAAGTGAAATATACCTAGACAATGGAATATCATTCAGCCACAAAAAGGAATAAAGTACTGTAATGCTACAAGATAGATGAACTTGGAATACATGCTCAGTGAGAGAAGCCAGGCACCAAAGGTCACACACGTGACATTTATATGAACTATCTAGGAGAGGCAAATCCATAGAGAAAGAAAGGAGATTATTGGTTGCCAGAGACTGGAGGGGGGAGGGGAGATATGAAATGATTGCCGTGGGAAAGGGGTTTCTCCAAGGGGTAATGAAAACGTTCTAAAATTAGTTTCAGGTGATGATGGTACAACATTGGGACTGGTCTGAAAAATACGGAACTATACACTTTCAAATGGTGAATTTTATGTTATGTGACTTATATCTCAATAAAAAACACCAATAAAAAATAATATCGACTATTTGGAATGTTCTAGTTTCAAACATAGAATATGTTTTTAGAATTCTGAAACATTTCTATTTTTCCCACTTTTCCAAAGGATACGGAAGCTTTTGCCCCAGCTTTGCTTCCTTCCTGGCTCAGCTAGTTTACCATTCTGTACATTTATGTATTTTTCTAGATCCACATGAAATGCACTGTCATTTCAAAACAACTTGTAAAATAAACTATGAAGATTGTTTTCTAACTTTTCTTTCCTGAATTTCTTTTGACTCTCTCACCGTGGTGGGCACTGACCCCACATTCAAACAGAGAGTAGAAGACCAAGCACAGAACTGCGTTTATGTGGGGAAATTTGTGGGCTGGGGACTGTCAGAACAGGACAGGGAGGAAGGGATTCCAGGTAAAGTAAGAGAGAGCCAAAAGTTTGGTGTGGCTAGGCTTCACATTTAGAGCTAAAATTAGCGGAGATCATCAAATTTCAGAGCAAAGAATTGGGAGGTGAATGTTGTTGCTTCATGAAGAGCATCAACCTTTGGTTATTTGAAGGCTGTCTACTGAGTTTGGGAATTCCTCTTCTATATGTTTATTCGTTGCTACTAATACTATCTCTAACTCCTAGCACCTTAAAAACAGCAGGAAAGAGAAGTCTGTAACTCCTCTCCTCCACACTTGAGCGTCTGGAGGGCAGTGACCGAATCTGGACAGAGCCGGCGGGTGTATTGAAGACACTGTGATACACACATGGTGCACATTTTGGCAGTGAGTGGATGCTTTTACATGATGAAATCACGGGGGTGAAATCAGGCACTTGTGTGAAGTTCATGAGCTTTCACTCCATTGGCTTCAGTAGTTGGGAAATAGCTACATGTGGATGCCATAGAAAGCCTCCTTCAACCCCATTTTATCGTAGCTAATGGGAAATTCAAAGCACGTTTCTCAACAGGAAGGAACTCCGGCTGGCGGCAGTTCCCGTGCAGCCACTAGATGGCACCGTCTCGCCGGATGTGATCAAGCTCAGCAGAGAGGAGAATGACTCTCACTAAGTAACCTCATCAGATACTGCAGGAGCTGTCGTTTGCTTCTTTCTTTCCCCCACCTCTAGAATTTTCCTGTGTGTTCCAGATCATGTAAATACAGATGTGTTAGAGTCAGTCATTCAAATCAACTGTTTGGTGACTAACACCGCGCCGTATAACAGAGCATTTCCCTTTGTTTTCAGTTCAAGTATTTTGACAATTCCTTTGTCACACATTCCTCTGTCTTTCCTACAGTTACATCAGTGGACGGGATCGCTTTTCTGTTGTACACAGACCGAGGGACAGGGAAACGACTATCTTTAATGCTCTGGCAATTCTTTTCCAGTACATCAATTTCCTAGCCCTCTTGAAGATGTCACTCATCTGATTTTGCACTGTGTTAGGGAGCTCCAGCTTTTGGAATGATGTTACGGAAAAGAAATGTCCCAAGACACAAAGTAGACCCGGCTTTGTCTTTGTCTTTTGAAGAACAAAACACAACAAAACAAAAATGAGAGGAAACGTTTATTCACAGTCAGAAGCTGAACCAGCAAGACCAGGCATGTTAGTAAGACTGCGCGACCTGTGATCACTTGAGGTGGGCCCCCTCCCCGTCCCCCCTGGCCCCAGACAGCACCCCCTCTAAAGCCAGACACATGCGGGCCCCCAGAGAAAAAGCTAGCAAGTCCAGAGCCAATAGAAGAAACTAATGCAAGACGCTTAGGGGCGAGAAGAGAGAAATGAGACTCACTTAGTCTAAGGTCACAGGGTTGCACATGCCGCCAGTGTGAGGCTCGTCCTGCAGAAGTGCAAAGCTGGAACCACCCGCAGGCTTGGAGCTGGAGGCTGGGAGTTCCACCTCTTGGCTGGGTCCCTGTGGCTGTCTTGAGAAATTCTTGAGTTTGGGATCTCACGGAATCTGAAGAAGTGGCCGCCCTGAGGTGGTGGCAGCCCCTGCAGTGGGAGGTGTTGAGGAAAGGGCAGCAGACCTGACCCAAGATGGTGGAAGGCGTATGGGGTAAGAAAAGACACACGGCATGCTTTCCTCAATTTCCTTATGGTGCTCATTTTCCACAGGGGGAGAATAGAAATAGTAGAGTCTAAATTACAAAACAAGGTGTGATCTAGTTTTGTTGTTGTTGTTGTTTTAAGAGAAAAGCATTAAGAAACAGCTCTCAATTCTGTGGACAAGATTTTAGGATCTATTTATAAGTATGTGACTGAGGTCTTCAGAGATGACCTTCAATTCTAGAAGCGTATGGGTAAAGATTTTTTCTTTTTTTTTTTTTTGCTGGCTCTGTTCTTGGGATATAAACAGAACCTTGCATCACTTTGACATTCATTAAAAAGTAGAGTTCTTTTAAGTTTTGAATACTCTGGATCAATTTTTATATAGTATTACATTTTTAATAATCCTTATTTCCTTTTTCTTTTTAAACCCCACCTTTCTGGGCACCTGGGTGGCTCAGTTGTTAAGCGTTTGCCTTCGGCTCAGGTCACTGTCCCAGGGTCCTGGGATCGAGCCCTGCATCAGGCTCCCTGCACAGCGGGAAGCCTGCTTCTCCCTCTCCCACTCCCACTCCCCCTGCTTGTGTTCCTGCTCTCGCTATCTCTCTCTGTCAAATAAATAAATAAAATCTTAATAAATAAATAAATAAACCCCACCTTTCTGTTCTTTGGACCCAGATATCATGTAATAAGATGTGGCATCATACATTTGTACCTTAGAACCATGGTCTAGGGTCTTGGTGCTTTTGTTATTTAAAAAATGATATGTCCCTTGGGGAGGGTATGTGCTATGGTGAGCGCTGTGAATTGTGTAAGACTGTTGAATCACAGACCTATAACTCTGAAACAAATAATACATTATATGTTTAAAAAAAAAAAGAAAAGAAGACAAAGCTAGTAAGAAGGGAAAAATGAAGAGGGGGAAATTGGAGGGAGAGATGAACCATGAGAGACTATGGACTCTGAGAAACAAACAGAGGGTTCTAGAGGGGAGGGGGATGGGGGGATGGGTTAGCCTGGTGATGGGTATTAAAGAGGGCACGTATTGAATGGAACACTGGGTGTTATATGCAAACAATGAATCATAGAACACTACCTCAAAAACCAATGATGTAATGTATGATGACTAACATAACATAATAAAATTAAATTAAATTAATAAATAAAAAATGATATGTCCTGTGAGAAAACACAAATGTTAAAGAAAGTAGACCTGGATTCAGCTTTGGGAGAATAAATTGCATTCTGGGATGACAAAGATTTACGTATGATTTATACCCAGCATTAGTCATAATCAAGAAATGCTGGCTGCAGTAACAAAATACTGATCATTTCAGGGGCTCTAACGCAACAAATGCTTATATCTCACACTCATCACAGTTGGCCGTGGGTCTCTCAGGATCCACACCCTCATTCAAGGATCCAGGCTCTTTCTTGTTGGTGGTTCTGCCATCTTCTGGGGCTTTCGTTTCCTCCACCAATGCTTTGCATCCTATCAGCCAGGGAGAGAAAAGAATGGAAAAATCATCCTCCACTTAAGTCGGGAGGTGACACCCACCACGTCTGCTGGCACTCCACCATTGAGCACTGTTCCCAGGAACCCACGCCAGGAAGAAGAGAAGCTGGACATTGGGCGTAAAATATTCTAGTATTTACTACACCTATACACCAGCAATATAGAGTTTGGTGAGATACAAAACTATTTGTTTTTTTGTTTTTTGTTTTTTTAAGATTTTATTTATTTATTTGACAGAGAGAGACACAGCAAGGGAGGTAACACAAGCAGGGGGAGTGGGAGAGAGAGAAGCAGGCTTCCCGCTGAGCAGGGACCCTGATGCGGGGCTCGATGCGGGGCTCGATGCAGGGCTCGATCCCAGGACCCTGGGATCATGACTGAGCCAAAGGCAGATGTTTAATGACTGAGCCACCCAGGCGCCCTGATACAAAACTATTTGTAAGAAATGTCATGTTCCGCTTCTTAATGTACAACTCCAACAGACCCTGCCCACTCGTGCCACACCCAGTCAAGCAGGAGCGAAATCTGGCCTTGGGAAAGAGACCCCAAGAGGGGGGCAGTGTCAGTTTGGGGACATGGTACCTGCTGGGCAGTGAGGGACACAGTGTTTCTGAAGTCAGTTGGAGCAGTTCAATAACTGTTTGCTAAGCTCCAACTTAGTAAATTGTGCCCTTAGGTCTTACTGGCCATGGATTCTTGATGGTGCTCACCATATGTCAGAGACTACCCTAACTCATTGCCGCGTATTCACTCATTTTCTCCTCACAACAAACCTATGGTAGGAACTGTTGTTCATGCTATTTGATTGATGAGGCACCAAAGCAAAGAAAGGTGAAGTAACCCCCTCAAGGTCACTTGAGGTGGGGTAAGTGGTGGAGCTGGGACTCCAGGCCCGAGAGGCTGACTACAGAGTCTAGGCATTTAACTGGACTGTGTGCCTTTCCAGGCTGCTTAATTGATGAGGTTAGGTTTGTGCTATATCTGCTGGTCTACTCACCCCCTGTTATGTGCTGAATTGTGTCTCTCCAAGATTCATATGCCGAAGCGTTAACCCCCAGTATCTCCGAATGTGATGGTATCTGGAGACAAGGCCTTTAAAGAGGTGATGAAGTCACAAAGAAGCCATGAGAGTGGGACCTAATCGAATCTGACTGGTGTCCTCACATGAGAAATTTTGGATACACAATGAGACATTCGGTGCACATGCACAGGAAGGACCATGTAAGGACTCAACAAGAAGGTGGGCATCTGCAAGCCAAGGAGAGAGGCCTCAAAAGGAATCCAACCCATCCAGACCACACCTTGATCTTGGACCTTCAGTCTCCAGAACTGTGAGAAGATAAATGTCTGCTGTTGAAGCCACTGAGTCTGTGGTATTTTGTTATGTCAGCCCTAGGAAGCTAAAACACCCCTCCCTATTCTGCCCCTCTGGCCTCCGCTCTCCTCACCACACTTTCTTGTGTCTTCCTTTCCACATCAGCTCCTAGTCCAGCCACCGCCCCTGTGTTCATGTCCTGTGGTCTACCAGCTGCTGATGTCCCCGTGGTGGCCATGCTCCTTGCCAGAGCTGTATGGGTTCTAGACTGTTGTTTCACCTACTGTTTCTGTGATGGACCAAATGTGTCTCCCCCACCCCCAAATTCAGGTTGAAGTCTTACCCCCACGATGTGATAGTATTAGGATAGTGTTAAGGCCTTTGGGAGGTAATTTGGTTTGGATGAGGTCCTGAGGATGGAGAGCTTTTAAAGGTCGTGAGAGAGCTTGCCTCCCCTCTCTGCTCTCTGCCATGTGGGGATGCCAGGAGAAGTTGGCAGTCTGCAACCTGAGAGAAGGATCTCTCCAGAACTTGACTACAACGGATCCCTGATCTTAGACATTCAGCACCCGGACCCTGAGAAATAAAGGTCTGTTCTTTATACGCCACCCAGTTTGGGGTATTTTGTTATAGCAGCTCATACCGACTAAGGCACTCCCCAACTTTGACGCAGCCTGAATCTGTCTTCAGAGACAACCAAGGGGTCTGTGTTCAAGCGGTGTGACGTGGCAGGGTGTGGTGAATCACTTGGGGCCCCTGTTTAAGATTCAGCTCCCCAGGCCCCACAGGCCATTCTGAGCTGTAGGCGTGGGGTGAGGCTGGTGATTCTGAGGCAAAAGGATATCCCTGGGCCCGGGAGGAACTTGTAGCAGGGAAGCACCCTCCCTTCCACATGCCCCACCTTTTGAGGGGCGGCCCTCCTTCCCAGAGTACTCTCATCCGTGTTCCAAGTACCTCTCACGCTTGCCATAATTACTGCTTCCTTCTCTCCAGGTCAGGTGGCCTTCTGCCCCACAGCGTAATTCTCACACCCTTTCTCACTTACAGTGCTCCGTTCTCCTCAGGGCCCAGGCAAACCAGGGGAGAAGGCTCAGACAACACCCAACTCCACTCAGGGCCACTCAAGCCTCAAATCAGGGCTCTGATTCAGTTGGCAGCCCCAGGCCATGCCCTAGAGCCCGGAACAGGGAGACACCAGCCCTGCCCTGGGGGGCTTAGTTGTTAGTAGGAAATCAGACACAGAAGCAGATTATTCCAATATCCTATGGAAAGAGCTGAAAAAGAAGTACGAACTGGGTCCCTTGGGAGCGCAGATCAAGGGCCTTTTGCCCAACATGCCCAGCGTTCCGAGAAGTTTCCTGATGTAGGCAACATCTGACACGGCCGTGAAGAGCTAGGATTAGTCTAGATCGGGAACTGGCAGACTACATAACATGGGCCAAATCCAGGCAATTGGAGGTTTTTATATAACCCACGGACAAGAATAGTTTTTACATTTTTTAAAAAAGATTTTATTTATTTATTTGAGAGAGAGCACGAGCAGGGGGCAGAGGGGATGTTCAGAAGGAAGAGGGAGAAGCAGACTCCCCACTGAGCAGGAAGCCCGACATGGGACTCGATCCCAGGAACCTGAGATCATGACCTGAGCCGAAGGCTTAACCGATTGAGTCACCCAGGCACCCCTTTGCATGTTTAAATAATTGGAAAAAAATCAAGAGAACAATATTTCACAACTACAAGAAAATGATATGGAATTCTAATTCTCTGTGTCTATAAATAAAATTTTTTTGGAACCCAGCCATTTTCATTTTTTATGTATTATCTGTGGTTGTTTTCATAACTTGAGTAGCTGCCACCAAAATTGTGTGGCCTGCAAAGCCTCAAATATTGAGTATCTGGCCCTTGAGAGCACAGGCGTGGCAGCCTGCAGCCCAGGCCGAGGCACAAGGTGAGGGCACCACGCGCTCGGAGCAGTGTTGTCAGGGCGGGGAGGGTGAGGTGGGGAGAGGTGGCAGACGGGGCCGAGGGAAGAGCATCAGGGCGCCGGCGGCCTTGCTCGGACATGGCCCTGTGCATAATGGGGAGCACTGGGAAGGAGAGAAATGTAGCAATAAGAACCTAACCCCAGGGTCAAGTTGGGGATGGGTAGTCAGTCAGCCCTGAACAGTCTGAGGGGCTGGAGCCCCACAGGTGGAAGAACAGTACAAAAAAACATGTAAAAGGAGCAAAGAAGGATGAAGGAAAGCCCTCCCGTTAGGCAATTTTGCGGGAGCCACCACTGCTCTTGCAGACGCTTAGTTTGTATAAATAGAGGTCTTAGCTTCATTATTTATTTTCCAAGTCCCTAATGAGTGTCTCCAGTGGGAAGTTGCCCTTTTGCACTTTCTCAGCTCAGGGGCTGGAAGATACGGTAATGTACCTAAAGGCACTTAATAGAGCACCACATAAACACCCGCTGCTCTTGATCGACTGAGCCAAAATCAGGGCCAGGTCACCCTGGGACAGGTTAAATGGGTCAATATTGTCTTTTCTCCAACATTTGCCACTATTTGCAATTTATCCCAGAGGCACTTATTCTCAATTCATTTCGGGTCACTCTCTGAGTGACTTTTCGCATGTGGTTGTGCTCGTGAGTTGCTGGTTTGGCAAGCAGGGTATCCCTTGCCATTCATCTCTGTTCAGGGACAACTAGCATAACCACCACGCCCTTGATGCGCTCTCTAGATAGTTATACTCAATATTGGGGGGCGGTGAGGGGGAGACTAAAGATCCGTGACTAATCCAGTTCGTATTTGGCAATTCATCATTGAGCCGTTCTTCCAGTAAAAGAGGTGAAGGTCAGGCAGTGCGGGAGGAGATCAAGGAAGGGGGAAACACTTCAGAGAATCTTGAACCTCAAGTATACCATGGAGCTTTGTGTCCTGCACGGTAAAATAAGGATTATACAAGGATTTGGAAGCCATAGGAAATGCTTTCTCAGCGCTAATTTGTCTTCATTTACGTTTTTTTGGGGGGGGTGATGAAATCAGAATTATTTTTAAATAAGAAAGATGATAAAAACCCAACCCATTAAAAGGTACCAATTAAATATTCATAAGCACAATCCCACATCCTTCATGGGCAATCTTCCAGGGGAGGTAGCTGTCTCCCGCTTATGGGGGGCGGGGGGACTAACATCTCACTGGGAGCTGCCCCTCCAGTGGCTGACTCTGGGCCGGCCACCACACCCACATCTCAACAGTCCTTTGAAACTGAGTGCTGCCTACTGTGTTCATATTTCTCCACTTTTTTGGTTTCCTTTCTAAACAACTACCACAAATGCAAACTGAAGTTGCCTCCACTGGTCCTTTCTCCCAGATTCTTACCCTTTTCTTTCTGGGAGGAGGCAGGCAACAGAAAAGCAGGCTTTCGGTGGTGCACATAAACCTAAGGGTGTGTTCTGAATTGATTAGGGAATATGTTATGTCCACCAGCCTTGAAAACCAGTGACATCACATCAGCTCCCACGGCCCCTTCCCTCCATAATTAAATGGGGTGAAAGATGGTTTCTAAAAGCTCAGTATACTGTGGATGAGGATTTCAGTTACCAAAGCAGATGCCAAGAGTGCATGTGAATTAACAAACAGTTGGACAGAAAACAAAAGATACTGAAGTGATATTTAGAAATTCCCTCTTCTATAATGATCTGGAAGCAGGACCAGCCGCATACTTGGTGGGGTCCAGTACTAAATGAAAAATGCAGGGTCCCCAGTTCAAAATTATTACAAATTCTAAGAGCAGAGCATTAAACCGGAGCAGGCTCTTCAGAGTGCAGGCCCTGGGCAACAGTACAGGTCTCATGCCCATGATAGTTTGAGGCAGCTTTCAAGACGTGTCTAATTTACTCAAAGAGAGTTAATTTACCCACTAAGAGTTTGTCTCAGAGAGCAAGATTAAAATGTCCTGGAATAATTTTTCTTTAACCTTGCAGAGGAACGAATCTGCCTATGACATGCCTATCAACTAGGTTCAAACAGGTTCTTGTCAGTGGGATTCTCATGCTGGGGAAAGTCATCAAGACCCACTCGAGTACCACCCGTGTCTGCAAATATCCCCATGTTAGCCGAACTCAACACACTTTGGAATTGTAGTACCTCCAGATAAAAAACAAATAAATAAAAAACTGCTGATAATAGGGGGTTTTGAACCTACACTCAGATATTTAGGAATCCCATTTCCTTTGCTGCTTTTTCCTTTCATAAAAATGTTTTCACTGCTGTCAGCAATTACACTCAAACATGTTGTCTACTTAAGTGCTTGATTGGAAGTTATTTGACAAGTCAGTGTGAAGAGCAATTAGTGTGATTTTTGGCTACAGAACAGAGGGTCAGTAGATGACCCAAGTCTTTCAAGTCTTGAAAGCTAACACGGATGTGGGATCAGGTGAGAGAAGGAAGGAGGAGCACTGGAAATGGTGGAGGAGCTGGGAGAGGAGTCATCCCACAAGACAGAAAACCACCAGGGAACCTGCTCTCGGAGGCAGTGGAGACGGGGCGGGGGGCGCCCAGAGCAGCTACCCCGGGGGTGAGCTCAGGGAGCAGGTGGGCCAGCAGGCTCGTCAGGCCCTGTATCCCACACCTCCCTGCCCCTGAGGCAGGTACCTGAATGTAATGAGCAAAAGCAGGCAGGAGCCGCACGTAGGACCGAGAGGAAGGGCAGACCTAAGACCAGCAAGAGGATAAGCCAAAGTCCACAGTTAAGGTATGCCTCTGGCCGGACTGTGGCTGCTAACATTTCTTTGGCTAAAGGAATTCACACGGCCATGCCCAAAGTCAGCCACTGGGAAAGTACCCTGGACCCCAGCTAGTGCAGTACAAGGTCATGTGGCCAGAGGAGTAAAGACTCTAGAACAATCCAGTGCAGCCAGGGGGACGGATGGCTTCCCACCAGAGGCTCTGCTTCCCTCCCCAGCTAAGGTTCACAAAGTCTGACCCATGGAGAAAGTTCAGGAAGGCCTCGGGCCATGGGGCACATGGGTCTCCAGGGGTGGAAGAGATGGGGCACTGCTGTGAAGAAGCCGGCAGAGCAGTTCTGAGGGGCTCTGGCCGCCAGACGCAGTTGTCCCAGTGGCAGTTACACCCCTGAACACCCAAAGGACCCGTTCTACTGTTGAGACGGTCAAGGGCACTCCAGGGTCCCACCCCTGGCATGCTGACTGCTGGGAGGACCACAGGGAGAAGCAGGAGCAGCTCATGGGCCACTGTCGAGCCAGGAGGCCGTGCTGAGAGAGGGGGTCTGGGGGACAAAATGGAGCTTCCCAAAGTCTGGAGTGTGAGATGCTCAGCGTTCATCCATCCCCAGGCCCGTGAGGCTGGAACCAGAGGGGAAACGGGCATGCAGAAAGAGGCGGGTTTGGCTCATCTAGGCTGAGGTGGCAGGTGAATTCCAAGAGAAGTCTGGCAACAGAAGGCACAAGTGGGTTGGAGAGACAGAGCCTGGACGTATCCTGGGAGTCAAGAGCACTGGGCCAGAAAGTCCTTTGGGAGCTTCTGTGCTGAGCCCAGGGGTGTGGAGGCCATTGTGCAGGGCACCCAGCCCCCTGGGACAATGACTCCACTTTACCAATGAGAATCACAGTGCTGGTTAAGAATCCATGAACAGGCAACTTCTATAATGCCGTTAGGTTTATGCAATCCACTCATTTGAATAGTTTTTTTTTTTTTTTAAAGATTTTATTTATTTATTTGACAGAGAGAGACACAGCGAGAGAGGGAACACAGCAGGGGGAGTGGGAAAGGGAGAAGCAGGCTTCCCGTGGAGCAGGGAGCCCGATGCGGGGCTCGATCCCAGGACCCTGGGATCATGACCTGAGCCGAAGGCAGACGCTTAACGACTGAGCCACCCAGGCGCCCCTGAATAGTTTTTAATTAGATGACCAGTTTAATTGAGCCCTTAATCAATGATGTTTGGAGTTCTTAACCAATAATGTTTGGAGCTCCTAATCAATAATGTTTGGAGCTCTTAATCAAAAATGTTTGGATAAAAGGGCTTCTGCCATGTGCATTGGGAGGATCTAGGGTTCTAAAATTTTTTCCAATGAGCAAATAACCAATTTATATGTGTACGGTGCCTTTAAATTTTTGCATTAGAGTTAGCGGGGATTCCTGCTGGCCATGACCTTGTGGCCCGTCTTGCAGGAAGAGGCTGCAGCTACAACAATGGCAAGAAGAAGGGCTGTCGCTCCAGCCTTGCCTGGCTGGCCGGTGACTGAGCCAGCTGCAAGGCGACAGGGCCGGGGCAGGCGGGGCTGCTGAGGGGATGGGGCCCGCGTGAGCTGGGAGGCTGTTCTTGCACCCAGGCCCTCCAGCCCTTGGATCGGTATTAACATGCCCAGGACACAAAGCCGCCTCACCTCCTTTTAGCCATACTCCCTTCTGAGCGCTGGAGTGCAAAAGGCTCCTTCTTTGCATCCTGGATCTTTTTTTTCCATAGTAAAAAGGCAGAAAAAGAGGCGGGAGGGAAATGTACATACATGCCATGTGTGTTCTTTGGAATGTATGATAGAGTTCACAACTTAAAAAATGTTGACAAAGGGAAAGATGAAGGCCATGGGATTTTTATATGAGATCCCTCTAGGCAGGTGTCTCATTTTCCTCCCCGAGGTGCTGCCTTCTGGGGGAGGGTTGGGGTGGGCTCAGAGCTCCCAGCTTCAGCCTCACTTTCTCACTGTGGAATGAGGGGGTTCAGCTGGATGATTGCTGGGGCAGCTCACCTCCCTAGCTCTAGCCTTCTATGATTCTGTGTTCCTGGCCCCCTTTCTATAATGGGCACCCATTTTTTTTTTTGTGCCTGAGTTTGCAATTTATTCCTGAATGATGCTTAAATTTATTCTAATAGGGTCAAAGCCTCCAAAGTGGGAAGGGTGTCTCATTTTTCTTTAATTCTCTGTTTTCATTTTAAGAAGTGTGGGACAGGAGAGCTTGGGTGGCTCAGTCAGTTAAATGTCCAACTCTTGATTTCGGCTCAGGTCCTGATCTCAGCATCATGAGATCGAGCCCCATGTTGGGCTCTGTGCTGAGTGTGAAGCCTGCTTGAGATTCTCTCTTTTCCTTTGCCACCCCCCCAACTCTCTCTCTTTCTCAAAAATAAATAAATAAAGATAAATAGTGCAGGGCAGGTGAATATGGGGGGCATGGACTCCCCATGGTGGGATGGTGGTTCCTGTCATGTGTCCAATAGCCTGTCCCTCTACACCTGCTCATCTCGCTAGGGATTGCTGCCTTATCCACGGGACAGACAACACTTCCCAAACCCCTAACTTGCCTGGCAACATTCGCGGGGACTTTAAATTTCTGCTTGTCTCTTCTGAAGTAAAATGCACAACCAGAATTTTCCCTTCTAGAAGAGGCTAAAATCTATAGAGTCACTTTATGTTTAGGCATTGCATTGAACTCAGATTTCTACTTCAAACTGAATTTAGAAAAGACAGTGCTTAAATTCACTGAAAATGAAATCTGGTTTGTTTACAAGTTTTAAAGAATCCGGCCCCATCTTACCTTGGGCCCTGCGACAGTTGAGCGTGAAGCAGTCAGGAAGGGTGACGGACAAGGAGTTTATTCTGAAAGGGCCACAACATTCAGACTTCTCTCTAGGGAGGGATTTATTGTTTAATATGGACCCAACCTGGAAGATATCCACCGAAAAGAGAAGAGTTGAAGAGTGCCTTATTGTGTGCTACAGGACAGACCAAGGAAGACGAAGCTGGTTTGAGAAAATAGCTGCCTAGATCAGAGCAGACAATTGAAGGACTGTTCCTCAGGAAGAGACATCTCCTAGTGGTAGCTTCTGTTGGCTTTCCAACAACATTTCTTGAAAGAATCATCCATACTTGATGTTTCCAGTTCCTCCTCTCTCATTCTCTTCTCCACCTATTCCAATCAGGTTTTCACCTGCCCCTCTCCATAGATACCACTCTTGACCATGTCATGTATTGGTCCATGGACAATTCTCAAATCCATTTATTTGACCTCTTAGAGGCAATGAACCAACTGATCACTTCTCCTTGAACGATTGGCTGCCAGGTCTCCACAAGTACATGATTTTCCTTTTATCTCCTGGTCTCTCCTTCCTGGTCTTTGTCAGAGTGCTCTGGGACTCACTTTTTAAATGTCTGACAGGCATCTCAAATTAAACATGGCAAAACCAGAACTCTCAATTCTTTCCCCTCATATCTGCCCTTACTCCAGCTTCCCTGTGCCCCCCATAGCACAGGCATTACTCTTGAAAGGGATTAAAAGGATCCTGAAAACCTTTCATGGATCCTTGCATGAAGACATTCTAAAATTTCTATTTCATTGCTGATGAACCTAGAGAAAGGAGTTATTCCTAATTTTAGGAAATTCTCAAACATAGATGTAATTAATATATACTGAATGAATTAATTAATTAATTAATGAGAAGCAGAGAATGTCAACAACCACCATAGAACTTCAGGGCCTTGTTTATCTGGGTAGACATTTATCAAAATGTTGATTTAAGAACCTCTGTCTCTGGGTTGGCTAGACCTCTCAGCTGTTGTCTGTGGACACTTCTGTGCCTGAACCCCTATCCCTGAGCATACACATCAACAACTGGGATGTAAAACTTTGCAATTGAATAGCAGCTTACATTTAACACTATAAGTAGAATACTCTAGGCCCAGCCTATATCAATTCAAAACACTTAAAATTGACCACTTGGTTCTGTTGCTTTTCACATGGTTTGAAATGACCTCTGATAAATGTTTGGAAAAAAGCAGGAATTGCATATTTTCATTTTTCCCCCTTTCCATGAAATTGCACAAAAAGAGGGGAGCTCATACGTTGAAAGATCAATTCATGTCACCTCTAAAGAAGCCCAAGAAATAAAATGGACAATATCAATGTAAGAGAGATACTCTCTTTTTGCTTTTAAATTCTTCAATTATTCGCATCCTTGGTGTCATCTTCTTTTGGGAGATGATCCTTTTAAATAACCCCATCAGATCTTCATATTAAAAATATTGGTGATGACAGAGAAGCCAATAATGAAGGCTTGGTCTGAAGTCATGAAGCCATTAAATCATTTATTTGCCTCTAAATAAAACTCTCATTGTATGCTAAAGAGCTACAGGTTCCTTTCTGAGATGCAAGAAAGAGCTGCTGGCCCATGAGTCAGGCTCTACTTACAATGCATGGGGGAGAAAGTCAACTGCTCTCTTCACTTGGCCGACCAGAGATTAATGAGACCCAGAGCAGGGCCAGATATGATAAGGAAGAGCCAGGGACAAAGCATAGGCAGAGGTTTTTATCGGGTCACTTCACATAGGTGGCATCTCTAATCTCTATTTTTATACTTATGTACATAATACGTGTGTGTATATATATGTAATCTTATACTTGTATACCTAGCATGAATATACACAAGCATATACATATATGTAAGCATATATATACACACAGTTTTATACTTCAGAAACATTACAGACTAAATAGGGGTTTTGAGGATAGTCGAGGAGCAAATTATTTATTTCAAGAAGTGCCACACATACAGGAGATGACTCAATATACTGTAAACCACCTACATTATTTAAGTATTTGGACTGAATCATAAAGATAAGTAGTTCGCATATGAATCCTCTGCTCCTGTTTTGTTTGGTTTCCCTGAGAATCCACATTGAGCCCAGGGAATTATGCACATGTGTGCTTCCTGCCATTAAGAAAAGAGAAGCATTGAAAGGCAGGACAGCTGGGGAGGAACGTTAGTAGCTGGTGCAAGTATAGCATGGGCTGGTTGGAAGGTCCAGCTGGATTCTGAAGATTTCATTTTTGAGAACAGCTTGCAAAGCTTGATTACATCATGCTATTTTAGAGATTCCCACCACAGGATGTCTCGGCCACAGGATACTGCAGTCCGGTCAATACTTTTCCCTCTTACACTATTGTGTATTACCTCATTCTGGTCATGAGACATCAAGGCCATGGCCATTTCTATCTTTACTTTATGCACAAGGTAGAAACTCTAAGGTTATGTGGTCTCGTTTATGAGTTTTATCTCAAAACTTGGAATTATATCATAGTAACATCTCAGGGATCACTGGGATGAAAAGAAGCAAAAAGGAAAGTGAAATATGACTTCGGGGCTGGGGCAAGTTGAGAAGGTTACTAAGGCATAACTGGGGCCTTTTCCTGCCCCACTCTACCCTAAGTAGAGAAATCTTAAGAGACAAGGAAAAGGAAGAGAAATCCTATTTCCAGGAAAAGAAAGCACTGGTAATTCCTACATTAATACAACATCTCTCAGCATGGTGTCCAAGAATAAGAGCATGCCCTGGGTTGTCCTAACAGGTTATGTGACTTTCAGCATGCCACCTCACCTCCCTGAGCCCCCGTTCTCTCAAGAGTAAACTGAATGGGTGTGCATGGCTGACGCTGTCCGTTTCCCTCCCAAGAACAATGCCCCCTTTCCCCACATCTATTTAAAAAAAAAAACCCCAAAACAACAAAACAGATTGTTCTGGTGGCCACATGGTCAGGGAAGGTGGGCCCTGCTGTCATCCCCTGGGCATGAATCTGATTGGTTGGAGCCAAACAGGGCAATTTCTCTTCTCTGGTGTGTGGTTTAGGAGTGGGCATGTGTTGAAACATTCTCCCCTTCCTAACACACACACACACACACACACACACACACACACACACACACACACACACCAGAGTCTTAAGCCCCAGGACCTCAGAATCTGACCTTCTTAGAGATAGGGCCTTTACAATGGTTATCAGGTTGAAATGAGGTCATTAGGGTGAGCTCTAATCCAGTGGGATTTGTGTCCTCATAAAAAAGAAATCTGGACAGAGACAGATATGCACAGAGGGAAGACAATGTGAAGAGAAAGGGACAGAAGACAGCTATGGACAAGCCAAGGAGAGAGGCCGGGGCAGATTCTCTCTCACAAACTTCAGAAGGAAACAACCTGTTGACAGCTTGATTCCTGACCGCTAGCCTCCAGAGCTCCGAGATGATACATTTCCATTGTTTAAGCCACTCACTTGGTCCTCCTGTGTTATGGCGGCCCTAAGACGTTCCCTCCTTGCTGCCTTGCTGGTGAGGCGGGAAGCCTGGGGGCCCCGAGCTCTGGACAGTCCTGTGACTGTGCCAGGCACACCCCCAGGACAAAGCCTTCCCAGCCAGGGAGGGTGGGACACTGCGGGAAGGCTGAACTCACCTGGGGCCCTCTACTTCCAGGCTTAGTGTTTTATGATAAAATTATACATCTTTTATGCATAAGCCCATGTTAGATACTGGGAAACAGTTACTTCAGCTCCAAACAAATACGATTCTCACTGTTTACTCTTAATATGCCCCCAAAGCTGATCTTTGTGGGTCTCTTAGTGAATGATGACTATAAGATTTTGAGGGGATGTAGAGACTGCACGTAAAAGGTACTAAAGTCGGAGTGGCATATAACTCATTTCTATTCAAATTTTTTAAATGACTCCCACGGGGTACTAAAGTGTAACCAATTGAAACTCACACTCTCCAGTAGCCTATAAAATGCCACCAACCCTGGAAATGAATCACTTGACAGTGAAGACAGGTTCTGGGGATTGAATTATTTAACTTTCACATATGAATTTTGATTGCAAGTTCTTGTGCAAAGGGCTATGGGACCTGCATGGAGCATCTGGGTCTTGTCAATGGCTCTGATGAAGGTAGCAGCAGCCGTCTCTAAACGGTCACACCCAGGTAGGCAGACCCAGGACGCAGGAGCACAGACCGGGGGAGGGGAGCCAAAGCCACCCAGAGGAAAGTGGCGCACACCAAGTGTGACAAGGCAAAAGAAGCTGGAGAAGGGAGAAAGGGAAACTGAGTCTGAAGTAGCAGGACGAGAACAGTGCAGGGGCAAAGCTAGAGCCGGCAGGCTGTGGCCACCCAGTAGACTGGGTATCATGGTCCTGTTTTCAGTTAGTTCTGCCTACAGAAACTGGGGGAAGTGGTGGTCAATTAGAGGAAGCTATAGGATCAGATTCATTACACACGGTAGATTGTTCTGATGCTATTCCCTAAAGGATGCCCCTTCTCCATGGCAATTTCCTTGCCACAGACCAGCACTATGAGCACATACTCCCCTCTGTGATGAGATATGAGCAGCACTGGCAAAGCGTCCCTTTTCCCTAAAGGGGAACAAGTCTCCTGACTCTCTACCCAGTTTCCTGAAATCCACCCATACCAAGTCTTTTCTTTGACCGTTATTAAATATAATTATTCAACTTCTGTTTCTGGCAATATGGTGGACTCTGTTATTTGGACCAGTATTTCTGCTGAAAACTAAAAATTCTCAATAAAAAGATTTTAGAATATTTTCTCGAAAGCATCAAAGCAATGAGAAGATAGTAAGGAATGATCAGGCCAAAAATGTAAGTGAAATTTGAAACCTGAGGAGAAGCACCAAAGTCGCTCTTGCTCTGAGGGCATTTGCCGGTCCTGGTGAACTTGAGCTTCAGATCTAATATCCTTCTGGGGCATAGAGGACAAAAGAGATTCATCTATGTTACTGCATGTATCAGTTCTTCACTACTTTTTATTGCTAAGTGGTATTTTGACGTACAGATGTACCACAGATTAATTATATATTCACCAGTTCATGGACATTTGGTTTGTTTCCAGTCTCTGGCGATTACCAAGCAAGCTATCATAGAGAGTCATGTACGAGTTTTTGTGTGAACCTAAGTCTTCATTTTCACTTGAATAAATACGTAGGAGTGGGATTGTTCGGCGTATGAAAAGTGCATGTTTATCTTTATAAGAAATTGCTAAGTGTCTGTGCCATCAATGTATGAGAGTTCCAGTGGCTTCACATACTCACCAGCACCTAATGGTGTCAGTTCTGTTTTGGTTTGGTTTGCGTTTTTTGCCATTCTAATATAGTTGCATCTCATTGATTTAAATTTGCATTTTCCCAGTGATTAATGATGTCAAGCATCTCTTCATATACTTATTTGTAACTGTATATTTTCTTTGAAGCAGTATCTACTCAATGCTTTTGCTCATTTTTTATTTATTTATTTTAAAGATTATTTATTTATTTATTTGAGAGAGCGAGCATGAGCAGGGGGGAAGAGCAGAGGGAGAGGGAGAAGCAGACTCACCACTGAGCAGGAAGCCCAATGCGGGGCTCGATCTCAGGACCCTGAGACCATGACCTGAGCCGAAGGCAGACGCTTAACTGACTGAGCCACCCAGATGTCCCAATGCTTTTGCTCATTTTTTAATTGAGCTGTTTGATTAATATTTAGTTTTGACAGTTCTTTTTATATTCTGGATACAAGTTTTTAAAATCAAATCTGTGATTTTGTAATTATTTTCCCCACCTGTGCCTTCTCTTTTTATTTTTAACAGTAACTTTTTAAAGATCAAAGCCTTTTAATTTTGATGAAGTTCAACTTATCAAATTATGGGACATGCTTTTTGTATTAGAACCAGTTTTATGTTTCAGTGGCTGGCAGCTCCCAGGCTCTCATGTGGTTTTAGTACTTCCTTTCCACTTACAGCACTTTCTCAGATAAATGGAAAGTCAGTCTTATAATAAATCACACAGAACAATTCAAAATCTATTATATGGATAGCATCTCCATCTCTCAAAGTCTTCAAGACTTGGGATAAACAGAACAAGCAGCAGCAAAGCCACCATCAATCCTTTATAAGGAATAAAGCAGCCTTTTCTATTACTTTACTGCTTCACCCATTCTGATGTCCGTAACAAAAATGAGGTAATATGCACAATTTAGGGGACAAAGTGAACTGTAATCTAAAATGAAGAGAGTTAAGAACAGAAGTGCTGGGTAGCCAATAATGTTGCTCACAAATTGAAAATCACCCACAATGTTGGGCTTCAAAGATTTGCTCTATCACCTCAACCTCCCTGGATAGCAAGGAGGGTGTGGGTTTTTAAAGACATGAAACTGATGCAGAGGAAAACTATTAGTAAATTGCTGATCTGAATATCTTTTCACTTTGTTGGTCTTCTACCTTTCAAGTTCAATCATTATTTTTTGAAGGGTGACCGCTTAGTAAAAAAAGATTTTGCTCATTCAGTGGTTTTGTCACCTAGGATTATATCATTACTCCTAAATCCTAAAATAAGTTTTAAATAATAAAAAAAATCCCTAATCATCCATACTGAGCTATTATTGTTTTCTGATTAGCTGTGATCATTGAAATATGGCCCTGATGGTTTCACATATATAGGATAAAATTCTTGTTATCCTCTTAAAGGATCTTCCAGGTATTTTGGTTAAAAGTTTTTAAAGCTTGGTAATATATTTTATCTCCTTTTCAAATCTACTAATAACCTATTATATGCCAAAATAACACTGGATCTAGAACCTAATAAAAAATTCCATCTGACTTACAGTCCAGTAAAGTACAAATTAATACCCAGTAGGTATCTAACAAGCAGGGTTTATTTCATTCTTTAATCATTCCAGAAATATTTCCCAAACACCTACAGAGGTCAAACTCTGTTGAAGTTGCTGGAGATGTAATAATGAACAATAACTGATGTATTCCCTATAATATGGAGCTTGTGGTCTAGTATGGGTACAGGCATTAACCAATACTCTCACAAGTAAATATATAATTAAAATATGTGATAAGTGCTATGAATGATAATTAAGTCATGATGTGAGAGATCTCCTGGGAGTAGGGAAGGTTTTTATAAAAAAAATAATGTTTTGGATGAAATCTCAATTAGAGCGAAAATTAACGGGGAAGGGGTGGTAGAGCAAGTGAACATTTCAGGCAGAAGTAATAGCATATGCAAAGGCCCTGTGATACATTCAAAGAAGGCTTGAGAGACTGGGGCAAAGAAAACATAGGAGAGAATAAGGTAAAAATGAGGCTCTGCAGGGCCTTTTAGGTCATATGAAAGATTTTGCTTTAAGAGCAATGGGAAGCCACGTTTCATGCCAAGAAGGAGATGTTAGTGGGTGGGGGAGGGTAAGATTTTTCACTTTGCTTGTAGTGTGAAGAGTGTTACTAAAGACGGCAGGTAAGAGTAGATTAAGGAGGGCCAGTTAGGAGGCTACTGAAATACTTCAAGTGAGAGGAAATAGTGGCTTGGATTGAAGTGGTGGCTGTGGAGACAGATGTAGAGGGATTTGTGAGATACGAGTAGGTAGATAGGAACTGGGGGTTGAGGAACAGGGAGGCCCTAGGCTTCCAGCTTATAGAACTCGATGGAAAAGAGTATCCGTCTGGTAAGAAATCCCTAAAGAGGAACAGGCTGGTATGGAAGATCATGAGGTCATCATCCATGCTGTTGTGGTCATGTTGGGTTTGAAGTCACCCTCATGGAGATGGTGAAAAAGCAGTCAGACTCATACGTCTGGAACTTAGAAGAGGGGTCTGGGCTGGAGATACAAATTTGAGAGACCCTGGTGTATCATCATTGAACACAGAGGCAAGCATGGAACCAACCAGGGAACGTGTGCAAGGTGAAAAGAGATGAGCTGGCCGGGGCCTTGATGGATTCTCCGTGTTCATGGTCCGTGAGAGGAGGGTAAGCTCACAAAGAAGGGGTTGGCCAGAGTCCGATGGAAAAAATCGGGAAAGTTACAGCAGCATGCAGTCCACTGTATTGAGTGCTGCTGAGAAGTCAAAAGTCTGGGGAAAAAGCACATCGTACTTAGTGACCTGATGGTTATTGCAGCTGGTTGTAATACAACGACCAGGAAAACAAATGGCCAGATGGGATGGGTTGAGACATGGGCTGGAGGTGAGCAAATGAAGACAGTGAGTGAAGACAGCTCTTGAGAAGTTGGACTCTCAGTGAGAGAAAAAAGGTGGGGTTGGCTGAAGGGATACATGTGGCCAAGGTTAAAATAATTAGTAAGTCATGTAATTAATGACAGCTGCAGATATCAAGAGACTATTATGCAATACTAAATCCTTGAAATTTGTTATGTAAAATTATTCAAGTTCCCGCATTAAAATCTAACTGCGTCTCTATTCCAGAAGTTTTTCAGTCTATTTTTGAAGAAACGGAATTCTTTTATTAACTAAATTTCCACTAATCATTCCAATCTGTAGAACAGATAAAAGCAGAGGTGGTCCTTATGACACCTCCATCAAACATGAGGCTCCTCTCATTACAAACCCATGTCCTTTGCAAAGGTGTTGACAGGTGACACACCTGTTACTAATGAGCAATGTATTTCTTCGAAGCAACTTGCAAAGATTCATAAAATGCAAAAGAATGAAAGAGAGGAATGCATCAGGGCAAAGCAGCAATCAGAATAGCGTACCTAAATCGGTTACCAGCAGATTCTAGACAGCTGCTAGGCAGGATAGAATTCTGTCTCTGAGCTTCCCAGGAGCCAAAGCAAAGAGGTATAAAAGATTACTCACAAGAATCACGTAAGGTAAAATGCCCAGCTGTTCGGGAAGGTAGCTTTTCATGATAACAAGGGCCAAGATAGATGTTTCCTGGAAATTCTCATACGGGAGGAACCAGGATGTAATAGGGCAACGCCCTCCACATCTTTTTCAGTAGCTATAGTGACAAATTTTGTGCACCTGTTTCTTATGTTCCTCAAGAGGCCAGAGGGATAACATCAAAGTGCAGTCTAATAAAAGCAGTTTTAGTGGGATTAAGGAAGTATAGCAGGGAGAGCAAAGCAATCTCTGAATATCCAAAACACAGCCCTTTGATGATGTTGCAAATCTCCCCATTTCCCCTCCTTAACACACATACTTATCTTCTCTAGAGAAAAAAGAACAAAACCATTTCTTTAAGATTACAAATCTCGCTATCTCTCTCTCTGTCTAATAAATAAATAAAATCTTTAAAAAAAAAGATTACAAAAGTAATGCACATTCCTTACAAAAATGCAAATAATTCTGAAATATAGAGCGCAAAAAAGTCTAATTTCCAGTAATCCTATGCCTCAAAGAGAATAGTCCTTTCAGTTTGAGTATGTTCTCCTGAGCTTTTTGCATGCATCTACAGCACTAATTTATGCACATATTTACTAAATGGGATCATAGCCTACCTAGTGTATAAAACCTCATCTTTTAATGATGAGGCTTAGCTCATCCCATGCATGTAAAATAATCCATCTCCTATTGATGGATATTTGGGTGTTTCATTTTTTTCACTCTTTAAAATAAAGCTTCCATAAAATTTTCATAGGTGTAATTTCACAAAGTTCTTCTCAGAATTCCCTATCTAAACCTCCTCCTGCTAGCAGGACCTGATGTGAGCTCATCTGTTTTCTCTCTTTACCTTCAAAGTTATCTTGTGCTTCATTTCTTAAAGTCCTGACCTCTGTCTGATGACTCATAGCCAGTTAATTCATTTCCATTGCAGTGGTGTCCTTCTAGAAAAAATACTTCATCCACAGACATCAACTTTTTGAAAGTTAATCAGATGGGCAGGTGAGGTATCTTAGGCCAGACATAGTGGGTCAGGGGCCTAGAAACCAAGCCAGTTTGCAAGCATTCTCAAACACACAGCTGGGGTATTGGGAAGGCTGTGCTGAGCCTGGCGGTGAAGGGTGAAGAGTGGGACCCAGCTGCCTGGGTTTGAATCCTGGCTCCAGCACTGGCTGTGTGTGATCTCGGACAACTTCGTTTGCCCGGGTTCTCCATCTCAAAAATAAATAGAGTGCTATGAAGAGTGAATGCACTAGTAACTACAAAGCACCTAGAACAGTGCTGGCACATGGTAAACGATTTGAGTATTTGAAAAATAAATAAAATCTACTTTTAACCTGCTAGACATGGATGCAGACACTTACAAGCCCTTCCTAACTCCATGCTGCTATTCAGCTGGGCCAGGATGAGGATTTGCAGCAAGCAAGGCTCAATTTTTCTGTGGCTAATCAACTCACAGGTTGCTAAATGAGTCTTCAGCTATTTACACACTCCCTGCTACAAGGATGCCCAAGAGTTTAACTTTGGTCAAACGCAGCTTCATAAATGCCATCGAAATCATTTTTATTCTATTACTATGAAAATTACTCTTTCTTTGGATGAATTCATAACAGATTAGACTTTAGCTTAAGAAATGGTTACTATTGTTCAGTTTGTAATACAGCAAATACTTTGATACTAGAGAACATGGACATTACTGAACTATATTTTATTAAATGTAATTACTATATAACATTTTTTAAATTCTCGATTTCATTCCAAAACAGACTTGAAGGAGCTTAACAAATATCACTGAAGAAAACCGTCCATCAGTGTGCTTCTAAAAACAGACAAACTCTTTCAAAGTGGATCCTAACTCTGCAACAGATTTTACTAGGCTTTTTTCCAGATCTGCCTACAAAAATCATGCTATTATTTTTTGGTGAAGAAAGGCTCAACAATAACCAGCTTTATTCACCTACAGAAGCATGTTCTAGAAACATCCTTTTGAGTACTTACAAACAATGACCTGTTTATGCTCTGTGTAGTCTCCCACTGAGGGCCCATACCAGGTGCTTTGAGAGACTAAAAACACCAAAAATGCTCATAAACATACACACTTAACTCACTCATTTCTTCTGGGAACTTCTGGGCCACAGTATTTGCTTCCCATGTAACCTGAAATGTGAACCAGTCTTGCTCACATAACTAGCTCCAGTTACAGGATTCCTGCCCAGCAATCACCTTTTTTGCATATGAAATTACGATTTCTAGCAACCACACTCCGGCCGTGTTACATAAAACACCTTGAACTAATGCTTAGATTTGCTTCTTTTTTATGGTCTGATACACAGCAATACCTCCTTGTAACCTAAAGCTAATACAACTTTGTATTGAGGCTAAACATATTTACTTGTCTTTGTAGCATGACAAGAAAAGACACTTCCACCTCGTTCTTTAGGAGAAATCCCACTAAAGTTTTTCATTAGATGGAGGGTTAACCAAACACACAGTGCTTAATTTTGTGGAACTGTCATTTTTTGATAGCTAAATCAGTTGGGTAAAAAAAAAAAAAAATTGAATGAAAGAGTCAAATTACCATCTCGAGCCCAGTTAGGGAAATTTTCTGAAAGTGTTTGTTTTGAAAGATTCTCTAAAGAGGGTATTTTTTGCTCAATTGAAGGCAGGGGCTGTAACTTTGTTATTTCTGTACTTGCCATCACAACCAAGATATGATAGGTGCTTGGTAACTGTTGAACTAAATTGAGTGTGAAGAACTGGTAAAAATTTTGTTTTGGACACTTGGCATAAAAGCAAGAACATGAACTTGGGAGTCAAGCATGTCTCTGTTGAAAGTATGTCTCTCCCGCTCACTTGCCATAAAACCAGGCGGCTTAATTATCAGATAAGCTCCAGTCTTCTCACCAATAAAAGGAGATGAAGAAGCCCCACATCTCTGGGCTGCTGGGAAAAACAGTAATAATGGATGTCAGGTACCTAGTGTGGTGACAAGTAGGCTATGATTATGAGGATTTATGAGAATAAGGTCTGGACCCTACCATCAGAAAGGGAGTTTAAGTCTAAGGGTGCCAGTCAGTCCTTCTCTCTCTTTGTTATTCATCCTATGAGTTGATATTTATGTCCAAAAACTGTTTGATTTCTTGCGTTAGGGTAAAATACTGAAACCAATAGGGCTCTTTCTGATGTTGGGTAGGGGCCCCCAGAGTAGTTGTTCATTCTAAACATCAGGCAGGATTATTGAGTACATGTTAATGTAGGAAGGGTAAGAAATTAGACCCAATGCACTCTGGAAGACGTTTTGTTGGTGGTTTATTTTTTCAAAAGCCACAATCTCGGTTTGTTTCTTTTAGGTAGCCTCCCTTCTTTCCCCTAAAAGTAGAGCGCAGAAAACATTTTGATGAGTGATTTGACTGTTTAGTTCCAGTGAGGATTTTAGCGAGCAGAACAGACATACCTTCTTGACACACACGGAACTCAAGGGCGAAGTGAGGCTTTCAGAGTAGGGGAGGGAGAAGGGGAGTGAAAGACTTTAACCTGCCCAGGTGTCTAAGAGGCAGGATCTCAGATGAGGGTGGGCCATGCCAACAGGTGCGACACACACACAAATCACAGGATAAGCTCAGGATGTGAAGTGTGAAAAGAACTGCTCACCACCCACTGGGTTTATCGGTGACAGATGGCTCACACACAGGGCTCTTTGTGGACCATCTTTGAATGACCAAGGGCACCAGCACAGGGGGTCTGCAAACAGCTTCTGCATCCATGGAGCTGGGCTCAGAGGATCAGAGGTTCAGAGACAGTTGAGGGGGGAAGATGTCTAGCTGGAAGAGAAGGTAGGAAGCTTTCATCACCTTACTACATTAGGAAGCCTTTGTCAAATATGAGTGAGGGACGTTTGCTCGCACAGCTGCGTTCCTCATTCCTTGACAAAAGGGGAGCTACGCCTGTCAGCAGAGAGCTAATGGAGTGTAACAGCACGTTCTTGCACGGCTGCTTAGAATGGACAGGAGTAACAGGCACCACTTGGCCTTTGGAGCCCATTTTCCCAGTTGAGGCATTTGAAATATCTCTTGCACAGTGGGACATTAGCCATGTTATGAAATCAGAGAAAGAAGATGTTTCTCCGGCTCAGGACCCAGTACTGGTTTTAAGGATGTTTCCTATGATCCTCAATGAGCAGGCATGTGGACCTCTGGGACCTTCCTCCTTGCTTCATTACCATCTCCTGGAAATGAGGTTGCCTGGGGGCCTAGTTGTCTTCCAACTGAAAATGTGGTCCTCCGACCAGCAGCCTCAATATCAAGAAGCTTCCCTCCAAGTAATGGAACTAGAGGAGAAAATTCTGAAACCCATATAGGACATTTCTCACTCTTCTGGCCATTAAGAAAGACTGGCTGCCTGGTCACATACTTGCCTGGTTCCTTCCTTTAGGCCATACTGTGTCCACACCTATGACCTGATGCTAAAACTGGGGCCACATGTTATCGTGTGGGCTATGGAAAATAAGGAGCCACCCAGTTTTTTGGATTGTTTCCCAATGTTCATGATTCCTGGCAACTGAAAACCGCTTCCAGGGACAGGACTATTGGGGGGGGGGCGGAAGAGGGAGGAGAGGGAAGTGGGGTGAATACTGCTGACACAGTGGAAAAGCTGCCAGGGAGGGACCCTGAATCAGCGGGAGTCCACCTTCCTTCCCGTCCTGCTCTCCAGGCTCCAGTGCTGGGGTCAGTAGTTCATGCATAAGAAATCAGGATTCTTTGGAGCAATTCATGCTGCCAAATCCACACTGACAGTCCAGGCCAACCCCCAACCCTCTTTGTATTTGAAGGTCAGTTGCTCTGCGTCAAGCACACTTGACAATTGCTCAAAGGGAAACAAGGGAATTGTGTAGAAATGAGTCAACCTGCCTTCGATTAACTCAGCTTGAAATGAACCTTTCCGTGATGGTCAGACAAGTCTGCGGGGCTTTACCTGAATGTTACCCTCACGTAGAACACATAATATGTACTTGTCAGATTATGGTTCTACATCAGGTTTGGGGAAGAAATTAACTTGAACATAACATACAGTCCAGGTAATTTCAGCAAGATTGGAGGCAACATGTTAAGAACATGTGTTCACGTTTTAATTATCCATAATGAGGAAGAAGAAATCACGAAACTGGTCCAAGGGGGTAGGTAGCCAGCCTTCACCTCCCTTCCCTCCATACCCCAGCCCTTCATTTCACCCTCTCTCTAGGGATGGCTGGCCCCCTGGGGAGGCAGGTACAAGTAGATATCCAACACATGGCACTGTGAGGA
The DNA here is from genome assembly GCF_964656455.1 of Halichoerus grypus. NCBI lineage: Eukaryota > Metazoa > Chordata > Mammalia > Carnivora > Phocidae > Halichoerus > Halichoerus grypus. The sequence continues at coordinate 16,131,326 of NC_135720.1, read as the reverse complement.
CTGGGGGAGGCCTTGGGCGGGCTGAGGGCATGGAGAGATGTCCTGCCACACACGGTTAATCTGTACCATGGATAATGGAGAGTTGGCTATGCACAAACCTGGATAAGTATTGGACAATACATTCAGTTGATACAATATTTATAGTCAATATGGGCAAAGGGGTGGGATGCCTGAGTGGCTTAGTCAGTTAAGCACCAGACTCTTGATTTCAGCTCAGGTCATGATCTCAGGGTTGTGAGATTGAGCCCCATGTCAGGCTCCTTGCTGGGCATAGAGCCTGTTTGGATTCTCTCTCTCCCTCTCCCTCTGCCTCTCCCTTCCCTACTCTCTAAAAAAAAAATAATAATAATAATAATAATAATGATAATAATAAAGTAAAATAAAATAAAATGTAAAAAGAAAAAGAGAAAATTGGGGGTTCCCCATCTTTTCCAACATCTGCTGTGAAATACAGTGATGCTGCTGGTAGGAAAATGTCATTCCTGGTGGTGTCAGCTATTTGGTATGGAGGCATGAGGCAAAGTTAACCTCAGAAGCTCTGCCAACGCTGTTTTGATCTATGTTATATAACTCCATCGCCAAAGCTGTTGCTTCTGCAGAGGAATTTGCCAATACTCACAAGGTTCTCAAAACCTCCGCCATTTAGACATAAATTATCAGTTAAAACCATATTAGATAGGTATATGTTCTCAAGAAGAACATCTTTACAGCCTGTGTCCTACTGACTCCCAACACGTGTTTGGTAGGAAGGCAGGAAGCACATCTACAGAGATGCCCAAAACAGCACCAGGGACCCCCTGAGCTGGCCACTGCAGTCATATGGCAACCCTTCCTCCTGACTTGGGGGAAAAGTCAAGCACTTAGGCTCAGGGCCTACAACCTGACCCAGAAAAGGACTTCCAGCCAGCATCTCCTTGTCCTTCTATGTGGCATGCTCAAGACTTTGGGGAAAAAAATATGGTATGCTTCTGCCTCACCGAAATTGAAGATTCATGGTATAGATTATACCTCACCTAGAAAACGAGGAGAGATAATCAAAGTGAGTGTCCATTTCTCTTGACTTCTAACCCTGTGCTTTATCACGTAGTTATCCCTCTAAGTGCTTCCACATTGGAAACCAATTCCCCGGATTGTGCTAGATAATACCCACAAGACCCTGTGTGCGTGTGCGTGTGCGTGTGCGTGTGTGTGTGTTGGGGGAAGTGAAACTTGCCTTAGAGATGTGGAGGAAAGAGATTCCAAATCCTTCTTGGTGTCACAGGGTCGTACAGAACCAGTCAGAGCACTGGAGGCCAAGACTAAGTCCCAGCAGGCAGCCAGCATGAGAACCTGGCAGTGCCCACTCGATTGTAGGAGGGAAGAGGAGTTTCCTTCTAAAAAGTTGAAGTATTCTGGAAATGAACGGAGGGTACAGACATAGGCCTGGCATTCAGAGGGTCCGTAGAGTAACTGCTGCAAGTCTATTTGGGTTGAGACAAGGTCCAGGCTCCCGGTTCCTTCCACTGAAACCAACCTGGGAGAAAACTATGGAAATTAGAGATCACTGATCTGAGGAATTAGCATACAAACTGGGACAATTCTTGGGTGGACTGAAAGCTGAAACGGATCAGGTCCAGGCATGGGGTGGGGGTGGGGGTGTGTGGCTGCCTTCCAGGGCACAGGGTACAGTGAAGGGAGAGGAGGTTGGGGGCAACCTTGTAAGTGTTGCTCTATCCTCTCCTTCTCATTTCCTTGCTAGAGTCTCCAAAACAACCCAAGAAGCGAAGCAAATATAATGAATATTCTGTGATTAATCTTGAGATATGTAGAGCTCTAATAGCCTGCGATCTCGCTCTCTACCCCATGTCAGCCACCCACTCCCTGGCACATCTTCGACCCTGACATTACTACTGCCTCATCACCTCCACAATCTCAGTTCCAGGCGCCCCGCCGTCTGCCCACCACTTCCTATCCTCACAGCTATGACCACTCAGCCAACAATTCTCTAGCTGCATTCAGGATCTACCATCCATTGTCTTTGCCCTCTTTTCTAGGCCACCCCTCCAATGTTCTCACTTCCTTGCGTACCCTGCAAAGGTTTCATATCACCTCATCACGAATATTCCCTTCTTATACTCCAGCACCCTTTACCCTCTCTCCCTGCAGCTTCCTTCCCTGGAAATAACCCCAACTTTGATGAAATCCTACCCCCACCTTCTCTAGGCTGCACCCAAGTAGCTTACTTGACTGGAGAACATTAGTCAACGGTGCCTAGCAGTCTCGCCGTATTTCCTTAGAACATTCAATCTCTGACTCTCCTAGATAACCATAATTGACCCTTGAACAACGGGTTTGAACTGGGTGGGTCCACTTATGCTTGGATTTTTTTTCGATAAATACAGAACAGTACTATAAATGTATTTTCTCTTCCTTATGATTTTCTTAATAACATTTTCTTTTCTCTAGTTTCCTTTATTGTAAGAATATAGCATATAATATGTATAACATATAAATATGTGTTAATCGACTATGCTATCAAGAAGTCTTCTGGTCAACAGTAGGCTATTAGCTGTTAAGTTTTGGGGGAGTCAAAAGTTACACATGGATTTTCAACTGCACAGGGAGGGGGGCAGTCAGCGCCCCAAATCTCATGTTGTTGAAAGGTCGATTGTATTTCACACCTTCTCCTTTCTCCCTGGCAATCCAGCAGTCCTCCCCCTCCCAGCTGGAGACCATGTTTTTTATTTGAGACAATAGAAGGCACCCTTATCTTCCCACTCCCAAATTTACCAATCTATCCAGACCTCCTGCCTTCCTTCCCATTCATGGGATGCTACCCTGCTCCCTGCCGAGGCCAGCTTCTTCCTGCTTGGGTTCCTCAGAAGCAGACCCTGAGATGAGCATTTGGGTGAAACGATTTGTTAAAATAATCCCTGGAGAAACCAGGCATGGAGGGGGGAAGCAGAACAGGGTGAGGGGAAGCCAAACAAGGGTATAGTTTCCGACATAATCCCTCAGAGCATGGTTTGGCCTGCAGAACTCAGGAGTGTCACTTACACCTTGGATTTGTTCTGCCTAAAAGCCCAGGAGCTGGGCTCTCATATCCCTGCACTTATCAGCCACGGGCCAAAGACTGCCCACGGGGTTGCAAGCTCCCAGGTATTTACAGCAGCTGGTACTCCCATAGCGGCTCCCATAGCCCAAGGGCAGGCTCTGCAGAAGGAGGGTAGGGTCAGGCCTTTGGAAGCAAAATACGCTGATACATAGAATAAGTTTATTATCGAAGATGTTGGAGTATGATCAGATATGGAAAAAAGAGTACCATAAAAGAGATTGGGGGTGTGGGTTCGGGGGAGGAGGGCCCGCTTCATCATCAAATCAGGTGGTCAGGACAGAACTCGTTGAGAAGATGAGATTTGAGCAGATGGGCCTGAAGGAATTAGTGAAGCAGCTCTCTGGGGAAGACGGGCCCAAGCTGAGGAATCTGCTAGAGCGCAGCCCCCTTAGGCAGTGACCCCCTCATCTGGCAGGTTCTAGCAGGAGCATTTTGGCCAGTGTAGCTAGTGAAGTAGAGAAGGAAAGAGAAGCAGGAGATGAGGTCAGAGAGGTTGCAGGGATGGGGCCAGGTCAAGTAGGACCCTGTAGGATCAAGTATTTTGCACCAGGGTAAAATGCAGAGCCCTGTGGGGATTTTAAGCAGAGGACTGACTAGATCTGACACATCTTGCGTTTCCTTACTCTCCATGTCCCTACCTGCTTTATTTATGTATTATTATGGTTGATTGATTGATTTAGCACTTACCACTTCTTAACAACATATTTTATATTTGTTGCCTTGCTTATTTATTTTCTGCTTCCAGGCTCCCAAGAGCAGGGGCTAAGTGAATGAATGGGTGAACCCCTGTTCTGATGTGAATCAGTAATCAGTAGGATGGAAGTTCTTTTCCTTTTGTGATTAGAAGACAATGGGACCCGAAAACACCCAACACTCCTGGTGTGTCCTCCAAAAGCACCTGTCTTGATAGGTAGATATTTGTTGGCACATGTGCCAAAAGTACCAAGTATGTGGAAGTAGAAGTGTATAAATCACCCCCTCTGTCTGTGCTCGGGGCTCAGACCTTTGGAGACCACTCTCCTCTGAGCTCCCAGGCGTTAAATAAACCTCCTATCCTCCAAGATCTCCGGGTGCCGCTTGGTTCTTCGGACGGGGGATCCAGTCCAGGTTCCGCAACACTAGTAAATAAATGCAAGGCACTACTCTAAATGCTTTACCTTTACTCACTTTACCCCACCACAACCCTTGAGTAGATACTATCATTATCCCCCACTTGAGAGATGATAAAACTGAAGCAGAAGGGTTGGGTAACTCACTTCGGGTGAGTTCAGATGAGTTACTTAGATCCCAAGGGGCAGCGCTGGGACTCAGGACCGTCTGGCTGGGGCCCCTGTGCTCTCAACAGCACACCCCACAAATTGCAGTCCTTGCTCTCTTTAAGCCCTGCTTTCAAACACGGCACTTTCCACGCTCTGGCCATGCATGGTCTGTGTAGACTAAGTCCGGTCTTCTCCGTTGTTGGTTATACAGCTCACTCTAGAAGTCATGCACTGTGCTTTGTGAACCTCATGCCCGGTGCTGGAGGCGGCCAGGCTCCCCACTCATTCAGGAAGCCATAAAAGTGAAGGGAAATGCGCTGTCCCGGTGAAATTTAGGCTCCCTTGTATCATTCTGCTTTTTCGTTTTGTTGGTTGCTGAATTCTTTCCCCCCTTATCTCTGCTCTTCTGGTTGGTGTAGACAAGCCCCAGGCTTTCCTCTATTTAAAAAGTTCTGGATGTGAAGTTAGTAAACAATTTACGTGAGTGAACATATGTTACGGAAGTGGAAACAGCTGGTGCTGGGGAGGCTGGTGGCCATGAGTTGTTTTTATGGGGGGAGTCATTGGAAAAGCTCCCAAACCGGGCCTGGATTGTCCTTCATGGTTCCTCTGGGTTCTCCTCCACACCACCCCTTCCCTTACTCCTCCCATCCCCCCCTTATCCCTCCTCCTCTCCTCCCTCCCCTTCCCATGCCCCCTCCCCTCCTCTCCTCCCTCCCCTTCCCATGCCCTCCTCTCCTCTCCCCTTCCCATGCTCCTTTCCCTCCTCTCCTTCTTCCCCTTTCCATGCCCTCTCCCCTCCTCTCCTCTCTCCTTCCTGTGCTCCCTTCCCTCCTCTCCTCCCTCCCCTTCCCATGCCCCCTCCCCTGCTCTCCCCTTTCTCCCTTCCCTCCTCTCCTCCCTCCCCTTCCCATGCCCCCTCCCCTGCTCTCCCCTTTCTCCCTTCCCTACTCTCCCCTCCCCTCTATTCTCCTTCCCTCCCATGCTTCTTTTCTCCCATTCCATTCCTTCCCTTGCTTATGCTTGAATGTTGAAAAGCACAGTCTTTCTTCCACAACTTCCTCTCTCCTGCCCCGCCTTTTTGGAGGGAGGGGCTAAGACCATTATTTTGCCTCCAACCCCACGGGATGCACAAGGGGTGAGAAGGAAAGCAGTGGGCTCTGTGGCCCAGGGAGTCTGCAGCCTGGACAGCAGCTACTTGCCACCTCAATCCAGGACAGCCCCTGGTGGAGAGCCTGGTCTGGAGGGTGGGCACCCAGGCAGGGGAAACCCAGTGAGGGATGCACGTGAGGACGGGTTCAGAGGGCCATGAGAAGCCCCTCACAGGGCCATGCACTCAGGGGCTTGAATTATAACGACGGTGTGAAACCAGACTAAATGATTTCCTCTTGCTTAATAATAACAGGGACGATACTAATACACCAATAGTAACAAATACACACAGCGCTTCTTACATTCCAGGTACTTGATGTACATTAACTCTCCTCTTCCTCATAACAGCCCTGTGAAGTAGGTACTACACCTGAGGCAGCTGAGGAACAGAGAGTCTAAGTAGCTTGCCCGAGGCCACACAGCCAGGAAGAGAGCTGGGACTCAAGCCCAGGCAGTTGGACTGGAGAACTGGAGCTGCAGTTGTGAGATGGCTCATTCTTGTGCCTCACTTTACAATCACAGAAAAGCAAGCAACCTGACAAATTGGCACGTTTGCTCCCTGTGAGGGCTTGTGCGTAACACATTCCAGTAGCGGTGCAGAATGGCATCTTGATGTTCTCTAATTCTGATAGTTTCACACACGATCGCGTGGCTGGATGAAGGGCTCCACTAGTGAACACATTTTGTCTACACGTGTGCATCCTCTGGGAGGTCTGCTAGCCTTAGTTGAGAAAGAATACTGGAAATGCAAGTTACCTATTCGTTTACTCAATCATGTGTTGTCTATTGTGTATCAGAACTGGGCCAGGTTGTAGGGATATAGAGAGAAAAGACGTGGTCCAGTTGAGAAGACAACCGAGCAAATATAAAGAAGAATAACATAGTATGATAAGAACTATCAAAAGAGGTAAGTGCTGGATGGCGGGTGCTATAGAAGAACCTCTCCCAACCCTCTGGTGGGCACAGCTGAGGCTGAGGAGGGGAGCTGTCGGAGGGGGCGGGTCCTTTCAGGAAGAGATGGTGTATGCACCTCATCTCGGAGGATGAGCAGGTGTTGAGTTAGTGAACATAAGGAGCATTTCTTCTCTCTGGATGGAGGACCAAAGCATGCCTTCGTCCTCGTGGGGACACATTTGATTGATCATGCTTCCTGGCTTGTCATCTGTACCATGGGTGAATCGATACATTAATTTTTCTCTTTTCTGACACAAGCCTCCCCCCCACACACACACAGGTGGCAAGGGAAAAGTGTATGAGACAGCATCACGCCGTGCTTTTCAAGGTTGGTTAATGAAAAAATCCTAATTGCTGTCTCTTGTGGGCTGAATTGTGTCCCCCCGCCCAAAACTCATACATGGAAGCTATAGGCCCAGTAGCTCAGAATATGACTATATTTGGAGATAGGGGTGTTAGGGTAGTAATTATGTTAAAATGAGATCAGTAGGGTGGGCCATAATCCAATATGACTGGTGTCCTTATAAGAACAGAAGATTAGGACACAGACATGCACAAAGACCCCGTGAAGACAAAGGGAGAAAAGGACCACCTGCAAGCAAAGGAGAGAGGCTGCAGAAGGAAACACGCTGCCAACACTTTGATCTTGGACTTCTAGGCTCCAAAATGGCGAGGAAATAAATTTCTGTTGTCAAAGCTACCCACTCGGTGGTATCAATTATGGTAGCCCTCAGAAACTAACTCCCTGCCTTACCCTCACTAACCCATGCTGAATGAAGGTGTCCCTCGTTGGATCAGTGTCAATCAGGGGAAAATCCTGGTGGAAAGCACCATGGTTGGTAAACGGGGGTTCAGAGAAGAGAATGTTACAGTTCCTTATTTAAGGAGCTCTGTGCCCTGAAACAGCACGCCAAGAGGGGCCGTCTCCTGCAGACCTGGCCTCTTGGCATGACATTGCATCCGGAATGCTACGAGCCGGGCCTTCCTTCAGCCCGGGCTCAGCCAAAAGTTTTAACAAGAAGAGATTTCACAAATATGTATGTATAGCATGGATAGCAGAATTCAAAACCTTTCAATTTGTATGTAAGTTAAATTTGACGAGCTTTAATACCACATTGTATCAAATATGTTCTCCCAGAGTGGGACTATCATTTGCTTATGGAGAGCAGATGGACACACGCTTGGAATCTTAGAAGCTTTCTAAAGCAGTGTTTCCAGGTAATCCTTGAGCAAACTGAGCAACTGAGTTGGTGGAGTCATTTTTTTTTTTCCCCTAAAGTAGTCAAAGAGAGAATTGTGCTATTTTTCCTAACCTAGCATGACTTAGAAGTTGATTACAAGCCACTCTCCCCAACCACTTATTTCTAGTAATAAAAAATTAGCAGATGAGACAGGGCTGCTTATTAGCTAGAAATCCCATGTAATTACAGTGATAATACAATTTATCTTTCAAGCTAGGGCATTTTTCAAAGTGAAAGAAGAAGACACTATTAAAAATCATGCCAGGATAAAGTCAGGACCCAGGGTTGTTCTAAGCAGACATGCAATCATTGTACTAGACAAATATTTTTGCCCCAGTTACTGCTGTCACTGAAGAATCTTCCAGGGCATTAGCTCATTGTTTCTTAAATCTTAAAAATCACAAGCATCCTTTTTTAATTTGGACAAAGCTATTTGGATAAGCTCATGATATCACGTATTTTTTGTACTTCCCCAAGCTTGGCCATGTGAAGAACTGCAAGTCTGGGCACCCACATCTGAACGCCTCGTGTGCCGGGACGTGCCGCTGACTAAGGAAGCAGCAAGTGGAGAAGAAATAGCGGTGGTCCGGGGGTCAGCTCTGCACTCCTGGCTGTTGGACAACAGATAGTCTGCTTAGCTATAAAATGTGAAGGTGGGACCATGTAATTTCTACATCAGCCATGGCTCTGTCATTCCCATAGAGGAGCAGCTTAGGGACAGGAGTAGGGTTTGGACGAGGCTGGGGGCCTCGTGTGAAGCTGCATTTATAGCACAATTTTGTTGTTGTTGTTGTTGTTGTTGTTGTTGTTGTTTTAGAGAGAGGGCGGGGAGGGGCAGAGGGAGAGAGAGAATTCCAAGCAGGCTCCACGCCCAGGACGGAGGCTGACGTGGGGCTCGATCCCACAACCTTGAGATCATGACCTGAGCCACGATCAAGAGTCAGATGCCCAAGCAATGGAGCCATCCAGGCACCCCTACAGTAGCACACTTTTTATAAAATGCTGGAAACAGCAATCGTCCATGTCAGAAAATGGGGAGGGGTTGCTGAAGCTGGTGCTTGGTTGGTCTACGGCCGCCTTCAGTGCTGCATACACAATTCAGCCCTCAAGTTCTGCCGTCCTTCTATGGATCTAGGATTTGGTAAGAATAAGCATAGTGACAAAAAATAAAAGACGAACATTGACTACAAGATTGGAATGAATCTGAAGTGTTGAAATTCTTAGAGAAAAGTAGAACGTTTGGATGATTATCTAGAATTGAAAACCTGAAGAGGCATACATGAACACCCTAGTAACTCTTTTTCATTAAGCAGAAGCTTTATTTGCAATGATTTTTAGGATATAAAAAGTGGTGTGGTCTTCGGTCAGAGATTCCTATTGCATAATATATAAAAGTTCATCTCAAAAGTCGGAAATTGTGTTTTTCACCCACTAGAATGGCAAAAAATTAAAAGTGCAGTAGTAACTGGTGATACAAAGACTACCAGGAAATGGACACTTACATGTTGGTAGAAGTATCACTGTTTCAAACTTTTTTTTTTTTTTTTAAGTAGGCTCCGTGCCTGGTGTGGAGCCCAGTGTGGGGGGTTTGAACTCACCACCCTGATATCAAGACCTGAGCCCAGAACAAGAGGCGGACATTTAACCAACTGAGCCACCCAGGTGCCCTCAACCATTTTTTAAATTATTAATTTTTTTCAATCATTTTTAAAATAAACTTTTAAATTGAGGTATGATTTCCTTACAATAAAGTGTATCCATACTAATTGTACATTTGGATGAGTTTTGACTAGTACACCCATAAATCACCTCCATAATCATGTAGAGTATTTCTTTCAGCCCCAAAATGTTCCCTTTGTCCCATTCCAGTTAAGTCTCCCAATCCCCCCCACTCCAGGCAACCATTGGTCCATTTTCCATCACCATAGATTAACTTATCTTTTCTAGTTCACATAAGTGCAATCATATGTCCATATTCTTTTGTGCCGTGCTTCTCTTACTAACTCAGTATAAGGGTTTTAAGATTCATCTATGTTGCTGCATGTGTCATCTTATTGATGAGTAATGGTCTATTGCATAGATAAGCCACAATTTGTTTACCCACTCACCTGCTGATAGACCTTTGGGTTGTTTCTAGTCTTTTTATATTACAAACAAAACTGCTCGGAACATTTGTGTACAAGTCTTCCTGTGGATGTATGTTTTCTGCATTTCTCTTGGCAAACACCTGTGAAGGTTAATGGCTGTGATTCTTAATCTTCTGTATTTTTAATTTTTTAATTGTGATTAAACCTTATATTTGGATTGTCTGTGAGGGTGTTTCTGGATGAGATTAACATTTGAGTCAGTGGACTCAGTAAAGGAGACTGCCCTCCCCAGTGTGGGTGGGCATCCTCCAACCTGTTGAGGGCCTAACTAGAGTGAAAGGTGGAGGAAGGGAGAATCCGTCTCATTCTTCTGCCTCACCGTGTGAGTGGGGACATCTCATCTCGTCTTCCTGGGGCCCTCGGACTGCCATCCACTCCCGGATCTCAAGCCTTTGGACTCAGCCTGAATTCTACCACTAGCTGTCCTGGGTCTCCAGCTTGTCCACAGCAGATGGTGGGACTTTTCAGCCTCCGGGATTACTGTTTTCTGACCTGATGCTCCCCTCTACATTCTCACCAGACGATTCTAATGATGTGTGGTAGGATCCCATTGTGCTTTTAATGTGCCTTTCCCTCATGACTAATAATGCTGAACACCTTTTCATATGTTTATTAGCTTTTGGGAAACATCAGATGGGTGTATTCTTTATATATTTACATATATTCTAGATAGACAATATTTTGGATGATATATAGATAGAAAGAAAGAGAAAGAATATTTTCTCTCAGTCTGTGACTTGTGTTTTTTCTGCTATATATTTTTTATTTAAATTCAATTAATTAACACATAGTGTATTATTAGTTTCAGAGGTGGAGGTCAGTGATTCATCAGTCTTATATAACACCCAGTGCTCATTACATCACGTGCCCTTCTTAATGTCCAGCACCCAGTTACCCCATTCCCCCACCTCTTCCCCTCCAGCAACCCTCAGTTTGTTTCCTGTGATTAAGAGTCTCTATATGGTTTGTCTCCCTCTCTGATTTCGTGACTTGTGTTTTCATTAATAATTTTTTTTTTTTGAGGAACGGAAATTTAAATTTAGATTTAATTTTGATCGATTAGATTTAATTAAAGATACATATATACATGTGTTACACTGTGAGTTAGGGGTCAGTTTCTCCTTTTTTCCCTCAAGGATCTCTAACTAACCTAAAACCATTTATTGGGGCGCCTGGGTGGCTCAGTCATTAAGCATCTGTCTTTGGCTTGGGTCATGATCCCAGGGTCCTGGGAACGAGCCCCACATAGGGCTCCCTGCTCGGCGGGAAGCCTGCTTCTCCCTCTCCCACTCCCCCTGCTTGTGTTCCCTCTCTCACTGTCTCTCTCTCTGTCAAATAAATAAATAAAATCTTTAAAAAATATAAAAACCATTTATGGAAAAGACCATTACCCCCCCCACTGAATTACAGTGTTCGTTTTCTTATTATTGAATTATAAAAGTTCTTCATACATTCTAGATGGAAATGCTTTGTCAGTTAGATGTATTGAGAACATTTTCTCCCTGTCACTTATGTTTTCATTTTCTTAACAATATCTTCTGGAAAGCAGAAGTTTTTCATTTTGATGAAGTCCAATTGATCATTTTTTTTCTTTTATGATCTGTGCTTTGGTCCTGAGAAATCTTTGTCTAACCTCTGGTCACAAAGATTTCTTCCTCTGTTTTTTTTTCTCTAGAACTATTATATTTTTAGGTTTTACATTTAGTGCCATTTTGAGTTGATGTTTGTATGTGGTGTGAAATAAGAATCAAAGTTCAGTTTTTTGGTTGTTACATCTTTTTTTATTAATAAGCTTAATTTTTAGAACAGTTGTAGGTTTATAGAAAAATAGAGAGTCAAAAATTTCCATATATCCCACACCTGATTTCCCCTATTGTTAACATCTTACATTAGTGTATTTGTTAAACTAATGAGTGAATACTGACACATTATTAGTTTACCTAGTGTCTTTTTTCTGTTCCAGCACCCCATCCATCCCATGACATTTAGTTGTCATGTCTCCTTGGTTTCCTCTGGGCTGTGACAGGTTCTCAGACCTTCCTGTTTTTGATGACTTTGGCCTGCAGTTGTTTATACCCTTTGGTCCTGCTCACTGCCTGTCCCGAATGTCCCACTCCACTTTATGATGGATTGCTGCTAGATCTGTCCAACCTTTTGGCTTGTGAGTCTCACAGGACCTTGTTCGGGATGGGCAGCCCTGAACACATAGACAACACTTGACATCACATGGTCAAATGCTCCATCTTTACCAGAGGCAAGTAGCACGTCAAGAGATGGTTTTCCAATGCTGTAGAATCCTGTCCTAGAGAAGGTACGATCGTTCTCCAAAACTCTGTGGTCTATACTGAGACTCTCCTACTGGGGCTTGCTGTCAGCTCTACAAGGTGACTTTTTCTGCTGCAGGTATTTCTAGTACCATGGTATCTGCTGGATCAACTGGCCTGTGTCAGAGATTCTCGTACTTCTGTCTGTCTGGACTTATTCAGAACCCTTTCCTGCTCTGGGCCTGATTCATACCTTGTAGCCTTTCATAGTACTTAGTAAATGGATCAGACAGCATTCTCAAGTGTGAAATACACTGATTGTGGAGCCAGAAGCCACCGGCCAAATATTTCGCTACCTTCTTTGTGTTGACAAGGAACAGGTGCAATAATTTGTCCTTTAATTCCATGGGACTTTCTGGCACCCCCATAAACACTTCCCTGACATGACAGACCCCTGAATCTTCATAGAGTCTACCTCGCACCTTCACGGAGCACACTGGGACCTCCAACCTCCTAGGCACTGCTTGCTCATCTGGTTAATATAATGTCATTGGTGTAATAGACTAGTGTGATATTCTCTGCAATGTCCTGTGGTTCAGGTCCCCGTGGATATATCATGAGAGATGGCGGGAGGGTTAGCATAGCTCTGGGGCAACCCTGTAACTCTATGCTCTTGTCTATCCCCTATGAATAAGAGCTGTTTCTGATCCTGGAAAAGACTGGGAAAGAAACCATTCACCAAAGCCATGGCGGCATTCCATGACCTCGAGGCTGTGTTGATCTGTTCTAGCAAAGACACCACATCCGGTGGTGCAGCTGCACTTGGGGCGGGAAGAGAGGAACTGTGGCAGAAGATGGGACTGAATGAGGCTGGCACGAGTTTCGAGTGAGCCGGAAGGGCTGGGTTAGACTTCTGCCTGAACGCAGTGAGGAGCCCTTACAGGTTTGTAGGCCATGTATTCTAAGCCCTCACTAGTTTCAAACAGAAACTGTTGGCTAACATGGAATAGCTTCTAGGCGCCGTCTCTAGGTGGAATGGGTGCTGTGTGCTGAGATGACCGCCCAGCTCCTATCTTCAGGATTGAGACACGCATTCTGCTGGCCTCCCAGCCACACCCAGCCGCCATTATTCCCAGGAGAGATGCGCTCTTGCAGTCCTCTGCTGTTCTTTCTCGGGAACATCTCCTCCACTTCCTACACCTTCAGATATTCTCTTCACTCTACAAGACTTCCTTAGGTGTCTCGTCTCACCCCAGATAGGATTAACTGCTTCCTTCTGTTTCCAGAGCATTTTGTTCATAATGTGAGTTTTGGACGACAGAGACCCTGTGTATCACATCATGGCTCTTTGCCTGGTTGACCCCTCTGTGAGCACTCTGGGCGCAGTCAGGGCCATGACTCCTTTGTCTTCATGTCACCAGAGGTTTGCGTACGGCCCAATACACACAGGCATCCAAGGAATGGTTATTGAATTAAATTTGTTATTTAATTAAATCTGATTCTGATGCTAAGGAAGGTAAAAAAAAAAATCCAGGCCGAGATGCATACTTTATCCTTTTATAAAATATGTATTTGTTGTCACATAACAAAAAGAAGGGCTCAGAGAAGACTTTTTGTGCTGATATAATTTAGCATTCTGAATTTGCAAAGTAAAACTGTCATAAACCAAAACCTTTTCTTTTTTCTCCATCTGAATTGGAACTGTTTAACCAGAAATGCACATGACTCTATTACCTTCAAAAATGATTTAATTTTGTGTGTGTCTGTGTCTGTGTGTGTATGTGTGGATATGAGCTCGTGTTGTATTTGGAAACTCCCACTCTTTGACTCATTGATTTTTTATCTTCAAGCATTAACTTCATAATAATTAAGGAAACAGGATAGTGCTGAAAGCAAAGATACTTTTGTTTATAGCTTAAAAATTACAACCTGGTTTTAGTTTAACACAAACCCGAATTCTTTTTAAATTTTGATTGGGGCATAAACGATTTACTGCCGCGAAGACTGTGAGTTTGACATGTGTTTACATTTTTCAGGTGCAAATATTCAGTGGCAGGATTTCCAAATTCCAGTTTCTAGCACTTGACTATTTGTTTTAAATGTAAACTGCAGATTGAAATGCATACATAATTTGCCTGTTTCTGCATTATGGACCACATATGTACATTTTAGACAACAAACAAGACATTTAACCAAGCCAAAAAATTGTTCATTATATTGGTTAGAACTAACTTGCCACTAACTTTAACGTCCTAAATCTCAGTGGCTTAAACATGATAGAAGGGCATAGAGTGCATATTTCTCTCATGAAAAGTCTGAGTGTGGGCAGTTCAGGGCTTTGGTGATGGCTCTAGGATCATCTGAGCCATAGGTGCCTCCAATTTTCTGTTCCACCGACTCAAAGATCTGGTCCTCATTCTTCTGGTCCAAGATGGAGCACTGGCCATCGGACCTATATCGCAATGCTGAATGGGTAACAGGAACAAGAAATGGCCTCTGTCCCCCAGAACCTGTGGACATCACTTCCTCTCATATCCCATTGGCCAGAACTTAGTTCTGGGGCTACTCAAACATCTGGCAAATGACACTGGGAAGTATGGTCTATACTCAGTATGGCCACATGCCCAGCCAAGTATTGGTCCTATTATGAAGACAACGGGGAAAATACATAGGGAGACCCACTGATATCTTTGTCACATGCACACATACCAAAGAGAAAACACAAGGCCAGAAAACATTTTGCAAAACAGTACATTGGAGGATTCCAGCTTTTGGGAATACGTCTTTGTTTGTCTTCATTTCTTCCACTGGCCCAAACATAAGTCTCCCACTTCCATTTCCTGTTTTTGTGTGTGTGAGACCATGTGTTCATCAGAGGCTCTATGGCCTGGCAGGCTCACTCCATAGAGGGCCTTGGAGATGACTTTGGTTATTCCGGAATGCATCTAATTTGTCCTACATGAGCTCAACGCTGAGCAGCCGATTCATTTGGCAACAATAATTTATTTATAAATAATCATGAACCTTTCCTTAAGTGTTTGTTTTGCATTTGGTGGGCTAAAACTACAAAAAAAAAAATTGGTTTGCTGAGAGTTTAGAAAAATGACACTAGCAATTTGAGATACGGAACTGGGGACATAGGTGGGAGGAGAAAATTGAAGTTAAGAACTACTCAAGTGGTTCTCTTGGAGCAGCTTCAACTGCCAGGGGACTGGGTTTTCCATCTCTTTCTCTTTCAACTGGGAATTTTCATCACTTTCATAAACCACATCAATGCCAAAAGGTTTTGTTTTTTTTTTTAAGGGTGGGGGAGAAACTTCTGTCAGCTTAACATTACCCTTGGTGCTGTGGGAAATACAAGAGATATTTATTTTCTAGACTTTAAGAAAATGAGAAGGACAAGGGTATGGATTTAGTTGGGATAAAATAAGCTTAGCTGCAGTAACAAATAAATCGCAAAATCTCATTGGCTTAACACAGTAAACATTCCTTTCCTACTCACCTTTCAGTCTGGGGCAGGTCTGCCAGCCATGCTCCATGTCCAAGGACTACCATCTGGAACTCACATCCTTCATACTTGCCATGGAAGGAGAAGGGAGGACTGGGGGACTAAGCAGGATATTTTTTTTTTTTTTTTACAGATTCAAATCATGGTTTATTTTCTTGGAATACAAGTATATTTTTTTAAATTTTTTATTGTTATGTTAATCACCATACATTACATCATTAGTTTTTGATGTAGTGTTCCATGATTCATTGTTTGTGCATAACACCCAGTGATCCATGCAGAATGTGCCCTCTTTAATACCCATCACCAGGCTAACCCATCCTCCTACCCCCCTCCCCTCTAGAACCCTCAGTTTGTTTTTCAGAGTCCATCGTCTCTCATGGTTCGTCTCCCCCTCCGATTTAGCCCCCTTCATTCTTCCCCTCCTGCTATCTTCTTTTTTTTTTTTCTTAACATATATTGCATTATTTGTTTCAGAGGTACAGATCTGTGATTCAACAGTCTTGCACAATTCACGGTGCTCACCATAGCACATACCCGCCCCAATGTCTATCACCCAGCCACCCCATCCCTCCCACCCCACCCCGCATTCCAGCAACCCTCAGTTTGTTTCCTGAGATTAAGAATTCCTCATATCAGTGAGGTCAGATGATACATGTCTTTCTCTGATTGACTTATTTCGCTCAGCATAACACCCTCCAGTTCCATCCACGTTGTTGCAAATGGCAAGATCGCATTCCTTCTGATGGCTGCATAATATTCCATTGTATATATATACCACATCTTCTTTATCCATTCATCTGTCGATGGACATCTTGGCTCTTTCCACAGTTTGGCTATTGTGGACATTGCTGCTATAAACATTGGGGTGCACATACCCCTTCGGATCACTACATTTGTATCTGTGGGGTAAATACCCAGTAGTGCAATTGCTGGATCGTATGGTAGCTCTATTTTCAACTTTTTGAGGAACCTCCATACTGTTTTCCAGAGTGGTCGCACCAGCTTGCATTCCCACCAACAGTGTAGGAGGGTTCCCCTTTCTCCGCATCCCCGCCAACATCTGTCGTTTCCTGACTTCTTAATTTTAGCCATTCTAAGCAGGATGTTTTTAAGGGCCAGGTTTGGAAGCTTCTTTTGCATGGGCCAGAGTTCAGTCAAGTGGCTGGAACCCCAGTGCTGGTTCAGCTGAGGCAGGAAGCCTAGCGTCCCTGTGTGCCCAAGGATAGGAAATGGTGTGGCAGACACATGCCATGTCTCCACCACACCTGGGATTAACTCCCAGCTCTTGAGCTTTTCATCCTCCATTGTCTCACATATAAAATATACACAATATCAACTGCTTGGGTGAAAGTTCAGTGGTTGACATCTAGGTCTTCATGAAATACCGGTTCTCTTCCTTTTATTTTGAAGCATCTGCAGACTTGGAGACAATACTTAACATGTGTGTCTAAAGCTAGAAGCATCTCTGGCCTCGTCCTGAACACTGTCTGCTTCCAAGCACTGAGAGTGATAATTAAAATGAAGATTTCTCTCCCCCTCACACCCAGACGAGAACATCAAAAATAGGAATCTCGGGGGTGGGCCTGAGAAGCTTCACCTTTATATTCTCTTCCCAGATTATTCTTTTATTTAAAAAATTATGATAAGGGGCGCCTGGGTGGCTCAGTCGTTAAGCGTCTGCCTTCGGCTCAGGTCATGATCCCAGGGTCCTGGGATCGAGCCCCACATCAGGCTCCCTTTTCAGCAGGAAGCCTGCTTCTCCCTCTCCCGCTCCCCCTGCTTGTGTTCCCTCTCTCGCTGTGTCTCTCTCTGTCAAATAAATAAATAAAATCTTAAAAAAAAAATTATGATAAAATATACATAGCATAAATTTACCATCTTAGCCATTTTTAAGTGTACAGTTCATGTTATTGTATGACCAATCTCCAGAACTCTTTTTGCTTGCAAATCTAAAACACTGTATCCATTAAATAACTCTCCATTCTTCCTCCCTCAGCCCCTGGCAACCACCCTTCTATTTTCTGTCTATGAATTTGAGTACTCTAGACACCCCATCTAAGTGAAATCACACAGTATTTGTCTTTTCGTGACTAGCTTATTTCACTTAGCAGAATGCCTTAATTTTCATCCCTGTTATAACATCTGTAGGAATTCCCTTCTTTTTTAAGGCTGAATAATATCACAGCACCTGTATGTGTGTGTGTGTGTGTGTGTGTGTGTGTGTGTGTGTGTGTGTACACAGCACATTTGCTTTGCTTAGCCGTTCATTCATCTATGTATACTTGGATAGCTTTCACCTCTTGGCTATTGTGAATAGTGCTGCTATAAACCTGGATATACAAATATCTCATCAAGATCCTGCTTTCAATTTTTGGGCGTAAATACCCAGAATTGGAATTGCTGGATCATATGGTAATTTTATTTTTAATTTTATTTATTTATTTATTTATTTATTTATTTATTTATTTTGAGAGAGAGAGAGAGAGTTTGAGTTGGGGGGGGCAGAGGGAGAGAGAGAATCCCAAGCAGACCCCAAGCTGAGTGTGGAGCCCAACACAGGGCTTTATCTCACAACCCTGAGATCATGACCTGAGCTGAAATCAAGAGTCAGATGCTTAACTGGTTGAGCCACCCATGCACCCCTATTTTTAATTTTTTAAGAAACCAGATGATTCTTCTGCCCATCAAAGTTTGAGAAGCACTGGACTAGAAGATGAGAAAAGATATAATCAAGTGCCAGATTTGTACAATAGGACCATAAATACTATGGAGGTTACAAAGGAAGAGGAGACAATAGAAAGAATTAGCATGGGAGGGAAATGCTGCAGAGAAAAGATGAGGACTGAGAGCAGCCTCAACACTTAGGGTTGAATAAAATGAAATGCAAGGAGAAGGCAGTCTAGGTGGGATACCACAGAAGCAAGTCAAGGAAGAGGCCATGAGTGAGCAGGTAGCAAGAGAGAAAAATCATGCTGGAGGCTCGTGGGAGATGAGGCTATCAGGAGAGGTTAGTTAGAGGTTAGTTAGATGATTGCAAGCCTTGAAATCCATGCAGATGGATTCAGATTTAATGCACAGACTAGGCAACTCTCAATGTCTCTTGAAGAGAAGTGACATGATAATTGTTGGGTCATCATCCAGGAAAATTAATATCATTGATAAAATAGCATTAAAAGTGCATTTCTATATAAATTCCGTTATAGTAAGAATTTTAATAAAATTATGTAAATTGTTATCGTAGTATTATAAATGATTATAAGTATATAATTATATTGTCCCCCTCTGCCCCCCAGAAGCTTCTAACAGAAAAAGGTATAAAGAACAACTAAAGATTAGAGCATCTTCCACAATACCTGGCAAAATGCAGGAAAAAAAAGTCTTTCTGTCTGAATGGGATAAATAATATGAAAATCTGTGTGAGGAAAGTGATGTGTCTTTGGGGTTTTACACAAATGCTAGCCAGAGTTGTGGCATTTGAAAGGTTTGTGAAAGGTCCACCACGTACCGGTACCGTGACAGTGAACAACCAAACCACTTTATGTGGTAGTTTCCTCATCTATGAAATGGTGACAAGAATAGAACCTGACTTTTTTGTAATGATTTAATGAGTTAAGGTATGTAAAGCCCTTAGCACAGAGTCTGGTGCTGAATAACAAAGAAATGCCATAGGGGTGCCTGGGTGGCTCAGTCTTTAAGTGTCTGCCTTCAGCTCAGGTCATGATACCGGGGTCCTGGGATCGAGCCCCGCAACGGGTTCCCTGGTAGACGGGAAGCCTGCTTCTCCCTCTCCCACTCCCCCTGCTTGTGTTCCCTCTCTAGCTGTGTCTCTCTCTGTCAAATAAATAAATAAAATCTTAAAAAAAAAAACAAATAAATGCTATATTAATGTTATTATCTGTACTCTCTGAAGAAATAAATGAAAGTTAATAAAATAATTTCCTGTTCCAACAAGAAATCATCAAGCATCAGAAATTTTCAAACTCATAATTTCCCTCAACTGATTTAGGACTTGATCCACTCCACGTGGATTTTCTTATTTGGATCAAAGCAAATTTAAGGCATTGCTTACAAAATACCTAAATTTTAATAGTCCTCAAGAGGAATTCAAAGACTTACTTTTTTTCTGATCAGTACAATTTTCCATTGTTTTATCCTTTTTTTTTTTTTTTCTGCCGTCTCTATGCCACCCTTCTTAAAATATAAGATTCTAAACAATAAGGACCTGACTGGGAGTGGGAATAAAAGGGTTGGTTGGGCTGATAAGTCTTGGGGGCAGAAACCAACTCTGTTGTGTTCAGTGTGGAGTCTTTGCCTCCCCCTGCCACCCACCTCCCCGCATCTGACGTGTGGGAGGAGACCAATCAAAGTAACAATGGCTTGTGGTGTCCCAGGCCATCCTTCATCACAACCCATCAGTTGTTGCTATTACTAATTCGAAGGAGCAGATAATGACTGGATGAAAGATGGCGGATCATTGCATATGGCAGCTTTGACAGTGATGACCTCAGGACAAATTTCTGAAAAGTCTGAATTAGGAGAATAGTATTGTACCACCGGTAACTACCTGGTTTAATAATTTACGAGCCAAAGCAGGGCTGGGGAAACAACGTGGTGACAAAAAGAAAGGGAGCAGGGCAGGAAAGAGAAAAGAAAACAAAAATGCAAAACAAAAACAATAAACTAGGTTTTGCCCCATGGATACATTTCTAGGCATGTGCACATTTTAGAATGGCACCAATTTATCAGGGAGAAGTATTTGCTGACTGAGTACTGGTCATAGATATTTCTCAGAAGTAATCCTCATGGGGCGCCTGGGTGGCTCAGTCGTTAAGCGTCTGCCTTCGGCTCAGGTCATGATCCCAGGGTCCTGGGATCGAGCCCCGAATCGGGCTCCCTGCTCGGTGGGAAGCCTGCTTCTCCCTCTCCCACTCCCCCTGCTTGTGTTCCCTCTCTCTCTGTGTCTCTCTCAGTCAAATAAATAAATAAAATCTTGAAAAAAAAAAAAAAAGAAGTAATCCTCATTAGGAAATATTTTGAGAGTTTATAATCAAGCAGGGACTAGACGAGGTAGTCTGTTGATGTGACCGGGGTTCTCGGGGCCATACACTCTGTATTAAGCCACTGACCTGCTTTAACCCCCCACGGAGCTACTGAAGGTCATTGGGGCCTGAGGCCCCAACGGATCAGGACTCTCCGAATTGCATTGATTCCTGAGTGTTTATGAAAGGAAGCCCCGTGGGGGCCACACAATGGTCTTCAGGGCCAAAGACTGCATCCAGGCTGTGACTGTTGAGGCTCCCATTTGGGTCAATGATAGAAAACTCTTAAGAGGACTCTGGATTCCTTTATAAACCAAATCAAACCCCTGAAAAGACAGTGATAATAAATATTAGCAGACTTGCAAACCCTCTCTCTAAAGATCCCAGATAAGGAGCCTAGGACTTGGCTGGGCCACTGGTCACCAAGGCACATCTAAGTCACAAATTGGGACTATCTCTCACGTGGAGTGGCAAGAAACCAAACATCTTTCCTGCCCCTGAAGAGAACCCTGGGCATCATAAAAGAGAGCTGCTTTCTTTGATCTCCCAGTCAGGATTATCTTTGTGTTATAAAACAGAATCATGTGAGTTTGGGAGGTACGATGATTAGTTTTATGTGTCAGCTTGGCTAGGCTGCAGTACATAGATATTCAACTAATTACTAATCTAGGTGGTTCTGTGAAAATACAGTTGACCCTTGAACAATTCAAAGGTTAGGGACACTGACCCCCACACAGTGGAAAGTCCAGGTATAACTTTTGACTCCCCCAAAACTTAACTACTAATACTCTATTTTTGATCAGAAGCCTCACTGATAAAGTAGATTAGCACATACTTTGTTTGTTATATGTATTATATACTGTATTCTTACAATAAAGTAAGCTAGAGAAAAGAAAATGTTATTACGAAAATCATAAGAAAGAGAAAATACATTTACAGGACTGCACTCTATTCACCAACACAGTAGTTAAGTTTATATCATCCATTTACATGATGAATTGTCAATAACTCTGCCATTATTGTCTATCTGACACAAATCACTGTAGACGTTATATGTCCTACTAACCCTAGACATCCAAAATGAAAAGATGACATGAAAAAAGAAATTCATACTTATTGACAGGTATAGTGATTCATGCTTTGATAATAAAGAAGCAGCAATATGATTGCTTTATGGTAGCCTACTGTAATCAGTACAATTGCTTCAAGGTAGCCCACGCTATACACCAGTGAATGAATCATAAAATTTTAATGGCATACGGTGTGATAGTCAGAGTCATAATACAGTGTTAGAAACATTGTGATTTTTTTTAAAAAGCCACTTACTTGTGATGCTAGGCTGATGCACAATTTCTCCAATTATAAAAGAGAGGCATACTGTACTGTAATGTAATTCTTTGAAAGCAAAGTTATAAAACAGTAAGTAAACATTTTTCTTTATTATTATTATTAATTTTACATGAAATATCACTCACTTTATGCCTTCGTAAGGGTACGCTCTTCACTTCCATACAAGCCTAGCACACGATGTTCTACAAGATGAATACTTAAGGGATGATGATGACACAAAAACTTCTCACACATTTTTATGGTTGAGTAATACTCCATTGTGTGTATAAACCACATCTGCTTTATCCATTCATTTATTGATGGACGCTTGGGTTGCTTCCATATCTTGGCTATCGTAAATACAGTTGCAATAAACATTCAGGGGTGCGTATATCTTTTTGAATTAGTATTTTCATTTTCTTTGGGTAAATACCCAGGAGTGGAATTGCTGGGTCATATGGTATTTCCATTTTTAATTTTTTGAGGAATCGCCATACTGTTTTCCACAGTGGTTGTATCAATTTACATTCTCACCAACAGCGCACAAGGGTCCCCTTATCTCCATATCCTCACCAACACTTGTTATTTCTTGTCTTTTTGATACCAGCCATTCTGATAGGTGTGAGGTGATATTTCATAGAGGTTTTGGTATGCATTTCCCTGATAATTAGTGATGCTGAACATCTTTTCATGTGTCTGTTGGCCGTCTGTATGTCTTCTTTGGAAAATGTCTCTTCAGGTCCTCTGCCCATTTTTAATCAGATTATTTGGTTTTTTGGTGTTGAGTTATAGAAAAAAGAATGAGATCTTGCCATTCACCACAATATGGATGGACCTAGAGGGTATTATGTTCAGTGAAATAAATCATACTGGGAAAGAAAAATACCATATGATTTCACTTACATGTGGAATCTAAAAAAAAAAAAAATAACAAACGAACAACAACAAATGAACAAGCAAACAAAAAGTAGAAACTGATCTATAAATACAGAGAACAAGCTGGTGGTTGCCAGAGGAAAGGGGGGGTGAGAGATGGGAAAAGGGGTGAAGGGTAGTGGGAGATACAGGCTTCCATTTATGGAATGAATAAGCCATGGGGATGAAAGGTACAGCATAGGGAAGATACTCAATAGTATTGGAATGCCGTTGTATGGTGTCAGGTAGTATGCACATTTCTGGGGAACAGAGAGTAACGTGTAGAGTTGTCAAATAACTACGTTGTACACCTGAAACTGGTGTAACATAGTGTGTCAACTCTGCTTCACTAAAAAAAAAATTTAAGTCTTATACAGTTCATGCCATACAGTTACTAGATTTTCACATGAAGACACACAAATATACAACAGATAAGTTTACTCACTGCATGGCATGATGATTATTCACTACTCATTAAGTGGAAGTGGATCATCATAAAGGGTTTCATCTTTGTCATCTTCATGGTGAGTAGGCTAAGGAGGAGGAGGAAGAGGAGTTGAATTTGCTGTCCTGGGGGGTGGCAGGGGCAGAAGAGGTGGAGGGGGAGTAGAAGGGAAAGAAAAGAGGAGAGGCAGGTATGTTGAGTGCAACTTAATGGAAATAGATCACCATTTCTGCCTGACTCATTCGAAAAATGTTTCTCTGTGGTGCCAATCCTTCTTTTACCATTTGCTTTAGTTTCGATGCCCATATCATAGAAAGATCCGTGTCCTAAAAGAAGTCAAAAGCAATCTTGAATAATTGGAACCCTTCTGCTAGACTAACTAATGTCAATTTGTTTTCTGGCAGCGCTTCTTCTAGATCTTCTTCCTCATTGTCTGGCACCGGTTTGGAAGCACTTGTATCCATCAAGTCATCTTCTGTTAATTCCTCTGGTGTTGTGTCTACTAGCTCTTAAATTTCTCTAAGATCCATATCTTAAAACCCTTTATTCCCCACCACCACCATCTTTTTGCCATATCCACAATCTCTTTCATGATTTTCTTAATTGGCTCCGTCATAAATCCTGTGAAGTCATACACACCATCTGGACACAGTTTTCTCTAACAGGAATTCATTGTTTTGGGCTTGGTTTTCATGGCTTTTTCTGTAACAGTGATGGCATCTTCATTGGTGTAATGCTTCCAGACTTTCATGATGTTCTCTCTGTCGTGGGCTCTCTTCCATGGTGTTGACAATCCTTTCCATAGAGTATGATGTGTCATGAGCCTTAAAGATCCTTATGAGCCCCTGACCTAGAGGCTGAATTGGAGACATTGTGTTGGCACTTTGACCCCTTTGGTGTTGAACTCATGGGGTTCTTTCTGGGTGGCCAGGGGTAATGTTCAATATCAAAAGAACTTTCAAAGGCGGTCCCTTACTGCCAAGGTACTTCCTGACTTCAGGGACAAAGCGTTGATGGAATCAATCCAGAAAAAAATGTTCTCATTGTCCAGGCCTTCTTGTCACACAACCAAAGTTTGGCAGCTGGTGTTTATCTTTTCCCTTCAAGGCTCAGGGGTTAGCCTGAGAGATAAGGGCAGTCCTGATCATAAACCCGACTGCATTTTCACAAAACAATAGTTAGCCTATCCCCTCCTGTCTCAAATCCTAGTGATCACTTCTCTTCCTTACTTATAAATGTTCTTGGTAGCATTTTTTTTCCAGAATAGGGCACTTTCATCTGCATTAAAAATCTGCTCAGGCAGATATTCTTTCTCCTCAATGACTTTCTTAATGGCGTCTGGAAACTCATCTGTTCCTCTTGGCTGGAAGAAGCTGCTTCTCCTGTTATCTTGACATTTTTTAAGCCAAACCTCTTTCTAAAATATCAAACCATCCTTTGCTGGCATTAAATTCTCCAGTGTTCATTCTTTCACTCTGCCTTTAAGTTGTCATATACTGTCATGACTTTGCTTTTTCTCAAATCATATTAGAGTCTACGGGTATGCCTTGCTTATAGCAATCCTACACCCACATTTTCAATATGAGATAAAAAGGTATTTCACAAAAAGCACAAGGTTTTCATGTCTGCTGGCAGGCTTATGAATTTCCTTTTCTTTTCTTTACGGTGCTCCTTATGCTGGATTCATTTATCTTGAAATGGTGAGCAACCAAAGCTGCGCACCTTGATCTACGGTACATATCAAGCAATTCAACTTTTTCTTGCAATGTCATGTCATGACTTTTCTCGGCTTCTTGGGAGCACTCCCAACATCATTAGTGGTATTTTGTATGGGTCCCATGGTATTAGTCAAGGTTTGCCCCATTGTACTAAACACGATGAAAAATACACAAGAAGCATGACAGAACACTTTTTACTATGACATACGATTTACTGGAGAGACAGATTGCTCATATGGAGACAATTCGTGTCATAATGTGTTTTAAGTGGATACTTGGAACACTTGAGCTCCCTGCAGCAGCAACAGGAGGTGGCTATGAAGTGATTACAGTAGTAGCACATGTACTATAGTCGATTTTATGCAGTTATGATTTAATACTGCATCTTTACATTTGTTCACATTTCTCTTGACAGTAAATGACACTATGTATGGTCTGTGTTTGTGTGCATAAGTTTTTATAAATTTCAACTTCTTAGAATAGATTTGGGATATTTTATGGTAGTAAGTGATAAAATAGACTAGTATCTGCATTTATTTTATATGTTCATGACATACTAACTTTTTCTTAATATTTTTGGTATTTCTAGCTTATGCAGTTCATCTTTGAGCTTTTTCAATTTGTTGTAAATCTCAAAAGATTTTTCTGATATATTTACTGAAAAAAAATCCACATACAAGTGGACCTGTGCGGGTCAAACCTTGTTGTTCCAGAATTAACTGTATTTTGTAGATGTATTTAACACCTGCAATCAGTTGACTTTAAGTAGAGGAGATCATCCTTTGTAATATCGTGGGCCTCATCCAATCAGTTGAAGGCCTTCAGAGCCAAACTGAGATTTCCCTGAAGAAAAAGAAATTCCATCTGTGGACTACATTATCAATTCCTTCCCTGGTAAGTCAATTCCTTGTAATCTATCTGTCCATCCGTTCATCCATCCATCCATCCATCCCCTACTGGTTCTGTTTCTTTGTTAGAATCCTGGCTGACACAAAAGAGAATCATTAGGAAATTTCAAACTCCAAAGGGAAAAATTATTTTGACTAACAACAACAAAAACAGCAAAAGCCAATGACCTCATCACTGTTAACCATTGAGTCCTAGACCAAGACCAAAAACTACAAAAGCAAAGCCATGTGCTCCTTACATTGTTCAGAGTGAATTCTACTCTGGCCATCCCAATTACACATTGCTCTGCCACAGATTGTGTAATCCTGAGCAAATTTTTAAAACACATGAAGCCGTAGTTCCCTTATCTACAGACTTTTTTTTAAATTATAGTGCCTATTAGATGAGATGATCTATTTAAAATATGTAGTAAAGAGAGTAGTACTTGATAGGTATAATAAATATAAATCCCTTTTTCTTCCCCCTTTGGATTGTTTCTCCCAAAGAGTTTCAACTGTTTTGCTCCTTTCAAATGACCTTATATAAAAATCGAGCCATTGACATAGGCATCTTGGATGTCCATGATACTCTTTTGGTTCACTCTGTTTGTTCTGAGGTCTTCCTTTGGTATACAACACTTGAGATTAATAAATCAGGAGAATGCAAAAGATGGACCCACACTTATGCATTTCCTTCCATAATTAATACTAAAATCAGGCCCTTGGTTGTTCAAAGATATACATATGTGAGCACCAAAGTCCTGCTGAAGTATACAAATGTTCACTTATCCCACCTTGCTGGCCTGAATACATTTCCACTGGAAAACATAATTCTTTTTAAATATATTTTCAACATAAAAACACAAAGGAAGCAGAAATATTTTTAACCATCAGGTTTGCCAATCTCTCCCTAATCCTCCCATGCTCTGCTCTAAGACCCAGCCCTGGTTTCTGCCCCACCCCACAAATTCTATATAGTTTTTCTCCATAGACATTTTCAGCTCCAGTTGGTTCCATCCCCTACCTAATGAACTGAACTTAGTACTACCTCCCTCTACATCTCAGGTGGGACGCTGGTGGCATGAGGTTCATATGTGGCCCCAACATCTGACTCATGTGGCCTTTGCATCAAGCTCAGACAGGAACTTAAGGTACGAAACTTGGACATAATGGCAGCACTGGCTTGCCGCCTATATGACCCATCACTACACTTCCCATAGGAGTTTGAGTTTGTCATCTTTGCTTTCTACCTGTGTTCAAATTGTTCCATTTGCTTGGTCTGCTCTTCACCCTCATATGCTAAGTGTCCTTCAAAATCTTGTTGTGCTCCCCTGCTTTCCCTTGCCAACTGTCTATGTCTTAGGTGCCATTTCAGCTCATCTTGGATGGGAATGACCTTTACGGCTTGGTCCTAGATTTTCTTCCCATTTATTCTTGTCACGGATCATCCTTGGTCTTGAGCAATTCTGGTTTCCTCTTGGGGACAACCAATCTTTACAAATTTTGACGTAAATAGCCATGCAAATATAAAAAGCTTCTTTAATTCTTTGAACTCAGAAGATGAGTACAAAGAGACATGACTACAAACATAAGATCATTACTGTTGTTTTCTAACAGTGGTGATGGGTTGTACAGGGCAATTTATTCATCTAGCCTGGCTCCTAGGGTAGCCACGGTGTGAACTTGAGCTCGTAGCTGGAGAATTTAAGTTTGAATCAAGTTGTTAAGCTAGAAACAATCGAACAGTAGAAGAGCTCTTTCTGTCTACCCAGTGACTCAACCCAAATCAAAAGACGTTCAGATGCCCCTGTTCAACTCGATCACAGCCTCAAATGACACTTTCTTTTGTTTGATGTCAGGAATTTGCTCCAGTTCTGCAATGGTTGCTTGCCTTGCTGAAAGAATGCAGAATGATTCCTGTTTCCCTGTTGTTTCCTGAAGGATGAACGCTGACCTAAAATCCCTTTTGTCAACAAGTCTGGAAGGAACCCGTCTTCATGTGAGCATTTTTTCCGGTCTTGCCAGGGTTGTTTGTCACCTCAAAGGCCACAGCAGGATGTTTCTCTCCTCAGTTCATCAGGGCTTCTCATCCCTCAGCTGTCCTTGAAGAACTAAACAGGAATGAGGTAATGCTCTAGAGGTCTCCTAATCTACATTCAAGGAGAATGAAATACCTCCCCATGCCTGACCATGCAGCCTTGTCTTAGTAAATGGAGAACTATGTATGTGTGTGTACAGAGGCACCTATATTTATGTGTTTATGATCATACACGTGTGTGTATCATATATACATACATATATTCACACGTGTGCGTATATTCATGTATATGTATATATAAATTGTGTCTGTGTGCGTGTATTTAGAGCTTTATCTATCAACTATAGCCCTACTCCAACACTTCCACAAAAGTATTCAGCTTACTGCTTAGGGCAACTTCACATTTTTGAGTGTCTGTCCTATAACAAGTAACATGCCTGTGTCATATAACCCCGTGTAATGAGTACTTTTTTGTAGATGAGTAAGCTGAGGTCCAGCTCACACAGCTTATGTGCCTGGGCTGAGACATGACCTCAGACCCTTCTGGCTCAGAACCTTGCTCTCCATTTCCTCTTCTGCTCCTTCTTGTGGAGAAAGCTCTGTCCCTTCCTCCTGAATCTGCCTGTCCTTAAGATCCTGCTAAGCTTCTGTTTCTTCCCAAAATCCTCCTTCCCCCAACTTTCAGAGTTCTCAACTTGGTGGGGTGCTAAAACTCACTCAGACTGGCTCACACTGACTCCAAGGGCCAAGTGTTAGTTAGCATCTCTTCCTACTTCAGGTTCGGTGGCATCACATTGGGAGCTTGAAATCAGCCATGGTGGGGATATTTACACCACAGAAATAACTACATCACAGCTTCCCCCATGGGTTGTCTACCGCTTGGCCAGCTTTCTCGGCCAGGTGATCACTTTCTAGATGGCTTTTTGACCTCACTCCATATGCTCCATACGTCCACTGATGCCATTAGGGTCCTCCGGTGGCCTTTTTTGGAACATGATGTGACATAAAATATTTATTAATTCAGTTGAACTGAATGGTTAAAACCAAATGCTAATAAAGGAATGTAGGAGAAAGTTCATTTAGAGGATCTTTCTCACTGTGTGTTCCTTGGTTCATCTGCCTCCAAATCTCTGTAAAAATACAGAATTCTGCGTCCCACTCTAGAATCAGTAAATTGGAATTGGGAGAGGGGCGTAGATTTGAAAATCCACATAGTTCTAAACTGCTTTGTTAAATAGCAAATAGTTTGCTTGGTTCAAAAATCAGTGTACAGAGCATATATACAGCAAAGCGTTTAGACTACTCCCCTAAGTCCCTCTCCCTAGTCACCCTCTTGCCCCCTTGGCCCCTATATATTATCCTCTTTTTCTTAATGCAAGTA
The DNA here is from genome assembly GCF_964656455.1 of Halichoerus grypus. Taxonomy (NCBI): domain Eukaryota; kingdom Metazoa; phylum Chordata; class Mammalia; order Carnivora; family Phocidae; genus Halichoerus; species Halichoerus grypus. The sequence goes on along the minus strand of NC_135720.1, from coordinate 16,101,952 downwards.
TGCACATATATTCTCACTTCCCCCTTTCTTGCAAAAGTTAAATATATGTATATCTGCAACCTGTTATTTAATTTTTTCATATAACACTAGATCTTAAAAATCTCTTCATGCTAGGAGTACATAGATAGATATTCCCATCATATTTTTTATACTGCGTAATATTCCATTGTGTGGATCTACCATAGTTTAATAACCAATCTCTTATTGCTTTGCACTTGGGTTATTTCCAATCTTTTGCTGTTATAAACAATGTCACAATGAATGGCTGTACATCTGTCACTTATTATGTGTACAGGTGTCTTTGTGGAACAGATGATCAGAAGCGGGGTTTCTGGGCCAGAAGGTAAATGCACCTGTAATTTTTTAGATATTGCCAGAAACTTCTTCACAGGGACTAGGCCAACAACGTATGAGAATCTCAATTCCTCCCTTAGTGTTGCCGAAAGAGAGTGTCATACATTTGCCAATTTGATAGGTTAGAATGGTATTTTGTGAGTTTTGATTTGTACTTCTCTCATTGCAAATGAAGTTGAGCATCTTTTCATGTTTAAGCTCAAGTAATCTACACTTTTAACAGAATCCTTGGATGAGCCTTATGCACCTAGCTCTTAAACTTTCTGGTCCAAAGCCATAGAATCTGAGGGAAGAAATGGTGAAGTGAACCCTGATGCTAAGAAGTGTATTCCCGTCCAGCTGACCTCCTGCAGACTATTAGCAGCCTCCCCAAGGAATGGTCTCCCACTGGCATATGGTCCCTCAGTGACTTGAACCCAGAAAGTTTACCTTACTCCATCCTAAGCAGATAAGCTAACAGATTTTGTAAGATGTAGTCCATGACTCATGTCTAGGCTAGATAAGAAGACGTTAAGGGACATGGAAATGCTGGCCAAAGACAGGCTTTCTTTGGAGCATTGGCTGTTGTGTTCTGTTCTCCCATTTCAAGGGAGATGGGAGTACACACTTCCCCTATGCCTCACACCTAGCATAAGGGCTTCGCAGGGCCCAACTGGAAGAGTTTGATGGGCATGGGAATGGATATTTTACTCACCCTGGAAAAACCTAACTACGTGATGCTATAGCTGCTTTGGATCCATACGTTCTAGGGTGACCAGCCATCCCAATTTGTCCAGGACTGAAAGATCTCCTGAGATGCGAGACTTCAGTGCCAGCAATAGGACAAAACCAGAATCGTTGTCACCAAGAGTAAGGCAAAGATATTTTTCCAAGGAATAGGACGCAGACTCTGAAGGTATTACCGAGCCATGAGTCATCCTGAAAAGAGTCCCATTCCAAAGGAGCACCTGGGAAGGCAAGGGATCCCAAGAGAAAGATCAACAACCACATGCCAGGCCTGTGTGGGAACCACAAGCAGCTGGACTGCACTTTGTCAGTGCAAAGAACTGCAATGAAAGGAAGCCCAAAAGGACCGCACCAAGGATGAGCTTGCACTTGCTTGTCTAGCAGAAGGTGCCAACGGCAGGTCACACCTCTCCTAGCTAAGGATTGTGACTTTTTCCTCCAGCTCCCTATGGTGGACACTGGGATGCCCTGACACAGGATGAAGGACTTAGCCCCAGCTGCTGGAGTGCTGCTGCCGGACAGCATTCAGCTATCCGCTGCCTGGAGGCTTATCCCTGCAGAGAGCCACCTGCTCAAGGCCACACTCCCTTCCTGGGGAAGCCAGCGTATCATGGCTGATAGATGTGGGAGAATAAAGGCCTGATCCCCTGGCCACAAATGGGACAACTCTGAAGGGTCATCCCAACTTCAAAACTGTCTGGGATCAGGTAAGGCCCTATACAGAGAGACAGCATCACAGCTCAGCTTTACCTTCTGGCCTCTCCTCCCGCTCTTCCCCTCTCCCTCTCCTCCCCCTCCCCATTCCCCTCTACTCCCCCTCTCCTCCTCCTCCCCCCTCACAGGGGATGATGACAAGGTTTCACCCCGAGGCAGGTAAAACAACTGGTATGGAGGGAGTTGACTGGGGCCAAGAGGGTTTTTGTCACATCCACTGAATTCAGTTCATTCAATACACCACTTACAGAAACTTCTAGTGACTCTCACTATCCACAAAATGAGTGAAATAGTGCTAAATCTGCTCCTTGTTTCACAAAGACCTCAAAGAGAAACAAAAGGTGATTCAAAGTCGGAGATAAAGGTAATCAAAGATCTCAAGGCACTATTTTAAGACCAAACACAGCCCTCAGAACAGCACCATGAAGATGACCACAAGTAGGATGTAGGGATTTTCTGAGTCACTTCATCCAGTTAGTTATTAACCCAGTTTGCCAAGTGGGCTTAAAGGATCTCCTTAATAGAAATGATAGGGGCCATGTGTTGGCCCCAAGCAAATGTGAAAGTTTGGACTCTCCCCTCAACTTTTTCTGAGCCTTTGAAGACCCCTAATCACATTTGGTCAGGGGCTTATGTTATTTTTGACAAAGTACTTCACATATTTAGCTGAGATCATGTCACCAATTGCCTCAAGAACAGAAACCTTGGCCTGTCGTTTCAGGGGTGTGAAAATTGTGGGACAGCAGGTCACAACCTCCCACCTCCTTCTCACCAGGTGTTCCGGGCCCTGGGGTACTTGAGGGGTTTACAGAACCTAAGAAACGAGTGTGCATCCAGTGATGTTTTCATATTAAGGGTCAAACCAAAAAAAACAGAAAACAAAAAACAAAACCACCCAAACCACAGGTCAAAGGAACCAGGAAAAGGGAAATAAATACACTCTATCCACAAAATGTATTTTTAAACATGTGTTCTTCCTGTGCAGCTGTCTGGCCTGATTCCTCCACTGAAAAGCAAAAAGTTAAAAAATAATAACAATTAAAAATAATTTTGTTTTCAACTTAATGTAGGATTAGAGTACATTAGGATTAGAAAGGAACATACAGTGCATTTAGTCAAACCCTTATCTTATGTAGGTGAAGAAATGGCACCAGAAAGGTGACTTGTTGGTTAGTGATGGGACCCAATTCTGTAACACAGGGCTGCCCACTGTAATAATCTCTTATGTATGTATTTATTGTATTCCACCGCTAATAATCTCACTTGAGAATTTCGTTCTCCAGTAGGTTAGAAAGGTGTCGTCTCCTCCAGATGACAGAGTTTTAGAAACATTAGGTGATTTGCTTCAAATCTCACAGCTAATAACTTGTCAAAATTATTCAAGGGTTCTCCATACATTTTGAGACAAAGCACTTCCGGTTCCCACCCTCTCGCTGGCCCCACCCCTTCCCGGGCCCCATCCTCTCCCTGGCCCCGCCTTCTCTCTGCTCCCTCCTATCCTTCCAGCCCATCTCAGCTCTGGTGGGGTTTCCGACCTGGTCCCGTTCTACACCTGCCGTGGTTCCAGGGGCACATCCGGCCACGCAGAGGCTGCTGGGGCAAATAGCAGAATCCTGCAGGGCAAGGCTGGGGTCAGCTCCAACACTATCTGTGCTGGGTGAGCCATGTGGCCGCCTGAGATCCAGCTTCCTCACCTGTGGAAGGGAAGCCGACTAGCCCACCTCTAGGGCTGCCTCCTACAAGTCCAGCCTCTAGCTCTGACACCAGATCCACAGCAAGGCTCAGCCACGCAGCACCCAAGGCCCCAAAGCCTTCATTAGCTCACCTCCTAACTTCCTTTTACTCCTTTTTCCTAATAATATGTCAGCTGAAACTAAAACCAGGTTCCCGGGGAAAGACAATCCCATTATCAATCCAAGAGATTGGTATGCACTGTTTAAAACTTAAGGGTATTTCACGAAGGTTATTTTCAGTGCAGAAATTTTAAGATTTTTATTATTTATTTATTTTGACAGAGAGAGAGACACAGCGAGAGAGGGAACACAAGCAGGGGGAGTGGGAAAGGGAGAAGCAGGCTTCCCGCTGAGCGGGGAGCCCGACGCGGGGCTCGATCCCAGGACCCTGGGGTCATGACTTGAGCCGAAGGCAGATGCTTACCGACTGAGCCACCCAGGCGCCCCTCAGTGCAGAAATTTTATTTTCTTGAATGAGGATTGTGAATGAATGAATGAATGAATGAATGAAAAATACAAATGTGTCCTTTGGAACTTAATTGAAATGGATGCATTCCCTGTTATTTGTAAGTCCCTTGTTCTTTGTTGACACAATATCTAGTAATTTTCCTCATCACAACTGTAACTAAATAATTATATATGCAACTATTTAACATCCGCCTATCCATCTAGAATATCAACTCCATTTCTTTTTTGATTGTTTTATCCTGAGGGCTTACTGCAGTCTGTGACACGGAATAGAGCCTCAATAAGTATTTCTTGAATGAATGAATGACCAGTCCGATCTAGGCTCTCAAAGTGTGCTTGGTTTGCAGATCAGCAGCAGAGGCCTTACCTGGGAACTTCTAGAAATGCAAATCCTAGGGCCTCACTGGAGCCTTATTGAATCAGGATGGTGGGAGGTGGGGCAGCCCAGCAATCTACGTTTTGATGAGCCCTCCAGGGGACTCTGATGCATTCTCAAGGGTTCTGGTGAAACAAGTCAAGGCTTAGCACAAAACCCTCTCCCCAAGGAGCTACTGGTGTTGAGACATGGGACTGTCCCCATGCATGTGAGGTGTACATCCTCTGTAACAGGTTCCCTGGCCTCTTATGGTTTGTTTGCTAGAATAACAAAGTGTGGTAGGGTCCAGATTTGTGAGCCCTTGGTGGGAGGGATTTTTCAGGCTGGCCCTGAAAAATATCCTGGAAATTGCTCCCTTCATTCTGAGAAATAAGTCACCACTTTTGAGTATGAGTCAGCTGTAAGGATGACTGTGTAAAAATGTTTCCTCCCTCAACAGCTATTAGGTGGCTCTCCCCAAGTCCTGCGTGATCTGGGGACTCCTGAGGCAAGATTGTCTGACTTAGCTCCCTAGTCTCTTTTTACAGAATTAGTTAGAAATTTTGACTTAGAAATTACACATTTGATGATGCTTACAATTGTTTAAGGCTCATATGAGTTCAAAAGAGTGAATGGAGAAGAAGGGCACTTGGACACAACCACTTGGATGATTGTCCCCAAAAGGACCAGACTCAAGTCACCATCTCCCCCTGGACTTGAGGATTTGGACTGTTAACCCCTTCTGTAGGGCACCTGACTTTCTGTTCCAGTTAATGTTTTCCCATCCCTGGTGGCCTCCCAATCCATTCCTCTCCCCAACTCTGTTCTCACAGGTTGTCCCACTGAGCATGGTCTCCTTCCCCACCCAGACTCCCAGCGTGCCACGAGGTGGGGGCTTTGCCCATTAGAACCCTGTGGATGACTAGTTCATCGTTCAACAAACTATTTTTGTGATCTCCCTCCTCGTAAGAACATTTGGCTAACTCTGCCCAGCCAAACTTGTGTAATTTTTAAAAATTGCTCTTTTCATTTAAAAAAAAAGGCCAATGGCTATATTTGTTTAGAAAACAGATACAGAGATGGGAAAAGAGAAGAGTCCTAGTAAAGAGGGGTGCTTGACTATGCACTGGGCATTATTGGGGCTACCAAATCATAAGTCTAAATGATGTGGCAGCAATATGTCATACTATGGAAGTGGTACGTTGAGATTGGAGAATGGGGACTTCTCAAGAAAGTGACATGAGTAGGTAGGTGGTCAAGACTACCACATCACCAGTTGCTGAAGCATTGTAACCTCTATCTTTGCTCATGATTATGACCTTATGAGTCTTCCTCATAGCCCACTAGGTGAGAGAGAGGAGAATTTAAAATGGGATAGAGGAGGGGAGCCTGGATGGCTCAGCCGGTTAAGCATCTGCCTTTGGCTCAAGTCATGATCCTGGGGTCCTGGGATGGGGCTTCCACTTAGGGTCCCTGCTCAGTGGGGAGTCTGCTTCTCTCTCTCCCTTTACCTGCTGCTCCCCCCTACTTGTGCTCTCTCTCTGTCAAATAAATAATAAATGAAATCTTAAAAAATAAAAAGAGAAAAATAAAATATACATAAAGTCTCCACAATGCTTTTGGAATAAAAGTCAAACTTTATTACATTGTCTTTCCAGTCTCTCATTATCTGAACTGCTCTGTTTAATCTTCCAGATTATTTCTGTTATCATGAAGTGTTCTTCCTGAAATACTCTTGTCTATTTCCAGTGAGTAAAAAAAAAAATGAGCAAAAGAAAAGTCAGGGCCTGAGCCAGCCTGAGAACCTTTTGGGTCCCCTATTATATTAATAATCACTTTTTCATAAGTGTGTAGTTATTCCCTATGGGTGTGTCCTGATTCCATTGCAAACATCTTGATGACCACAGCAGTGGCTTCGGATGAAGACCCAATGGCTTATCCTAAGCACCCCCGCAGACTCGGCTCAGCCAACAGGCTGGATCATGCCTGTACCAGATGTTCTGGCTTCCCCTGGCGAAGGAGGTCAGTCCCCTCCCAGTAGATGAGACACATCATTGCTTGGACACGAGAAGCACCTTCCTGATTTCATCAGGCGAGATGACGTATTTGTTTGGGAGATGACCCCAATGTCATGGCTTAAGCAAACAAGTCAAATGTACAAACTTAGAGCAGGAACTGTCTATGCACGATTGAGACAATTATATTAGATTTAAAAGAGCACATTCTTCTCTTGATGAGCCAGCAATATCCCAAAAAATGATTTTGTAAAGGGACAGCCAAAGCAATCTCTGTAAGAAATCTTCATGTTCTGGAGAACATAATCAAATCAGAGAATTGGAGAACAGCTGTATAATTTCTCAAAAAAAACTTTAAAATTTAATTAAAGCCTCAAAGCACAATAAAGCCCTTACTAAAATATATGGTCAACGTATTTCTTTTGTGTGATCTAATCAGTGTTCCTCAAAATTTAATGTGAATGTGAAGAACCCATCTCTTTGGTGGAGGAGAATATAATTTCTAAACAAATGCTAACTTTTACCAAGGTCATTGCTTCTCAAAAAAAACTTGTTAAAGATTGTACTTGTTTGGGGGCCGCCTGGCTGGCTCCATTGGTTAAGCGTCCGACTCTTGGTTTCGGTTTAGGTCATGACCTCAGGCTCGTGAGATGGAGCCCCGCATTGGGCTCTGCGCTGAGTGTGGAGTCGGCTTGGGACTCTCTCTCCCTCTCCCTCTGCCCCTCCCCACCCCCAAATAAATAAATAAATAAATAAATCTTTTAAAAAAAGATTGTACTTGTTTGGTAATAACAGCTAGTATTCGCAATGCACTTATGACACACTTGGAACTGTGACAAGTAAATTAAATTAATAATTGCAATTAATCCTAAATATGAGATATGTGCCATCTACTGATTTTTCCTCCATCATAAATGTTCATTGATCTGTGAAGGAGGGGGCTGCTCATTTCTAAGGTGACACCAAGTAAAATCATCTGCTGTCTCCACCAGTTTCCCCTCTTTCAAGGTGACATGATGACTTTCTGTGAGAGAAGCTTAAATCCAAGGGCTCACACTTGGCTTTTCTTAAGTAACATTCACTTTTTTAGGTAGTGCGGGGCAGTGCTGCCGAACACACACACTCCCTTTGGGCTGGGGCATCTGGGTTTGATCAAAGCCGAAGAGAGCAGGGAATCTGGCTCTGGCAACCAGGGAGGTTCCTATGAATGGAGGGAAGATAGAGCATTGCGGGGTGATGCACCGGCCAAGGACCAGCCAGGAACTCTAGCTCCTCCAGCTCACTTGGGGATAAGAAGGGCCTATGTCTCAGATTTAGGATTAGTTGCAATTATAAATTTCATTTCCTTGTCACATTTATTATGTGTGCACTTGTTCCAAGTGCATAATAAACGCCATCCTGACTCATCTCTTTCACACCACACATGTAATCTGTCAGCAAATCCTCTGGACTCCTTAGCAATCTTTCCAGACTACCCTGCCCTTCCCACCACCTCACCTGTCTGAGCTGCATGGCCTCTCACCTGGATTACGCAGGAGCCACCCACCTAGTGTCTGTTTTTTCTTCCTGTGGTCTGTTCACGTTGCAGCATCTAGAGTGACCCATTTCACTTAGAGTAAAGGTCCTATATGGTGTGGTCCTGTTTCACCTCTGATCCCACCTTCTACTCTTCCCTCTGCTCTATGCAACCTCCTCAAGCATATGCCAGCCCCAGGATGTTTGCATTTCCTTTGTCTGAAATGCTTTTCCCCTCACATCCACGTGGTTCAATTCCTTACCCCCCTCATATTTTTTTTTGAATACTACTTTCTCCATGAGGCCATTTTCCAAGTTTTTTCCATCCTTAACATATCAATTGCATTTATTTGTCTCATGCTTATCATCATAAGACATGCCACATGATTTATTCATTCATCTGATTCATTATGTTTCCCCCCACTAGGACAGAAGCTTCATGAATGCAGGTATTTTCTATGTTTTGTTTACTGTTGTATCCCTGGTTCCTAAACCAGTATGTGGCTTTTAGTAGGCACTCCATAGTATAATTGTTGAATGAATGAATCTGGGTTTTTTCTACCATCTCAAACTTTGTACAACCATTTTTTTCTCCTTTCTTGCCTTTTTTTTGGATTGAGTTTTTGTTTTAGTTTTTTTATTTGTTCCCTTCTACTTGTTTGGAAGATGTAGTACTCTATTTCTGTTCCTAGATTGGCTAGCCTCTCAATTTTGACATTTTTAAGATTTTGTTTATTTATTTGAGAGGGAGAGAGAGGAGAGTGCATGCATGCATGCACATGTCAGCCAGTGGGGGTGGGGGGGAAGTAGGAGTAGACGGGGAGGGAGAGGGAGAGGGAGAGAATCTTAAGTAGACTCATGCTGAGCCAGCTAGGGACTGGATCTCAGGATCCTGAGATCCTGACCTGTGCCAAAACCCATAGTCGCGCTGAACTGACTGAGTCACCCAGGCACCCCTCAATATTAATTTTCAATTTTACTGTGCATAAATTTAACTGAATCTACGGGCGCCTGGGTGGCTCAGTCATTGAACGTCTGCCTTCCGCTCAGGTCTTGATCTCAGGGTCCTGGGATCGAGCCCCGCATTGTCCGGATGCCTGCTTCTCCCTCTCTCACTCCCCCTGCTTGTGTTCCCTCTCTCGCTGTCGCTCTCTCTGTCAAATAAATAAATAAAATCTTAACAAAAAAAATTTAACTGAATCTAATCAGAATCTAATTAAGAATCTAATCAGAATCTTAACCCTGCACGATATTTTATCTTTAAGCGACTCATTTCAAGCTGGCTTCCTAGATCATCTCAGTATTTAATTATTTTTAGAGATGTAAATGTTAGACAATAAAACTGGCTGTTGTTACTAAAAATAAATAAATAAACAAAAAGAAAGGGGAAGGGCGCCTGAGTGGCTCCTTTGGTTAAGCATCTGGCTTCGACTAGGGTCCTGGGATGGAGTCCCCCCTCCAGCTCCCTGTTCCGAGGGGAGCCTGCTTCTCCCTCTGCCTCCCTCTCCTTCCCTCTCCTTCTCTCATGAATAAATAAAGAAAATCTTTTTTTAAAAAGGGGGTGGGGGAAGGAGGAGGAGAAGAAAGAAAAAGCCCCTCCCTCCAGTCGCAGGCCTTTGCTGCCATAGATTGCAGCCCACTACGCTGTTTCTCTTTGACCTGCGAGTTCTTGAACCATGAATTCCGCCTTGCCAGGTGCAAGTAAAGAGGAAATAAGGCGGCCAGTTGTATATTTGCCACATATATGTAATCGTTCCTTTATTTTCTCTTTTTCCTTTAAATTTATGTGTCGTCTTTTTAAATTTAAAAAATGCCTGTCTTCGTCTTTCACTAGAATTCAGCCCATTCATACCTAATGCACCTACTGGGAAACTCAATGTTATCCCTTCCATCTTAATGATTTTTATTTATTTCACCTTTTTGTTGTTGTTGTTCTTCCTTCCTTCTTTTTTTTCTTCCTGGTTTAATCATTATTATTTTATTTTATTTATTTATTTATTTATTTTACCTATTTTCTGTTTTACTATTGGGCTGTAGTAAAAGGTTGTCACCTCTGTCCCGATATTCATAAACCAACCCCTACTTTTTTTTTTGTTTTTTTTTTTACCACTACAGTATCACAAATCTAGCCAGATGGTGCCCACACCTACCACTTGTTCACGCTCAGGCAACAGGTGGCCTGAGAAGCAGAAACAGGAATAAGGAATAAGGAGCCAAAATGATTTTTTCCTGTACCTTCTAAACTTCTTTGTCAGCTTTGTATTATTAATGCCTTTTTGTATAAAATTCTTTCATTGCTCTGGTTCCACTCTTTATAAAGGACTAGAGTCATCCCAGGCTCCCGGGCGGGAGCGCGATGTTCAGTTGACAAGTGCAGGGGAGACACCCCCAGGCGCGGGGCGGACGGCGGGGCACGTCCTGTTCGCGCCTTCTCGCTCGGTACCTGGGGCAGCCAGGCTGCGTGAGAGGCGACACTCTCCGCCGTGTTACTGCAGGAGTCACACTACCTTCCGGTGGCTACAGCGTGCCATCTTCTGGGGCTTATTTGTGCACTATTATTATTATTATTATGTTTCTATTTTACGTTTACTAAAATAATGTGTGCTTCTTGCAGGAAATAGAAATTAGAAATAGAAAATAGAAATTGTCGTGATCCCAGCAGCCAGGGAAGACAGCGGCTAAGCGTTAGGCGTATTTTCTTTCAGTCTGTGTTCCACCCCCACCCCCACCCCCACCCCCCGTTTTTCACATTCATTTAGAATTTTGACTCATTTGCTGTGTGGCTTTGAACTAGTTACTTAACTTCTCTGAATCTCACCTTCTCTTCTGAAAACGGGATATACAAATAGTACTAACCTCACAAAGCTGCTGCGAGCAGTAAATAAGGCAAAGAATGTGCAGTGTTCAGTATAGACAATAACACAGAGCAAACACTCGGTACGTGTTAGCTTTTTCCTCCTCCTTCCCTGCTTCTTCTCTTCCTTCTCCTCCTACTTCTCCCTCCACCCTCACGATGATATAGCCTATCTCATATTGCTAACCTTATACCTTATAGAGTTGTGAAGATAAAAAGGGATAATGACCATAAATACCATCTTTGTAAATCGCAGGCTCCCAAATTTATTTCTGGTATATTAAATGCCACAGATTTACAATAAAGAAGACCAAGTGATTCTTCTTTCCAAAAATATTTTGCAATCACCACAGAAGCTAGGTGGGTTCTAGGGGGAATACAAAAGTATTTAAGACACTATCCCCTCCCTTCACTTCTAATAATTGGGTTCCTACACTATTTTACAGGAAGATTCCAGATATCAAGTCATACTCTAAAATTAAGAAATTGAGCACTGTGTTATTGGCACAGATAGAAGAAAATAAATCATCAGAACGTATTAGAGAGTCCAGAAGCAAGTTCTTGTGCATATGGGAATTTAGTTAATGAAAACCATGACATTTCAAATCAGTGATGAAAGAAATTTCAATAAATAGTGCTGAGAAAATCGGCCATATAATTTAGTAAAATAAATAAAAACCCCTTAACTACCTCACCCAATGCACAAAAGTAAACTTTCTATGGATTTAAGAATTAAGAACAAAAAAATGTTCCAAGAAAATATAAGTGAATCAGGTATTTATTGCCTTATAGCAAGAGCCCCAAACTTAGTGCTTTAAAGCTACAATCACTGGGGCACTTGGGTGGCTCAGTCAGTTAAGCATCTGCCTTTTGCTCAGATCATGATTCCAGAGTCCTGGGATGGAGTCCGGCTTCAGGCTCCCTGCTCAGTGGCGAGTCTGCTTCTTCCTCTCCCTCTGCCGCTCCCCCTGCTTGTGCATACTTGCTCTCTCTCTCTCTCTCAAATAAATAAATATATTCTTAAAAAAAAAAAAAAAATAAAGCTACAATCATTTACTATTGCTCACATGTCTGCAAGTCATCTGGGCCATTCTGTTGATCTGGGTCAAGAGTGGCTGATGTCAGTTGGGCTCACGCAGGAAGCTGTGTTCAGCTGCCAGGTGGGCTGGGGCCCACTGTCTCCCATGGCCTTACCCACACTGCCTCTTGGTTGGCCAGATACTGGCATGGGTTGAGGGTGACCAAGCCACTGTCTCTCATCTCCCAATAAGCCGGCCTGGATTTTTCACACGGCAGAGGTAGGGTTTTAAGAAAGAGAGCAAACGGTGCACCTTGTCACTTCTGCTGCATTCCATTGGCCAGGGCAGGTCACGAGTGGGGAAAGAGGTCAACCACCTGATGGGAGACGCAGCGAAGGTGCACTGCAAAGCTCACAGATACAAGGAGTGAAAAACTGTGGCCGTTTTTGCAATCTTCCACAACATAAACTTACTTTTTTAATTTTTATGCTTCCAGCATTGATTTCATAAAAATGTAAAACGTAGGCACAGTAAAAGGTTCTATAAAGTAAAAAGAGAAATGTCAAATTGAGAAAAATGTGAGATATGAATAGCGGATGTAGAAGGAAAACCTCCATTAAACTCTCTCTCTCTCTCTCTCTCTCTCGCTCTCGCTCTCACTGTCTCTCAAACACACACACACACACACACACACACACACACACACACAATAGTTTGCTCAAAGAAAGAAGAAGAAAAATAAATAGCAAGCAATGTTGTTAATAGAGGAAACTGGGATTGATAATGTTCGAAGTTTTTGATCAATGTTAAAAGAGACTATGATGCGTAGGAAATATTTTCACTTATTGTTTGGATTTTTTTTTTTTTTAATTTGGTTAGCTGTTTTGTCTTGTTTCCTGAGGGACCAATCCCCTAGGCTAGGACTGTGTGGAATGCACCTCCCAGGAGATGCCTGAAAGAGCTCCAGGGGACACTGAGCATGAGTCGGCAAGAGGCAGGCCTGCCAGATGCTGGGGCGTGGCCTTGAGGCTACTTACCTGCGTGTAAGGCTGAGCCCCTCCAGACACAAATGGATTTATCTGGCATATGAATTTTATTACTTTTACTTATATGAGCTAATCTACTAAAGCTTTGAAGTTCCTATAATTCATAAAAATTAGAAGGCCCTTAGAGTCTCGCGGGGAAAAGGAGTCTGTTTGCATGAACTATGCCCAGGAAGATGGAATGGGAACAGAGCTACAATTCCCTGGGGATAGAAAGAATAAAGCAAGGTAACTTCTCCCCTCAAGAAAATCTGGTTTGAAAAGAAGAGATCATTTTTGTGAAATGAGGTCATTTTGTGTGACGCAGAGAAAGAATGAAAGAGGGCGCCTGGGTGGCTCAGATGGTTAAGCGTCTGCCTTCGGCTCAGGTCATGATCTCAGGGTCCTGGGATCGAGTCCCGCACCTGGCTCCCTGCTAGGCGGGGAGCCTGCTTCTCTCTCTGCCTCTGCCTCTCTGTCTCTCTGACTCTCATGAATAAATAAATAAAAAACATTTAAAAAAAAAAAAAAGAAAGAAAGAATGAAAGAATGAGAGGAAGAAAGAAAGAAACGAGGGAAGGAAGGAAGGAAGGAAGAAGGAAGGAAGGAAATGGGACCACTTCAGGAAAAAAATACATTATCACTCATTATATGTGCTAAATAACAAAAATTTAACCAAGTGCTTTTGACGATCCAATTGGCTTTACTAAGCAATTCATGAACCGGGCAGCATCCCGCCTAGCAAGTAGAGGGGAGTTCTGAGAAGTTGTATAAAATGGAAGGTTTTTATAGACAGAGGGTAGAGGCAAGAAAGTTATTAGCAAAAGAAAAGGATTGTTCCAGACCACGCTGTTTGCTAGGGGGAAAGCAAGCTGTCTTATCACACAGACGACCTCATCTTTCTTCAGGGGATGGAGAGGACCCAGGTGACAGACTTGTGGACGCTGATGGAAAGACAGATTTTCCGGACTGACCGGTTAAGGCCACGTTTCTGGGGAGGGTGGAAACTGCAATTAGATTGAGTTTTAAGCCCTGGTTTGGAAACTCGGTCTAAGTGACACCATTTGGGGCCTGGGTTTTTCTTTTTTGACCATATGTTAAAGTACAGAATTCCTGGTACATTTCAGTGTACCTGCTTGTCTGGATCCTGAGTCTTAAAGTATGTATATTTACATTTTGTAAGTGTGTAACCAGCTAATAGTATTACTTCCATATCACCCTACCCTGAAGTACCTTGTATATAATAATTACATTTTAAATCATGTTTCCTCCTTTCCCTCATTAACGAAAACCCAAGAAAATAGTTAAATGATTTTTTTAAAGTTCGATCATGCAGAAACTTGTATCAATTTCCAGACATGACACAATATTTTAAAACTACTTCAGGCATAATACCCATCAAATATGGCACCGGTTTGGCTTTCAGTTAGAATAATAACAACAATAGACATGTAAAGTCTACAGTCTTTACTTGGCATAAAAATTACAGAAGATTAACTAAAACATGCCAGCATTCTTTAAATTTTCTGAGAGCATAAGATTTTGTCCTGACACAAGAATGAACTTCTCCCCAAATGAAAGCACTCGTGATTTCCCCAAATCACACACATCAACTTAAGCTCACTGGATTACTTACAAAACAGGTACTTTTTACTGTTAAATGCTGTAGATTAGCTGTTGGCTTACTGCTCTGAAGGATTCCCAAAGGGTGGGGTTGGGCTATTTTTTCCTACGCTAAATCCGTATTTTCTGAATATTCCTTCTGAGTGTTCTTTCAGGACTGAACTCTGCCTGGAAGGGACAGAAGCTGGAGTTTTGGGAAAAAATGGAACTGGCATTGGGACTATTACCTCTTGTTGATTCGTGATTAAAAAAAAAAAAAAGATGCGTTCCTTATTCTTCAGGAGTTGAGAAATATCATCAAACATCAGAACAGGGATCACACACGCATCCGGTTGCAGAAAGATCTCTCACCGTTCTGCCTGTGTCTTCTTAGAGAATATTTCTGCAAAGAGCGTCTTCAGCCTCAGCCCGTGCAATAAACTCAGCTGCTTGAAACGTTTTAAAGGGTGAAGACAGAGTCCTTTCGGGGTTTCTCAAAGATGGGGGCTTCAAAAGCCCCCACAGCCATGAACTTCCCATCAGAGGTCTGATCGATTTCACAGAAGGGCACACCGCCGTCAGGTAGATGTTCTCCCTTTGCTGTGTTGAAATTGTTCACATCCTGCACGTACACGGCTAATGTGCTGCACCTTCTATCACATTTGCGTCCAATGTTTGTCCCTTGCCAGATGGGGCACGTTCGGAGAGAGTCATCACAGTCCCCACTGCCCCGAGAACCCCTCCAACTGAGGAAGCCTAAGAAATCTGGTGGTGCAAATGGTTACTCCTATTTGCAGCCAAATTTTGACAACTGATAAAGCCAGAAAGTTTATATCATGCCCTTTGTTTTGGGAATACTTACTGAATACGTCCATTCCAGGAGAAACTTTAGCATGGCTGAGTCTTGGATTTTCTGTAGTATGTCCTCTAGCAAAAGTTTCCCTCTTCCCAGAGCTCCCTGAGGGGAAAGGATCAATCAGCACCTCAGTCAGTCTGAAGACAGATTTTCTCAAGGACGGTGGCACTTTCTGGAGTTTTCAGGTTTACAGCCAGTGAGTGCTTATGTCGATTCGCAAACGAGGTCTTTTTGGTCCCAAACCCCGGGAATCACCTGGGCTCCAAAGGCAGCTGGGCTCAAACCACTGATGGGAGAAGGAAATTTCCCGGCCAACTCCAGTACCAGCCCTGCGCTCAAGGTCGTGTTAGCTTTACTCACAGAGAGCTGGGAATAGCTGGGATCAGCCTGAAGCTTTGTTTTTATAAATGTAAGCTCAGGACTTTCTGGGGAGGTGCTAGAGAAAGAAAAAGCCCCACCCATCAAAGAGTCAATAAATAACTTTAAAAAATTAACTTCATGGGCCATCTTCCAGCTTCCACTGCTTTTATAGCCTATCTCCTTTCACCTATTAAGTACAATTACCAAATAAAGGCAAATACATTTCTCCTTGAGATCCTTTTCTGGGATCGTAACAGTTCCTTATCCTTTAGATGTATAAATCAGGGGCAGAGATACCCTTTCATTAGCTAAAAGCAACCACTGGCCCCCTTTGAAGTGGCGTGACCTTCTGGGAGGGAGGGAAGTGTCTTCTGATGGATATTGCCAGAAGAGAGGAATACAGCCAAAATTTCTTTTCCCATCAGTGCCAGCAGCCGGTGATTGTAAAATTTTGCAAGTGCTCAAATGTTCTTGAGATCTCGATGGCATGACCTCCGTATGTATTAAGTTAAAAAGCTAGGTGCAGAATACTATGTTAGTGTGTCCCCTTTATCTAAGAAGGGGAGGGAATAGAAATGGGTATAAGCGTGAGCTTATATTTTTTAAAAAGTAATGGCAGAACAAAACAGAAACCAATGAAAATGTAAAATATTTCAATAATATCTTACACTGATTACCTGTTGAAATACTAACATTCTGCTACTGAGTTAAATAAAAGAGATTATTAAAATTAATTCCATCTACTTTTTAATGTGGCTACTAGAAAATTTACTTACATATAGGCTTTCATATTCATAAGAATATTAATAGGTTATCTCATGCTCCTAGATCTACTTAGCCCCCAAACCAGGCTCACGGAGCCCCACTCTTAAAATAGGAATCAGGAAATCAGGAATCAGAAAAATACAAACAGTTGATGAAAGAGCTGCTTTTTCTTCAGAACTTAGAATGTATATTAATGGTGTTTGGGGCGCCTGAGTGGCTCAGTCGTTAAGCGTCTGCCTTCGGCTCGGGTCATGATCCCAGGGTCCTGGGATCGAGCCCCGCATGGGGCTCCTTGCTCAGCGGGAAGCCTGCTTCTCCCTCTCCCGCTCCCCCTGCTTGTGTTCCCTCTCTCGCTGTGTCTCTCTCTGTCAAATAAATAAATAAAAAATCTTTAAAAAAAAAAAAAAAGAATTTATATTAATGGTGTTAGACTTGACAGTGTGGCTTTCAGCCCGCAGAGCAGTTTGTATTTATGAGAACACAGAAACACCTGCCAATACCTCACGACGTCTGCAGGCTTCGCGTACTGGTGCAGACCCGCTGTACACCTGTTATTTACAGGCACCGAATGTCATCTGTGAAAGGACCTAGTCTCTGTTTTCAATGTTGGCATCATGGAAAACGTAGCATGGTATCAATCACTGCTCATGTCAAAGATTAGGGAGGTTCATCTGAACACTGGGGTTTTCCCTAAGAAGTGATCGCTCCTATATGTATTTAAATATTTATGAAGCTTTTTCCTTTTGGTTAGGTTTTTTTCATTTGAATGTAGCTTTTGCTTTATTATTATAAAAATAATATAAGGTTGCCCCAAATTTTTATAAAATACTCAAAGTTAGATTAAAAAAAAATCTTCTGAAAGTCCACCGTTCAGAGGTAGTCTCCGTTAACATTTAGGAATACCTCTTTTTCTGGTAATTTTCTCTGCATATTATAATAATTAGATATGGAATCCTATTTTTTAATAAAAGTGGTATCATATGACCCATCTGTTTTATATCTTGTCCTGATGCTCAAGAATATATTGTGGAGATCTTTTCGTGACATTAAATTTTCATTCTACTCATCACTTTAATAGTTGTGTACTATTTCACAGAACAGATGATGCTTATTTATTTAAAGTCTCTTGTAAATGAACATTTGGACTAATTCAATTTTTTTTTCCTGTTACAAACACTTCTGGAATGAATTCTTTTCCATTGGTGTTTTCATTGGTATTTATTCTCTCAAGTAAAATAACTGTGTGAAATTTTACTGTTTTAAGACTTAGGATACAATTGCTTTCCAGAAAGTTTTCCATCATTTGTACTTAAACCAATAGTAAATGCTTATGTTTGTTTTTATTTTAAGTAGGCTCCACGCCCAGTGTGGAGCTCAAACTCATGACCCTGAGAGGAAGAGTTACATGCTCTACCAACTGAGCCAGCCGGGTGCCCGAGGTATCTTATATTTTTGATAGAGATGCCGGTCTGCTCTGCTATAACATAGTAAGCGAATCATACAAAATTGCTGCTGCTCAACGTTTGTTGCCCATAAACGATCAGTTCACATGGATAAACCTAATAGCAATTTCTAGAAACACATTTCATTATCTTACTCTTACGTATCATATTTCGTTAACATAAAGAAAGTAACTCAGTCACGAAGCCTTACAGCTTAGCCTTCTTAATAGCCACCTACTCAATTCTCTCCTCTCAGCTGTAAAATCCTGACCCCACATTGTTGCTAGGATGACGTTCTTGTAAATAAATAAAGCTAGTCATGCCATTGTCTGATAAAAACCCTTCGCTGTCTCCTTGGGCCATGGTGGTGCCCTCTGCTGAAATCAGAAACAATGGGGAGGATCATGTTTCTGGAGGTGGGAGAATAAAATTAGAAGTTCCATTGGGACACCTTAACTCTGAGACAGTGTGAAATATCCCAGTGGAGATGCCACATGGCCAGTTAGGTAGAGGATTCCAGAATTCAGAGCAGAAGTCTTAGCTGAATATGAAGATCTGGGTAACGTCAGCCTAAGGATGGCATTTGTACCTGTCAATATGCCCGTTCCTCCCGCTTCCGCACTCTCTGTGTGAGCTGGCTGGGTGATGTTATCCTCAGCAAACCTGGGCAGGATGATGAAAAGCTTTCTCCCAGACTGTCAACAAGTCTGATTTATTAAGGAACATTTATGTGCACAGAGGAAAGGGAACATGCATTCTCCCACCTGAAGGAGACACAACAATAGTAATTGCAAATACTAGTTAAGAAGTTGGCCAAATCTGCAAGAAAAATCCTTAAAGGAATGTCCCTCTTATTCAACCTTTGTCACTAACTTTCACATCCTGAGAGCTACAGTTGTTTAAGCTGGCTTGGAAATGACTCCAGTCTGGCTTATGAGAAGTGAAGCAATGCTGTGTATCAGGGAATGGAAAGATCTCTGGTGAGAGAGATAATAGGAATTCTCCATTACCCGTCCTAGCTCTGTGGTTTTGGACATTCTTACCTGCTCTGCACCTCCTCACTTGTACATTCCGAACCATCTGCTTACTACTCTGGCGGTGGGTACAGGCATGGTGTACCCACTGTCGTTTGGGACTGGGGGTTGCAAGTGATCCTGCGTTTGAGGGTGGAGGTGAATTATCTTCCCTCCCTTAGTCACAACGGTGTTAGGAAAGAGTCTGTCCTGTCCTTGGAAAAGATCTGAACCAGGAAACTCATCTAAATGCAGGTATTTCAGCCAGTGAGTGCTGACATATGGGCAGAGCAAGAGATCTGCAGAGATTAAGAAGATGTTGGGTGTCCTTCCCGCTCGGGGCAGAGACTCAGATAGGACAGGGAGAAGGGACTCTCATTAGAGGGTCCTCTTTAGAGAAGGGCAGCCAGTAAGAGACTCCTGGGGGAGGCATGACTCATGGATTTTGGTGGTGAGACCTGATTTTGACTTGTTTTCCTTTTTTACCAGTTCTACTAACCTATTCCACACCCAGCATGGACAGAGGTGGTAATAAAGGCTAACCCTCCTCAAGTGCTGTTCTGAGCACTTCACATAAGCGAGCCCATGCAACCCTCACAACTCTAAGGGGAAAGTACTCTGATCATGCCCATTTTTCAGATGAGAAAACCAAGGCATAGAGAGATTAAGTAACTTACTCCAGGTCACTCAGATAAAGTGTGTCTTTCCTGCATTATAATCCCCATATACATTAGAGCCGAGCCTTTGTTAAACTTTTATGGAACAGTTGAGTCTATTGGTAGCTGAGTTTCAGGGAATTGAGGTAGGACCTATGTCTACGCTTTGTGTAAATCAGTGAAGTGCAAAGAGCAGGAGCGAAAAGGAGATGAATAAGTATAGAGAGAATAATAAGTATAGACTATAGAATATTCTTTCCAGAAACTTGGCTGAAAAGGAAATGGGAAAGATGGGGCTATAGCTAGAGTGGGACAAAAGGTCAACTGATACCTTTTTAGGATAGGAGGCACTTGTGCATATTTAGAAGCAGAAAAGAAAGAGATAGCAAAATGGGAGAAGGGTTGAAAATATAAGAGAGAAAGGGAATCATTACAGGATCTTCTGTTGGAGGCAGGAAGGAGTGGAATTTAGAATATAGGTGATGTAGCCTTTGGACAGGAAGTGGAGGGAGAGGGAGCTCTCCCTACAGAGAGGGAGCAAAGGAGGGTGCAGGGCTTAGTAAGCTGACATGATTTCAGAAAGTTGATTTAATTCACACCTGACGACTTTAGTTCTCTTGATAGGACACATCTCTGGCCAAGGGTAAAGACTAGAGTTTGGATAGGGAATTAGAGGACACAAGTAAAGATTTGAAACAGTGGTTGAGTGGTAAGGCATAAGAGGCCAACATAGGCCAAGGAAAAAGACTTTTGAAAGATGTTCGAGGTCCAACTGAAGGAGGAGACGAGGAGTTTGTAGTGGATCCAGCACATTCTCTTGTGGTTCGCTCCAGTGACACTCAGCAGCATTAGCAACAGATTGTCAGACTGGTCCAGAGGTTTTGCTGGGCTGCGCAACGGTAGGGGAGGACAGGGGCTTAAAGATCTGAGAAAGAATGTTGTTTGGGGATCCATCCTGTGGCCCAACGTGGATCAAGAAGTCAGACGAGGAAAGGGCTACTAGGTTGGGAGAAGTGGAGGGATATATAACAGATAGAGTCAAGAGCAGGTGTAGGAGGGACGAGGCTGAGAGAATGTGAGGTGGTGGCCAGAGATGGGGGTCACAGAGCTTAGATTTCAGAGGTGAAACCATTCTGGGTGGTGACAAGGTCTGGGGTGTGGAGATACACCGGGTAGCAGAAATGGCAAGGAGAAGAAGCCACTGGAGAGAAGGCCATCAAGACCCTGAGGATGCTGCCGTGTGTGTGTTGTTCACATGGACACTGCAGTAACTGAGAACTGGTGGCAGGACCTGAGACAGAGAGGAAGCCTGTGGTCTTCGCCTCTAGGAAGGTGGGCAGTGACCAGGATGTCCACAGAGGGCAGCGATGAGCCAGGTGGCAGGAGCCGCCAAGAAGCCAGCGTTAGCGATGGGAAAGTGGAGAGAGTCCAGCAGAAGGGCCATGTGGTAAGGTCATGGGTTTTGGAGCAAAGTAAACATGAGTTCAAATCCCAGTTCCGCTTAGACGTTGTGGGACTTGAGGTCCTTTGTTTCCTCATCCCGGAAGCAGGGATAATAAATAATACATAGTCTGAGAATCCTTGTGAGACCCAGACCACATGTGCTGTGTTGGCAGCACGGTCCTGACCCACGATAAGCACCTGATAGAGGCAGCTTCCCTCTGCCTGGAAGGCCCTGATTTTTCTAATTTATTGGAAGTCCTACTTTTCTATTAGGTTTCAGTTTCAATTTTCAACTCTTCCCTGTGAAATCTTTTGTATTCCAGGAGTTCAAACTGCTCCTTCTCCTCTCTGAATTCCCCAAGAGGTCTCTGATTTCCTCCTGCAAACGTAGTTCTTATAGGTCTCCACGTTATAGCTCTCTCTGGATGTTTTTTGCCCCTACTGGACTACAAATTTATGGAGAGAGGGAATAAGAGCTTACTTGTCTATACTTTGACTAAACGATTAATAAATACTTGTTGCATTTTCCCTCTTACCCTGTCAACATTATTCTAATCATTAAACTTACATTCTAAAGCCTTATAATTGATGAGGAAAAACACCAAAAACTTTTAAAGTTGCTGACAAAAATCTTGGGGCCAGATCCTCTAAACACAAAGCCTAAGGACATGAAGAGAAAGATTGTGAGATCACACCCATGAGTTGTAGCTTTGGGTAGTTCTGGGATCAAAAGATTTCCTGTGACAGTCAAGTCATTCATAACCTTAACTGACAGTAAAAATACGTTCTAAAATCAGTCAGTGCATTACAACTCAACACATATGTTTTATTTTAAGCAGGTGGTTTAATTGATTGTCCAGTGTGCCTTAAGCCATATAGAAATCTCCATTCATTTCAGGTAAAGGAGACACTATGGAATTTTATTCTGTCTTACTAGAATCTGCAAGAATGCCCCGAAGGACAAAAATCAGATCTTCATTAAAATCTTCTTAACAGCAAGTATGCGGTTGCACAAGGAAACCTCTTTCCCCCTGTATACACATAAAAAGCCACAAAAAGGAAGGAACTGCTGATACGACATGGATGAATCTCAAAAACAGCATGTTGAACAAAGGGAGCCAGACACAAGAGTAAACACTGCATGATTGCGTTTATACGAAGTTCTAGAAAGGGCAAAACTAATCTACAGTGACAGAGCACTGGCTGTCTGGGGGCTGGGGAATGACTGCAAAGGGGCAAATGGAACATTTTGGGATGATGGAAGTGATCTATATTTCTTTTTTTTTTTTTTTTTTTTTAAAGATTTTATTTATTTATTTGAGAGAGAGAGAATGAGAGAGAGCACATGAGAGGGGGGAGGGTCAGAGGGAGAAGCAGACTCCCTGCTGAGCAGGGAGCCTGATGCGGGACTCGATCCAGGGACTCCAGGATCATGACCTGAGCCGAAGGCAGTCGCTTAACCAACTGAGCCACCCAGGCGCCCCGTGATCTATATTTCAATAGGAGTGTAGGTGACCTGGGTACGTGCATTTGTCACAATTCATAGAGCTGTACATTTTAAATGAGTGCATTTTATTTTAAGTTATACCTCAATAAAGGTGATTTTGACATAAAATTTTTAAAAATTTGAATATAAATCGTGTCCATCTGACCAATTCTCTATAACCAGGACCCTCTGAGAGCTGGTGTTACCAGCAATGTTTGTAGATAGTGGAGGAAGCTTACAGTGAATTAATTAAGATGTTCTAAAATGTTTATTTTAAGTGACAGTAACTTTCCGAGATGGAAATTCTCCTTTCTCTTCCAATTAGACCCAAAGATATGGAGGAAGCCAACTACCAAGCATGGATGAATGCTTTCCCCTAACAAGGTCACATGTATGGGTCCTCCCTCATCCACGGCAGGCACAGGCTGGATGGAAGGCTTCTGTGGGTGCTTCGGAAGCAAAATTGCATTGGAGGACCCACAAGTTCAAGAGCTAGAAACAAATTCCCAGGCATTCTGTAACACATTAAACACAGAGTGGTTGAACTGAGCCATAATTGATAACAGCTGAAAATTAGAAAGCTGGTTCATAACATCTTCGATGGGTGTCTCTTAAAATTTTTCTATACATGGATCATCTGGCTAAATATAATAGAGACTTTATAAAATTTGACCTTAGTTGGTTTAACAAAGTTTTGTTTTTTTTTTTGTTTTTTTTTCCACTTAAAAAAAGTCCTCTCATTGGTGGAAAAATTCTCTAGTTCTGTGTCTGAAAGAAATCCCTCTGTTTGGACCAGGAGGCTTTAGTCCAGATACCACCAAGAGTTGCTCCCCAGTTGGTGTAGATCAGGGTGGATGGGCTTTCGATGGATAACCTGGCAAGTCTTAATTTCATCAGACACGTAATCTGGCACTTTATAAAATGTTTTCTGTGCTACCCAGTGGGCCTCATTTGTATTTCCTTAGTGTTGTCTCCTAAACTTGAGAGCAAGGATTTGTGTCTCCCAGAATACTTGCCACTCTCAAATTTGGCCCCTGGCCCCATAGTGCTCTCTTTTTAATGAGTATTCTATGCATGGTGTCACCTCAAGCCCCCTACCTGAAGCTTGACACTTGTCCCCTCCAACCTTTACCATGTTGGTTTCTAACATCCTGAGAACACACTTCTCCTTGACTAACTCAACCTGAGGACTCCACATTTCTACACAGTCCCCCAGGGGCATGTCCCTCTTCTGCCCCACCAGATTGCCCCAGTCAGATGGCATGAGGCCCACGTCTTTTCCTTGAGGCTACTAGCACTCCCCGTACACACCTTTATCCTCCAAAGACTGCATAAACAAAGGCTGGTTACATGTGGCTGCGAATATATGTAAATATATGTAGCTGCGAACACCAGAGGGGGTCCTAGAATACCAACATACAGATTTAATTTTAAAAAAGGGATATTACCAGACTGTAATGAGTGCCTGTGAATTTGCTTCCAGCCGGCGTCCATACCCAGGTGCGTTTGCTGATCCTGTACACCCCAGCAGTCTCCCCATGGTGAACTGAATCACACCAGGCAGTTACATTCCTGCTTCCCAGAGGTCCTAGAAGATCTGGGTTTGGAATAGCTCTCAAGTCCCCACACAGTGCAGAGATGCTGTACCTGGATGTTTTTCTTTTTCCATAAAGGAATCTTCTCTCTCCTAATGGAATGTATTCAGAAATTGATTCTGATTCTCAGTTCTATACTGGCTGTCTCATCTACAAGGCAATATATAGTCATTTTCTCTCCTCAAAAGCCTCATTTCCACTAATTTTAAGGATTTGGGGAGTTGATAACCATCCCAAGAGAAGTTATCTTCCCTCTTGAAGAACAATTAAGATGTTTTCTTTCTATAAAAATTAGAGATCATCAAATATTCTTTCTGCTCTATTAAGAACTACATTATAATAGATACTATATAAAATATAATATATAGTGCATATTATTATTATGTATATCATTATTATGGATATTATATATTATGCATAGTATATATATATATTATATATGCATATATATAATATATATAACCCTGAAATAGCTGCCATTCCAGAAAAGAAGAGACAACTTCGGGTTCGCTGACTATCAAACACAATTGGGAGGCAGGAATAAAATAAGAAACATCTCAAAAAGAGCAGGACTGCTTCCTTATAGTGTTTGACAATGCACAAGTGCTTACAAAGAGAAATGTGTGGAAGAAATTAATCATAAGGGCAGAGACCTTTGCCAAATAATTTAAAGCCATGACATTTGGTGGTTCTTTCATAGGATAAAAGACTTTAACGGAGATGTCACACCATTTTATGATGATCTTGATTAGCGGACATATAAACCAAGAAAGAAAAGTCCTAACAGCAATTGTAACCTAGCAATTCGTCGAGATGAGGACTCCAATGAGTGCTTCGTGGGATTTTTAGAAGACAGTGTGGCCACTCACATCAGTTCACTGTACATGCAATTCACCACCACCCAGACAGCGGGGAAAGTTGCACAGCTGTTTACTAGAGCAGAAAAGAGAAAATATTTTTCTTTTCATGTGAGATGGCAAAGGCATGTGATCATTCCAAAAGCAAAAGGATTTTTAGATGTTTCTCTTTTCTCTCCTGTGAAGGAAGCATGAGTATGGGGAATCCAAACAACTGTAGAGCCGAATAATTTACTATTATTCCAAAGATGTTTTCTGTCTATATTCAAATAAAGGTGTGTCTTAGGTTCTAGGAATTTACATTTTTGCTTGCCATAATCATTTCCATACAGGCATAGAGCCTTGTTTCATCCAATCAGGGCTTGGCGTCTGACAAAGGCTACAAGTTACACCTTGTTGCAAGACATGGTTATCATCTCTCAAATGTTGGGATTATAAACTGAATGTACCCATTTTCCTTAATAATCTAACATGGCCCTGAGATTCTCCATACGCCCTTCCTCTCAGCCCCCACATCTGTATCGTAAAGGAGAACTGAAGTTTATGACCTTAGTCATATGACCTTAGTCCTCTTTGATCCAAATGGTTCCAAGCTCCTCTCATCCTCCAGTCCTGGCTGTGCTTTCTCACCATTTCCATTCTGACTTTATTCTTCTAATTTGACCCTCTGTACAATGCTCCTACCCTGTGTCTTGTTTCCTTTCAACAGAGATTCTGATTCTCCGTCTTGGCTGCCCTCCCTCAAGAAACACCCCTTCCAAACTGTCTTTGCTTTAGACCTTCCTGTTTGAGGTTTATCATTGCCCTTTCTGTCAAAATAAGTTGTAAATGTATATTTGTCTGTTCATTCTGATCTTTTCTGGAGGTAATGAGTACAATTTATTTATTGTAGCATTTCAAGTGGGTAGAAAATTATGTGGACTAAAACAATTGTATTTTTCCAACTTTATCCCTAGTAATGTTTACTATTTGGCTTTTTTTTTCCTTCTAGTTCCAGTAGATGAGAGAGGGTCATTTCTCTGTATGAATTAACTTGCACATACCCCCATGCAAACTCAACCCTACTCTTCTGGCCACTCTGTGAGTCTCTGGTGATCTTCTGGTTTATTAACCTCAGATCAGCATTTGACTGTATAAATATGATTAGTACCATTTGTAAACTTGGAAAATTTATTGTTCATCTTCTCTTCTCTTTCTAATAAATATGTGAAAAATTCTAAGGTTCTGTTCCAACATCATTTCCATTTTTAAAATCTAGCCTGTTCTTGGGAAAAATTCCAGTCCTTTGATCAAACAATCAATCTACTAGAGTGTATTGAGAATGAGCATTAATGTGCACAGGATTGTGGAGATCAGGAGAATATTTATGTCTGACCAGCTTGTCGAGACTGGAAGTTTGAGTCATAGCTTTTGGCTCATAGGGTGCTCCTGAGTGCCTGCCTAGGGATATAAATAACACTGATGGTTCAGCAGTTCTCTATGAAGCACAGTGTTCCTATAAAACTGAAGCTGCATAATTTGGTCAATAAGTCAACAATTTCATTCCACTCCTTCCTAATGGTTTAATTTCACCTCTTCTGTTAATAGGTCTACTATATCCTGTTTATCCACTTAATCCATTTCAAAAGACAATTTGGGAGTTAGCTCCTCCCTCTAGCTTTTCCTCCAAGGGTAATTCTGGAGAAGAGCACATTCCTCCTTGCCTTGAAAAAAAAAAAAGTCAGAAAATGAGCAATTAGCAACATCAAGTGCCAGTACTGAGTAGCTTATTCTTTGAACAGCCTTTTAGTATTATATTTGGATCCCCCTGAAAGGATCTTGTCCTTTGGTTGGGAAGCTAGCCTGATTTCTGGTTGTTCCTGACCTGGAACATATTCAGAAGTTCTTTCTTGGGCCAAAAAAGCAACATCTCCAGCCTCCCTGAAGCCCCTGACAACACCAGGAAAGCTCTCTGCATTTTCTCAGAAGGCGTTGTCACTTATCCTCCACAGAGCATTTCCAGTTGAATCCCCTCTTTTACAGAGTGAAAACAAACTGCAGGGTGAAGTCGTGGTTAAGACTGTGGGCTCCAGAACCAGGTTACCCGTGTGAATCTGGGCTCCATGTGACCTTGGGCAAATTAACTAACCTATTTCTATGTTTCCCTTTCCTCTGCTTGAATGGGGATATAATAATAGAACAGCCCCTCAAAAGGCTGTTCAGAGGATAAAATGAGTTAGTATAGATGAAATGCTTAGAATATGGTAGTACATAGCAAGTGTTAATTGTTGGTATTAACTCGTATGGCAGAAAATAGAGCATATCAATTGGAAAACCACTCAACTCCTGACACCAAACCTACAAACTAACTTGCATGCACTTATATCCTTTTCTCCTTCTGTTTCTCCACTCTTTTCAGAGGTTCTTTTAGGTTGCCTCAGGTTAATTCTTCCCCTGTGCTTCAGATACATCCCATGACCCCTTACTTTCTCAGGGACCTAATTCATTATACCCCTCACCCTCTTTCTCACTTCACGATGTGGAGGCCTGGGAGGTCTGGGTAAAGTTGTGGGATAGTCCTTACTTAGGTGATGTTTTATGAGAGCGCTGTCTTGTGTGGGCAGACAAGTCGTGTTGGGGATTTTAAGAGGGATCCTTGAACAGATTTTAGAATTTCAACTTTCTGAACTTTCAGGCTTCCAAGACTTCGGTTTAATAAAGGAAATTTGTTTAATTAAAAAATTTTTTGTTGGGATTTTTAAAATTGGAATTGGGGGGTGCCTGGGTGGCTCAGTCGTTAAGCGTCTGCCTTTGGCTCAGGTCGTGAGCCCAGGGTCCTGGGATTGAGCCCCACATCAGGCTCCCTGCTCCACAGGAAGCCTGCTTCTCCCTCTCCCACTCCCCCTGCTTATGTTCCCTCTCTCTCTATGTCTCTCTCTGTCAAATAAATAAAATCTTTAAAAACAAATAAAAATTAAAAAAATAAAATTGGAATTGGGATTGCATTGAATATATACATCAATTTGAGGACAATCCATGAACATGGTATATCCCACCAATTTTTCAAGTTTTTAAATTTTTATCTTAATAATGCTTATTTATTTACAAAGAAGTCTTGCACACCTTTGTTGGATATATTCCTAAGCATTTTATATTTTTGACACAATTTAAATAGAGTCTTTTAAATTATATTTTCTAACTGTTCATTGCTGGCACATAGAAATTATACTGATTTTTGTAGTTTGTCACAAGGTCCAGCTCAGTCTTAGCTCTATTTATTCTAATAATATATTTGTTGAATATTTTTTTGGATTTCTACATAAATATACATATAATCATGTCATCAATTTTATTTCTTCTTCTTCAGAACTTGTACATTTTGTTTCTTTATTTTCCCTCGATACACAGGCTTGAGCCTCCAGTGTAATCTTGAATAGAAATGATGACAATGGGTATATTTGTCCCTTTCCCTAATACTATTTTTCTAATATCATTTTCTCTAATATTATTTCCTTGGTTAATTCCAAAGAATCATAGTAGACTTACAGACTAATAGAGTGGGGAAGAAACTTTGAAGATCATCAGTTGAGACAGCAAGAGGTGAATTGAATTCCTTAATCATTCAATGAGAGTGAACAGGGATCAGAACCCAGATACTCTCCCTTCTAGTTTAGTATTCTTTTCCCTATAGCAAAAAGCCTCTCTGGAAAAAAGAATACAATTAAGACAATTTCTTTTTATCTCCTGAAGTTAAGGAGTGCTTGAAGTTAAAAGTTTTTAGAGTTGAATAACGTGTGGGCTATGCCATTAACAAAGCTGCCACAGCTAGGCCAGAAACAGGGATGTGTCATTGGCAAGTCCAGCTCATTCCACTAAAAGCTCCAGGCCTATTTCACCTCCAGAGAGCTTCCAGAATGGGCAATGGTCCTACTTGATTTGAGAATCTGTAGTAATTTCACTGACCTTTCTTCTTGATCCTATGTCAACCTATCCTGGCACCACAAGAATAGTTGGTGTGAACAAAGCTATTTATACACCTACTCTCCTTCAGTCTGATTTCCCATGAGATCAAAGGAAATGATTTTGTCCAGTTTCCTCTTTTCTCTTTGGACTTAAATTACTGGCAGAGCATGACCAGTGAAACTTCCACCTGTCCTCTTGCCATTGTCAGCACCTTCCATTCCATGACTTCACTACTCCTCATAGCCAGATTGATGATACCTGCTGGGACTTAGTATGTCAAGAGTGTCATCAACAGTGTAACTAACTGATTTTGAGATGCCACCACAAAAGGCAGTATAGGTATCATACATAGTGCTAGACCTTTAAGAGTTTGTAATCTAGTTGCAGAGACAAGATTAACTCACATGAATTAAAGAGCAATAAATGATAATGTACATATAATCTCTATTAGTAAATAAATATACAAATACATATATCAACATAAAAATAAATAGCCCCAGCCACTGAACAAATTCAGGAGTATTAAAGCCTGGGCCCACAGCCCTGACTTCTATATTGCAACTGCTCCGACATTCCCACACATGGTTACCCCTCTGTCATCTCAGCTCCACTTACTGGTTCTTTCTTCCCCTTCTTCCACCCAAGTCATTAAGGGAATGTTTGCTGTGGGTATTCTTGTTGGAACTTGGAATGTATTTTACTCCGGGAAACAGGGGTTAGGAATGATGTAAATACTTGAGCCACATTACAGGTTAAATGAGCTTTTGTGAATGGACTGTAACTATTTCTTTGGGAAAGCTGTTCTGAATACAAAATGACCTGCTTTCGAGTGAAGTTTCAGAACACAGACTCTTCTTTAAATTCCAGATACTCAAAACTAAGCCCTCAGGAAGGATGTCCTGCCAATACCACAATGCTCTCCTTCATCAGCAGTGTTGATTGTCTTCTTACTGTATACAGGCAAAAGGATAAATGTGGATGTAATGAGCAATAGAACATGTTCTTTAATTTCATGGAGACTAGCACTCTTCAGGTCCTCCTGTACAAAGGCAGGAGGATTAAAAGCATTTCTGGAGAACTGAGAATGGATTGCACATGCTTTGTATACAATCATAGCTCTCAAGTCTGCAGAATGAACATATTATCTTAGTTTGCACCCTTGGCCTAACCTGAGGAAAACAGCTTTGGGAATAGATGTTGTTCATAATCCTGAGGCTGCTAAATAATACAAGTCAGAACTGAGAAGGACAAATTCCCAGTGTGGTATTTGGCAGTGCTACTCCAAGTGTGGTCCTTGGACCAATTGCATCCACCTCATTTGGGAGGTTGCTGGAAATGCAGATTCTTGGGCCCACCCAGAATCAGAATCTCTGGGGTGAGGCCCAAATACATGGGCTTTGACAAGTTTCCCAAGTGATTTTTATGCACAGCAAAGAGAACTGGCGCTACGTTTGTCTTCTCTCCACTCTGTGGAACCAGCATTGGTAGTAGCTGCCAGAACTTGTAAAAGTCCCATAGCCCTCAAAGGGGCCCTATCTGATGGGTCCAACAGTCCCTGGAGCAAAGAGCATGGCACAAACAGGCACCCAATACTTGTGAAATGAACAAATGTAGCACAGCCCATGCACATTCTGCTTCTCCTTACACTCTATATACTTCTTGCAAAGTTTTACCCCCCAATTCATATGTTGAAATGCTGACCCCTAGTACCTCAGAAAGTAACCATATTTGGAGATAAAGTCTTTAAAGAGGTAATTAAGTGAAAATACAGTCATTAAGGTGGACCCTGATCCAATAGACTGTGTCCTTATAAGAAGAGGACGTTAGGACGTTAGGACGTTAGGACAGATGCACACAGAGGAAAGACCATGAGAAGGCACAGGGAGAAGATTAACAAAGAGAGAGGCCTTGGAAGAAACTGACCCTGCTGACACCTTGATCTTGAACTTCTAGACTCCTAGAACTATGGAAGAATAAACTTCTGTTGTTTGAGCCATCCACTCTGTGATAATTTTTTACAGCAGCCCTAGCCAACATGACGCACCTCTGCCCTCACGCACTGGGAAAGGTTTATACAGAGCTCTACCCAAAGTAATTGCCAATTCCTACAGCAACACATTGCTGGCCTTTAGAGTGGGGATGGTGCATGGAATTTTCTGTGATGGGCCATTTGTGCAAAGTACCTCTGCCTGATGCTGACTCAGGTGAGAAGGTGCTCTTCTGTGCTGTCATGTCCAACCAGGGAAGGAGGGCAGCATCAGCCTAACACTCAGGGTTCCAGTGTTTACCACTAACTACGCGTGTGTCTGAGGGCAAATGCCATCACTCTGGGTCTGTTTCTTCATGTGTAAAATGGAAACATTCATGACCTTCATAATGTCAATAATTCTGTCTTTTACAGGGATGTTGAAAAAGTCCGGGGGCGGGTAACATGAGTGAGAGCATTAAAATGCATTGTTAATGGGAGGTGGGGATGTGGACTATTGTTTTCACTTTATTAACAGAGCTATTATTAGCAAACCTGCTTGTTCTACAGCTTGGGCGGAACAACAGCTGGGAGCCTGCAAAGAAGCATCTGCTTTCCTGAGCTCCGTCACCTGGTAGAATGGAAGGGCCTTCAGATTCAACCCAGCAGCCACATGTAGGAAACTTGCCAAAGGGTCACGTAAACATGTTCGTATTTCTGTAATCTGTTTGTCATTGCACACTTTTATCTCGACTTTAGTGTGTGTCCGTGTGCATGTGACCAAGTTAACTCATCTATAATTGGGGCTCCATCTCACCCGTGTCCTTAATTTAAATCACATTCCTTCCTACTCTCATTAAAGAATGCTTGAATCTTGGATCATTAGGAGTACAATGTGATTGAAGATAAAGGCCCCTTATTTCTGAGTTTAAGTCATCAGAACAAAGAAATCATATCAAGGACTCTGGTCAGCCAGGAAATGGAGCAGATTGAGTGCTAAATGACACCAGACAAAACAAGGGGATGTTTTGAGAGATCATTGGTGGAGTTTAGACTCAAAGACTTCTATTTAATTCGAACCACATAACAAATGATGGTGATATCATTAAAATAAATATCCCACATGGGCCATCCCTTTCCCTCCCATATCATAGCACTGACGTCATTTTTGCATATTATATCAATGGCATTTTCATATTCCGCTGAAAGGTCACAATTATGTCAGTAATGAGATGCAGCCCCCAGTCAAGCTGTTCCAAGACACCACCGCCCATTTCCAAAACAATTTTGAGGGCAGCTTCTCAGCAGTATGAATTCCAGAGAGCAGATGTCTCCTTGGGTGTGAGCCACAAGTTAAGTTGGGGGAGCCCACTCCAGATCACTGTTGTCATTGGAGCTGCAGCCAGGCCACCTAGGAGGACACAGAGTAGCATGCAACCTCCAGGAGGATAGAGCAGGTAGAAGGAAGCTGAAAGGGCTCAGTGGCACCATCCTTCTGGGCCAACCCCTAGAGTCCTTGCTAGTGTAATCTTGCGAGTTGTAAAACAAGGAATCCTTAAAACAAGACTGGTAGGCATTATTTGTCTAAATGTTAAGAGCTCTTTTAAGTGAAGCAGAATTGGGACAGAGACCTGGCCCTGTTCCTTGCATAGCTGTGTGGCTTGGGCAAATTGTCTATCCTCCCTGAGGCTTCATTTCCCCAGCTATCAGATAGGGATGGCAATGATGCCTCCATTACAGGAGGATTGTGAGGATTGCCACGTAATGCATGTAAGTCAGCCCTCCATGAAAGCTGGCTGCTATTATCACCATCTATGGGTATTTTAGGGTTGGACTAAACTTGAACATCTGTAACAACAGGGACCTACCACCCCTCCAGTCCCCTGCTGGGGCCGAAAGAAGGGAGAGTAAGGTGCATTTGACACTTGCTGCATCTGGTGACTTTTAGAACAGAAGGGAAGAGAAGGGCATATTTGTGAGCACGTATTGGAATCCTCAGAGGCTATGTAATCAGTTTCATGTCTTTATCTCTTTGTAAATGTGGATCTGTGCATGGGTCCATTCTGAGCTCATTTGCTAAGTCAATAAGATTTATTTTCATTCTCCATTCTGCTGTGACTACACACTTTTATGCTTGTATTAGCAACCCTCCCTTCACTTCCAGTGTTCAGTGACTTCTTCACTCCCAGCTGAGTCAGTTAGAAAGGGGTCTGTTAGATCACTACCAGGTTAGTGTGAATTAATGCAACATGTTAGCTCTCCCAAGAGAGGTTGCCTTTCAAAAGAGAATGCATGGGAGAGAGGGGAATCTTTTCATTACTATATCAGGGGAATGATCTAGACATAGACTATCTGGATTTCAGCAGGGCAATTGACAAACGCTCTCACAATATTCATGTGGAAGAGAGGGAGAAACATGGACCAGAAAATAGCACAGTTTATAACTTGCTCAATGTCCCTGACCAAGGAATGCTTATTAAAGAAAGAAGGCACAAGAGGATGGTGTCCCCACAGAAGGTCACAGGGCTCTTTCTAAGGCCACATCCTGGCCAACATTTTTATCAGTAACCTAAAGGAAAACACAGATGGCGTGTTGAACATGTTCACAGATGGCTGGGTTTGTGGCTGATATATTTTGATGATCGAGACTATTCCATGCTCTTATTTGACCTAATAGCATGGCATAACGGACCCAATTGTTCATGACGGCCCACCTGCTCGGCCCAGGTGATGTGCCAGGCAGTTTGCACATATTATCTCTACCCCTCCAAAACAGAGACCATTCTCTCCATGTGATAAATAACAAAATCAATGTTCGTCATGGTCAAGAAACTTGACTGGACCCTACAGCAAAATGGAAGGACAGAGCTGGAACTTGAATTCAGATCCCTGTAGCACTGAAGTCATTCATGACTAAGGTGAGTTCTACACTTCCCTTTAAGAGACAAGTGTACATCGTGTACAGTGGAGGGAAGGCCATCTAGCACAGTGATTGGCACATATAGACGCAGAAATATTGTGGGGAGAAAACCAGCAACAAGTAGGAAGAAGGAGAGAGGGAAGGATAGTATCTGCTTTAAGCTGGGCTGGTAATCATGACCAGTGGGAAACAGCTGATAATATTTTGTTTGGCAAATGGAGACACGCTAGTTCTCTTCAAGTATTTACAGGGCTATTGTGTGGAAGAAATATGAGATGTACACTGGGGGGCTGGGGGTGGGTTTTAATTCAGTGCGAACTGGAACTTTCTAAAATAATGAGCACTGTTTGTCCATGCAGCAGGCTCCCTCCCGAGGTGCTCCCTTGTCCCTGGAGGTCCCCAAGGAGGACCAGGTCACAGCTCACTGGAGGTGACAGGGATGAGCAGCAGACAGAAGGCCTCTACTTCATGAGGGTCGTAGTAGTATTTCAGATACTTCAGTGCCTGGGTGGGGGACACCTTTTGGAGCAGAGGGAGTTCTCTCCATCCCGAAGTATACCACACAGATTTCTGCCTCCTCCATGGAATATGCCAAGATTATAAGTGTGAGATAGAGACTGCCCTTCCTTCGACCAAACACCAGCAGAACAGTGGCCTCATTTAGTTCTTTGAAGGAGAGGGCTAAAAATTCCCTCAAACAGGCTTCTGGGGAAAAGAAAAACCCTCGAAAGTACAACAGGGGTGCTTTGGGAAGCACAAAATAGGCTTTGTTCTGCCCCTGCAGGCCGGTGCCCGGAAGAGTAGTGAGCAAATGGAAAAACGTCCTGACAGACCATGTTTATCCCCCATGCCATCTTGCACTATTCACAGATTCTTACACAGACTTTCTTGCTGGGATACTCACGCTCATGAACTTGAGTATTTTTTCTTTTAATGTTCAAGGCAGTAAACCAGGAAGAGCTTGAGACATCCTCCCGGTAACTGGAATACTAACAATGAAATGCACCAAGAGCACAGCCTACTTGATTATTTCCTAATTTTCTCTTTATGCTGGTTCCAGCCCGGAGACCCTGCCAGATGCAGAAAGCTTCCTTCATGGCCACACAAATAGTTTCCATTTCCCAGCTGAGAGCCAGCATCCAAGAGGATCTTCTGATTTGAGACTGAATGAAACAAAAGATGGCCCAGAGCTCGACTACAGCCAGGAAACAGAGGCTCACAAGCCAGAAAACTTCTGCAATGTCCCAGAAATCCCCATGAGGCAGAGAGGGCACATTGGCTACGCTATGCAAGTAAGCAAGCTTGCAGTCAGTACAATCTCCAGCTACTTTTCAATCAAAGATTTCTTTAGGCTCTTGGTGAAATTTTGCAAAAAATGCATTCCACATTATATTCCCCATAGTATGCCCTGAGCCTGACTCTCTTCTCATTTATTGTTATGGGACTTCTTCATAAATTCATCATCCAGTCATTTGGTTTTTTATTTACTTCTTTCATTTATTAATTTAGCAAACATATATTGAGCATCTCATAATTCATTCATTTCTTTGTTATTTCTTGAACACCCATCACCAGCAAGAATGGGGTTGGGTTAAGATGAATACAACATGGTTTCTACTCAGTAGCATTTCCCTCATGCTGAACCCTCACTAAATGCTCTGCACTTTCAAAGAGCTTTCATGGAAAATGTTCTCAACTGTGTATTTCCAATTCTGGCTGCTTTCCAGAGTTGCCAGATTTCAACATGCCCGCTAGATTCAATCTCATCGGGAACATCCTGCTGACAGCTGCACTTCAACATGGTCAGAATTGAACTCATGCCTTACTCCTCTAAGCCTGCTCTTCTCTGTGACTTTCCATTTCTGTTCGATGTCACCATCTTTGCATTGCATGGGCTCAGGCTAAGATACCTTTGAAGTTCCTCTTCCCTTTACCCAGGACAATAGTGACTTTCACCTCCAAAATGTCTCTCAAACATTTGTTTTTTTCCATTTCTGTTGCTACCATTCAAGGACAGGATGGGAACTCAGTAGTTCTTACTTGGACTATTGCAATAGCCTTTCAACCAGTCTTCCCACCTTCATATTATCAAATTCTGGTCTGTCCTGAACTTTGCCTCCAGAATAACCTCCTTCTCCCATGTTCTCTGTGCCCACCCAAACTGGTCAAATACCCTTTGCCAGATATTCTCTAGGCTGTCCTGTCTATATGCCTTTTCTTATGCTGTTCCCTCTGGCTGGTTCCCCCTTTCCAATTTCTGTCAGCAGAACTTCTCCCAAATGTAGACTTCTAGCCCAGGTCCTCCATGAAAACTTGACCACCTCTTTGGTGACAAGTGTCCTCTCCTTCCTTGAACGCTACAGCATCTCATGTCCATGCAGCACTGCCTTAGGTCCCATCTCCCCTTCCAGAATCTGAGCATCATGACTTCAGCACTCTGCTAAATAAATCATCGAAATGGAAATGTTACTTTGCACAAGGGGGTAAATGGATCACACCTTTTTCATTAAAAGGAGTGAGTAGAGAATGAAAGATCAAAGGTACACAAAAGGAAATGTTTGGAAGAAGGACTTCATAGAATAGAAAAGAACTGAATCAAGGGAGAGCATTTTGTTCGTTTTAGACCAGAGGTGAAACATCTCTTTTTTCTGACCTCTAAGGGAAGGATGAATGGTGGAGGAAATGTTCAGGTGGTGATGAGCAGTGCTCCTGCTCTGACGGGGGAGGGTATGGCAGAGTCAGAGATGCATGTGCTTCGTTCCGTGGTTTGGGGCAAGTCACTCTCCAAGCCTATTCCATCCTCTATGAGATGGGAGAAGAGTAGTGCCTATGCATTTGCTGCGAGGAGTATATGAAATAATGTATGGGCTTAACACAGAGTCTGGCCCCACACTAACAAAAATTGGTGTGGGTACTTGCTACATTGTGGCCCAAAAGGGGTGGAGCTGAAAGTTCTGGATTCTAGAAATGGCAGAAAGTGTACAAGGAGATGTAAGTAACAAGCTGCAGTAGCAGATGTGAAAGTTGAGAAGAGGTATGATCACAGATGGGGGAAGGTGTGCTTAGGCAGAAAAGGGAGTGAGTTAAGAACTAAGACAATCTCTGCCTTTATCTAGGATGCTACAGATCGGGATTAGCTATAAACTACCATTCTCCTGGGATGATCAGAGAGTTCGGGTGGGCCTTAGCTAGCAAATGGCTATAATCAGAAACTGTTGTAGAGAATGACACAAAAGTGGTAAGTTCCTTCCCTCCTGAATGCAATTCCTTTGATTGCATCATCAGTAAACATTCTTTCTTAGTTCTTTCCTTCCTAGGACTCACCTCACTCCTCCTCTATGGACTCTAGGACTGTTACTGGCACTTCATAGTGTCCGAGGGACACTTCAATAGCCAGAGGTCCCCGACCACCTTAGCTTCTCCATTTACTCACATGGGAGTCACACTTCCCTATAGCATGGTGATTTGGGGAGTGAGCAGAGGAATTAAAGACAAATGTCCACTCGGGGGACAACATACAACTAATCATTAGTCAGAAACAGGAATTCTAGGACATCTATATAGAGTTATTGAGGTAGCCCATAAAAGAAATTCATGTCAGTTTGCATGGGCCTGGTCTCCTTGTTAAAAAGATTTTCAGCGTTTGGGGGGAGGGTATTAGGGGGTGATCAGGTGGTTTTCCAACCTATCTTAGTACAACTTGATTACAGAAAAAGCTCTAAACCTGGGCTTGTCTTAGAGACCTAACTGGTGCCTCCAACTGGCCTGATCTGTTGGCAGCGACCTGAGAAGCCAGCAGTCCCAGGATGGCCCTCTTTGCCTTGGGAAGCGATTCAATACAGGACCCATTTTCTCATTCTGACTCCCCTGTCAGAATCAAGAGTAGAAAATAACTCTAGGAAGTCACCTTTCTGTACGTATTCTGATTAGCTGGTATCTGAGGCTAGACAGATGCCAGATTTAACTTGGGAAGACCGAAGGCAGCCCCTTTTCAACTGAAACAGGTGGCTGAATTAGGACTGCAGGATGCTAAAGGCATGGGCTCGTTATTTTGGCTTTCATTTCATGGATATAGGAGGAAGAGTAAATTTCCATGGACTTTAACCTAGAATTCCTGGGAGTTGTTGCAAGTAGCATTTTCTTTCTCTTTCAGTTTCATTTTCTTTCCTAATTCTTCTGTTGGAAGGTCAATAACAAGGAGCTCATATTATTTTCCTATCATAATCTCTTGTCCATTTTTAAACACACACACACCCACACACACACATTATATATTAGTCTGCTTGGGTTGCCATAACAAAACATCATAGACTGTGTGACTTCAACAACAGAAATTTCTCTCTCACGGTGCTGGAGACCAGAAAGTCCAAGATCAGGGTGCCAGGATGGTGGGCTCCTGGTGAGAGCCGTCTTCCTGGTTTGCAGATTACTGCCTTCTCGTGGGTTTTTATATGGTGGGTGAGAGGAGGGCAGGCGTGGCTCTCCAGTGTCTCTTCTTATAAGGACGCTGATCCTATTGGATCAGAACTCCACCCTTAGGACTTCATTTAACCTTAATTTCTTCCATTAAGGCCTCCTTTCCAAATATAGTCACCTTGGGGGTTAGGGCTTCAACATATGAATTTGAGGGGGGAGGGCACAAACATTTAGTCTGTAACAATATATGAATTCTTAGCATGAGTTAGGGATGCTGATAAGCATCTAGATTGTTAAGAGTAAGCTCATTACTTGGGCTCCTAGTACAGTTTCTCTTTTATCTCCAGTTCTCAAATAAAGACAAACATGAATAAGTCATTAGATGAATGCAAATCCCAGTCTCACACATCTTTTCTTCCTTGATTTTAATGTGATTCTTTGTTCATTTGATGATTTGTCAACCTTATTTTATTCAATACATATCTGCCTGACAACAATATAAATCCTAATTTGTTGTTTGATTATTTCTACCTTACCCTCTTCCAAACAGAAGTGTGTGAGGAGGTTTACAGAAATGTAGACAGGACAATAGAATTTTTCAGTGAAAGGATGGGAAGGGAAAACCATCATGGGAAAGGAGGATGGAGCCAAGGGTAATGCTGGAACCCAAAATGGTTGCCATAAACTCATGGGTACTGCCCATAACGAGCTCCAATTTTGTGATTGAGCTCCCCAGTAGCTACAGCAAAAAGAAAAGCAGGAAGACAGGTTTTCTCTGTTGATGGTGAATGGTGAGTCCATGTTCTTTGAAAGCTGAACAAGCGGGAGGGAAAAGGGAAAGAATAGAGTGGACATGTCCTTATGGAAATTAAGAAGCCAGTCGGAAGACAGACTCACCACAGGTGTGCTGAGGGCATATGTAAGGTAAAGCCAAGATTTTCCTAAGAAGACTGCTTTTTCTGATATAGAGCAGGTGTCCTCAAGCTTTTGAGTGCAAAAGAATCACCTGGGATTTTTTGTGAAAGTGCAGAGGATTGTGGGATCCACCCTCAGAGATCTTGGTTTAGGAAGTTAAGGGCAGGACCTAGGAATCTGTATATTTAGCAAGTTTTCAGGTGATGCTAATTCTGGTGGTCCACAGACCACACGGTGAGAAACATTCCCAGAGAGTGCTTGTCTGTGATAACTTTGCCAAGAAACTTTTTCAAAACAGAATGTACAAGTTGCTTACTGTGCATAGAACTGTACGTGTGTGTGTGTGTGTGTATACAAAGAATCCATAGAAATCTAATCTTAGGCAGTGCTCCTCCCGGTTAACCTTCCAACATAAACTAGTTGTAAAATAAATCCCTAGGAAGTTAAGTAAGTTGATTTGCTATAGATGAATTTTGGATAGAAGCCAATTAAAACTCCCAGGTTTTTTTTCACACGAGCGGCCCTTGAGTTATTGGGTTGTGTTTTTTTTTAAGCTCAAACACAGAACTTTACATTTATTCTTGTTATTTTCCACCTGTGATTCCATTTGATTGGCTGGCCTGAGTCCATGGAGTTGGCCCTATTTGCCCTATACTCTAAACAGCTGAATTCATAAAGGGCACCCCTCCCCCCAACATTTAAGCCTATGGAACATTTATCAAAGCCAATTTTCTTGAATTGACAATGAACAACATACTCTATTTAAAGTTTTTTTTAATTTTCTTCCTAAATTCAATTTTTTACTAGAGCAGTTAAGAACTAAACAAAATAACTTAATGCTTCTTAAAGTCTCTCAGCACCTGAAGGCAATAACTGGACTTATTTTCTTCCATAGAACTTACCACCAGCAGACCTACATTTTCTTGGTTGCTGGTGTATTTTTTTGTTTTTTTCCCACTGAAACGAGTCAGACTCCATCATGGCTAAGAGATCTGTAATTTCGGAGGCTTCAATAGTGCCAATCACTGTGAGCAATAAATATTGAATGAATGAAAAAGGAATGAATGAATGGTTGACACAGCATATGCGAAAAATGCTTTGGAAAATATGAAGATGCCACTACCATAAACAAGTTCTACAAATAAGTGGCAGACTTATTTGTGACATGTGTAATTGACCAAAAATATAGTATCTATACTATATTTCTTAAAATCCTAGATATTGGGGGGCGCCTGGGTGGCTTAGTCGTTAAGCGGCTGCCTTCAGCTCAGGTCATGATCCCAGAGTCCTGGGATCAAGCCCCGCATCGGGCTCCCTGCTCAGCGGGAAGCCTGCTTCTCCCTCTCCCACTCTCCCTGCTTGTGTTCCTGCTCTCGCTGTCTCTGTCAAGTAAATAAATAAAATCTTAAAAAAAAAATCCTAGATATTGATACGAAAAAGACCAGCAACATAATAGAAAAAATGGGTAAAGGGTATTAATAGGAAATTTATAGTAGAGGGAATGTGGTGGCCAATGACCTTGGCAGGTAACTTGACATCTGGGTCTAATTTTCCTAACCCAGTAGAAGAGCTCCCTGCCTCCTAGGATTGAAAGAATAAAATTAGTTAATACAAATTAACTGCTTGAAAAGTGGCTGGCACGTACTGCTATTCAAGTGCTGGCTAGCATCATTGTCAGTGGTAATCAGAGAAATATAACTGAGAACAAAATACCGCTTTTCACCCATCAGATTAGTAAAAATTTTTAAACAGGTGATGGGGATTAAGGAGTGCACTTGTCATGCTGAGCACTGCGTGATGTATGGAATTCTTGAATCACTATATTGTACCCCTGAAACTAATATAATACTAACTGGAATTAAAATAAAAACTTTTTAAAAATTTGCTAAGAGGGTAGGTCTCACGTTACATGTTCTTAGTACAATAAAATAATTTACTTGAAAAAGAAAAAAAAAGCAAAATACACATAAAAATGTACGCTATATTTTCTGGGCATATATTTTATGTAAAATATGAAAAGGGGCTTGAATCACACATACCATTGCCTAGTTGGGGTGTTGGGAATGACAAAGCTTTCTGGGACCAAGGATGATGGTTAAAGTAAACTTTCACCACCTCTGTGATGCTTCGATTATTTAAAAAAATGAAAAACAAAGAGGAGGGGGGAAAAAAGCTAGATGCAAATCCAATAAATATTAAGTTGATGAGTCTGGATGATGAAAATATGTGTGTGGCATTACATTATTCTTTGGTTTTTCTATTTTTAGAACTCAAAATTTTTTTTAATATAAGAAAAAAACATTCTAAAGAGCAAAATTTTTAAATTAAGGCATTGCTAAGTTTGAGGGGAAATATTCATGTGTTATAGATGAGCCACAAACAGATGAAGTAATTTTTCTTAGTCATTTTAATAAGAGTGGCATTTTTTTTAAATCTTCATTAATGACTGAATTTGGAGAATAAAATGAAACAGTAATGTTTGTTATACCCTTCAGCCCATCCACCCACTGCTACAGTATGCCGCAAAAAATCCCTGGACATTCACAATGTCATTTGTTCTATTGTTAGTAGTGAAACTGAAAAAATCTTGTTTGCTTGTAGGGACACAAAGACTGGAGCTCGCCCACTCTCACAGAGTTGCAAAAATTCAGATGGACTGTCTGCAGCCCAAGACATGGTTTCGCCCAGAGGATGCTCTCACCGCCACAATTGACTTCCTGGTCTCCACACTGAGATAAAGCCATTCTCAAGGAAGGATGCCAAAAATAGGAAGTCTTAAAATACAAAGGAAACAACCATTGTTTTTTCCTGACATTGATCCTCTTGCCGTGGGCCACCAGAAGATAAGTTATCCCCCCTTAAGAGAACATCTCCCAGAAAAAGAGAAAACATTGCAGCTATACCCATGAGCTGTTTGATTTCAGGGTGGACATTCCCGAGGCTCAGGAACAGCTTTGTGACCATGGTCAGAAGCTCCTGAAGAGCTGGATTTTAAGCATCAACCCTTTTTCCTGTGTCTCCAAACACCTCCATGACAGCTTTTAAGGTCTGTAATTTACAGCCAATAATTAAGCTTTTAATTGTTATTCTTTTCCTGTGTATTTGCTTAGCAGTAAAAACTCCGCTTCTCTTTGTTTACCTACCTTCCTCAGCTTGGATAGGGGGCCAGCCAAAAACGAACAGGGGACTCAACCAGAGGAGGGGCAAATTTGTGATCAGGCCCATTGAATATTTGCTCAAAGTCCTCTACATAAGGATGAACCCATGTTATGTTGGTTTGATGGCTTGTGTTTTGTCCAGGATTCTCTTCTTTCCTTTTGGCCGGAAGTTGCTTTTTGCACGTAGTCTTAGGAGAGAGGAAACCCGTCGTCTAGCACCTCCCTCCTAATTCTCTAAGGATTTGGTTTCTTGCTCTCAGACAGCCAGTCTCATGCTCATTTTGGAAAATGTGAAAATAGATGTATCTGTCGGCGTCCAGAAGTGCTATTCTTTGTCAAGTGCTCCCTACTTCTCCAGGGCCAGGCCAGCCCCTCGGTCCAGTCCTCCACATGGAGCTCGGTTCCACACCAACCCCTGTGCAACTCACTTCTCCAGGCCCTCTCGTCTTGCATCCGGGGAGGGGAGGAGGGGTGTGAAGGGAGGAAGAGAAGGAGAGAGAGAGGGAGGGAGGTGTCACAGGGCATGGAGTCCCTGGAGGTGAAGGAGAGGAAGACAAGAGAAGCATGGGTTTGACTGTAAAACAAGAAACAAGAATTTCTAATGTGGCTAGAAACTCGCTCTGAAGGGAATCTCTGTGGGAAAGTCTGAAAATCTAAACTTTGAGTGGATTTTGAGGTGGTATTTTGGTAGGGGGAGAAATCTCATGACCAGAGAGGGATGCCTCATAGTCAAGCCTTACATATACTTGCCAAGCAGAAATGCAGACACCTGGCAAGGGTTACCAGAGGGATGTTCAGTGCGGGAGTGGCAGCATGAATAAATAGACTCCTCATTGTATGGCCTCAAGCTCAAACTCTGTACCACATGCCATTGACATTACCTTCAACGTAAGCCAAAATTTGAAGCTCCTTGACAATGGGAAGTCACAATGTGGTGGAGGATCAAAAGCTGGGCTATTTGGTGTTTGGCATGAAGGAATAAACTAAAATGGCCAGTGACAGTGAGAGGGAGGCCCACAGAAAACCCTGAGGGGTATTTATGATGAGAAAGGGGGGTGGGCAGCAAAGCATAGATCTAACAGAATTCTTCAAAAGTGCCTGTCAATATCAATTCTAATCAGCCTTCCCGAATTCCATGAGTTGATTGTTGTAGTGATCACATACACATATTATGTCATTCCCAGTATGTGTGACTGGTCACCACATAGTATTTTAAAGTTATATATTCTTTAGAAATCTCCTTAGAGGGGTATCTCGGTGGCTGAGTCAGTTAAGTGTCCAAGTCTTGATTTTGGCTCAGGTCATGATCTCAGGGTTGTGAGATCGAGCCCCACATCGGGCTCCACACTGGGCAAGGAACCTGTTCAAGATTCTCTCTCATGGGGCGCCTGCATGGCTCAGTTGGTTAAGTGTCTGCCTTCGGCTCAGGTCATGATCCCAGCGTCCTGGGATTGAGGCTCACATCGGGCTCCTTCCTCAGTGGGGAGCCTGCTTCTTCTTCTGCCTGCCACTCCCCCTACTTGTGCTCTTTCCCTCTCTGACAAATAAACAAATAAAATCTTTAAAACAAAATTCTCTCCCACTCTTTCCCCCTCTCTCTGCCCTTCCTCCCCAGCTCACACACTCTCTCTCTCAAAGAAATAAAGAGAAAGAAGAAAGAAAGAAAGAAAGAAAGAAAGAAAGAAAGAAAGAAAGAAAAAAGAAAAAAGAAAAGAAAGAAAGAAAGAAAGAAAAAAGAAAAGAAAGAAAGAAAGAAAAAGAAAGAAAGAAAAAAAATCTCCTTAGAGATGGGGGAAATGGATCTGGAGGGGCAAATGGAAAATATGGAGGTTGTGTTTGGGTCTCACTCTCTTCCCATTCTTGCCAATGTCTCCCTTTGACACACCCAGCAAGTGCCTGTGAGCAAGAGGGCCTGCTGATGAGTACATAGGGGTAGCTCCTGAGACATAGAGCAGGTGTTTCATAGTAGAAAATCCATCTAGAAGAGCAAAGAGAGATGATCCAATATACTGCCTAGTTCTTCATCCTGGGAGACCATCCCCCGCCCCCAGTCAGTGGCCCTGGAGGCTGAAGGGACTGCTGACCCTATGCCACAGAGGGAGGTGGCATCTCATGGCCTGAATGGTCTGCAGAACAAGCGCATTTTACCTCATGACACCACTTCCAGCCTGCACCGATGTCTGCAACCGTCATCAGAAGAGGGTGAAGGGCTCTTTTGGGTGTCTGAGGGGGCCACAGCTCTGCTGGGCCCATCCCACCTTGGAGCAACCCAAGGTCTGGAGCCCTGAGGGAGGACTGGGTCACCATACTGAGAAACATCCATGCATCATTTTTGTGCCTCTGAAAGTCATGACTCAAAAATCCCACCAAAGAGTCCACCAGAAGCTTATAAAACCCTTGTCACAGTCTTATCCTCACATTTTAATCCAATAATCCTCTTAGACCTTAGACCTAACAGGCCCTTCTTGCTCTGGTGAGTTGGTGACACGTGAGGGTGTGCTTTTTAGTCATCTGCAAGTCTTGGTCAGACAAGAATTTTAGGTTCTGGCTGCCTGGACCACTTCATAGCACCAAGGCTACTACACTGTAAA
This sequence comes from Halichoerus grypus, assembly GCF_964656455.1. Lineage (NCBI taxonomy): Eukaryota > Metazoa > Chordata > Mammalia > Carnivora > Phocidae > Halichoerus > Halichoerus grypus. Next base: position 16,057,194 of record NC_135720.1, on the reverse strand, counting down.
AGCCTCAGTCCTAAGGGCCCAGCTTGTTGGAGCCTTCCCTCCCAGCCAGTTTCTCCCTCCATCTTATACTATGAATTGCTGGATATCAGAGCTGAGAGGACCACACAAGCCTTCCCACCCAACATTCTCCTTTTCTATGATGACTGGAGGCTACAGAGTTGCACAGGATCTCATGGCCAATCATGCTGGGTCAGTACTACACTGGTGAACTCCTAGCCAGAGAGTTTTTTTCTAGGTGGCATTCTCTGTAGCTTTTCTGAGGAAAATGTCCTTTGAGAAGAGCGGAAGCTACAGCCTTATTTTGATACTATGCTGCTTTGGAGGATGTCACAGGACTAACCTTACTGGAATATCTGTCATGCTTCTTTCCTCCCCCCTACATCTCTTGGCCCTCCTCCTCTTCCTGGCCCCCTCATAACCCCCTCTTCTCCCATTTTTTGTCCTCACCACCTCTCCTTCTAGCTCAGCATCTCCCCTTCCGGTTGCTTGCAAGAGATTTTGAAAGAGTGGGGGGCGGTGAGGAAAAAGCAAAGAACAGGCAAGACCGGGGAGTGAGGAGAGGGAGGAAGTACCTGGAGCTCCCCTCAAGCTGTCTTTGTGTTATTGCACTTTGAATAAATGACCTCATTTCCCAGGGAGTCTGTTTATGTGAATTTTTCATCGCACTCTATAACAAAGTTCTCCACATTCCAATGACTGGAAAGCCCATCTGGGTGCTCTCTCTTTAATTAAGTGCACTACTCTTGATCCACTTACAGCCTTGGAAAATTCTTTCAGAGTGACTGTCTCTTCTTCGTTGGACCCGGCTGGAAGAGTGTGTGGGAGGAGGATTGCAAGGGAAAGAAAACACTAAACTGTAAGCTTGCGCCCTGCCTTGCCCTGCTCGGGGCCTGATAAGGTCACCCAGTGATGCCACGCACCACTGAGCTCAGCTCTCCTAAACTGACCTGTTGCCCTGCCTTGGTGTCCTATTACTCATTGCCCGAGGTCCTTGCTTTCACTGAATATGGCCTATTCCCTAAAAGACTGGATTTTGACCTCTAATCTGCCCACAGATTGGTTTTGACAACCCCTAAATTCCTTTTAGCTCTAACATTCTCTGAATCAAAGTAGATTTGTTAAGGGTGCTATGTGTGTATGCACGTGCACACACACACACACACACACATGCACACACACCAGAGTCGTCTTCATCAAATGTGCATCTACCATTGCATTTTTTATATGTGTATTTTTTTTGTCTCACATACAGTGGCAATTCTGATAGTGCTCACCTCAAGCCAGACAGGCAGAATCTGTAGTGCTGCTGAGTCACAAGCACATTTGAGCAGGTTAAACCTTGCAGCAGGAATGTCCCCACACCACACCATGTAGCCACCACACCATATGTGGGCCAAGGTGGGCACAGTACTTCTTTCTGGAGACTAACTGATATTGATGGCTGCTTCTGATCAGTAAGAATGTGCAATTCAGCCAAAGGGCCATTCATATCCACAAGACAAGAAATTTATCTTTCTTATTTTCCCTAGGGTAACAGCAGCATGTCTATGGAGAATAGTCCTTGACATTTTTCTGAAGCTAGAACAAAATTGCTACCTGAGGGGCTGCAAACAGATTCTGCTTTGAACATAAAGGTTTGATTTTACATCAGGGCAGAGTGTTCCTTTTAAGGGAAAAGCTGCTTTATTGGGCTATTAATAGTTCATTAATGCAGTTATCCACAATTGACTAAATGCCAAAACTATAGTTTCTAGGTTTATGGTGGTGAACAAAACAGAGTCCCTGCCATCTCTAAGCTTGCAGCATAGTGAAGTATAAATACAGTCAAGTAACCAAACATTTAATTGCTCTAAAGTAAACAAACAGGATCCATGATGGATAATAATAGAAGTTCAATTTAGACAAAGTATTCATTATTCAGGGAAAGTGAAGACCTAAGAATGAAAAAATGTCAGTTAGGCATGACAGGGGAAGGGAGGATGTACTGAGCAAAAGGAACAGTATGTGTAAGGGGTGGGGGGTGGGGGCTATGGAGAAGATTTTGCTTGTCTGAGGAAATGAAGGGGTGAAATATAGTGTGTGAAGTAAAAGGTGAAGTAGAAGGACATGACATTGGAGAGGTAGGCAGGGATTAGGTCATGTAGGTCTATGTAAGCCATGGGAATGGGTTTATATTCTATTCAAAATGTATCAGAAACCACTGTACAATTTTAACAGAAGGGCAACAGTGTTCAGTTAATATCTGGCAAAGGACAACTGGCTGCTGGGAAGAAAAGGTCAGAGGAAGGCCAGGGTATATGATGGAGACCAGTGGGGAGGCAATTGCTAGGTCTGAGCAGGAGATGGTCACTTGACCAGTGGGATGACCGATAAACTGCTATGAGGTGCTTTGGCTCCTGAATGGAAACATACAGTAGGAGTTACTGAGACATTAGATTGGGGTGGGGGAGCGGGGGAGAGGTGAGGGAAAGAGGGAACTAAGAATGAGATGCAGGTTTCTGGCATGACAAACTGAGTTCATGGAGTGTCATTCAGGAAAAGAGAAGCCTAAAGAATAGCAGTCTGAAGAGAGTGTAGGGGTTGGTCAGAATTTCCATTTTGAGGTGTCTGTGAGCCATTCTACATCTGGACTTAGCCTATGCCTGTTAATGGATGCTTATTTCTGTGAATATGCATGCTGCTTGAGCACTCTGCAGAAGAGGCGGGGTTTGGGCCAGAAGGAATGCAGGAGAGCCAGCTCTTCATCTCAGTACACTCGCTGTTGAGATGCCCCAGTGTGATTTGGTGTTTTACACAAGATGTTAAATCTGATATTTGTGAAGTGCACCCTAGGCCCCAACTACACCCTGTGGATGAGTTGGGGGAGGAGGAGGGTCACTAAAGGGAAGCACCAAGACCATTCAATGAGGAAAGGACCGTCTTTTCAACAAATGATGCTAGGAAAACTGGATATCCACATGTAAAACAATGAGGTTGGATCCTTACCTTATACCATATACAAAAATTAACTCAGAATGAATCAGAGCTAAATGTAAGAGCTAAAAGCTATGAAATCTTAGAAGAAAACAGATTTATGACATTGGATTTAGCAATAATTTTTTGGATGCGATACCAAAAGTATAGGTAACAAAAGTGAAAATAGATAAATTGAACTACATCAAAATTTAAAACTTCTGTGCATCAAAGGACACAATCAGCAGAGTTAAAAATAATGACTTACCAAATGGGAAAAAATATTTGCAAATCATATTTCAGATAAGGGGTTAATGTCCAGAATATATAAAGAACTTCTACAACTTAATAACAACAACAAAAAGCAACCCAACTTAAAAATGAGCAAGGAAATTGAATAGACATTTTCCCAAAGAAGATATACACATGGCCAACAAACAAACACATGAAAAGATGCTCAACATCATTCATCATCAGGGAAATACAAATCAAAACCACAATGAGATATCACTTCACACTCATTAGAATGTCTACTAAACAAACAACAAAAACAAACACAAAAACAGAAAATAACAGAATCACAAGTGTTAGCAAGGATGTGGAAAATTTGGAACCCTTGTGCACTAATGGTGGGAATGAAAAATGATGCAACTGCTATCAAAAACAGCATGACAGCTTCTCGAAAAATGAAAAATGGAATTATCACATGATCTGGTAATTCCACTTCTGGGTATATACTCAAAGGTACTGAGAGCAGGGTCTCAAAAAGATATCTGTACACCTATATTCACAGCAGCATTACTTACAATAGCCAGAAGGTGAAAGCAACCCAAGTATCTATCAATGGATAAGTGGATAAACAAAATGTGGTGTATATGTACAAGGGAATATTATTCAACCTTAAAAGAACAGAAATTCCGACACATGCTACATTAGATTAACCTGGTGGACATTCTGCAATGTGGAATAAGACAGTCACAAAAAGACAAATGCTGTATGATTCCATTTATTTGGGGTACCTAAGGTTGTCAAATTCATAGAGACAGAAAGTAGGATGGTGGTTGCCAGGGGCTTAGGGGGATGGGGGTGGGGAGTTTAATGAATGCAGGGTTTCAGTTTTGCAAGATTAAAAGATTTCTGGAGATTGATTGCACAACAATGTGAATGTAGTTCACAACACTGAACTGTACATTTAAAAATGGCTAAGATGGTAAATCTTATGATACATGTATTTTACCACAATAAAAAAAATAAAGCAATAAGACATTTTTACAATTTAAAAAGCTGAGAGGTTTTATTTCTAGCATAATTCCACCATAAAAATACTGAAGGAATTTCTTCTGGCTAAAGGGAAATGCCATCAGAATGCAACTTGGATTCACATGAAGAAATAAAGAGCACAAGAAATGGTAACTTTGCTATAACTATTTTTTTTTCTTTTCTTAATTTCTTTAAGAGATAACTGAACTATTTAGCACAAAAATAATAACAGCATACTGTGGGCTTTATAAAGAAGTAAAATGTAAAACAACAAAACAATAAAAAATGGGAGTAAATGGAAGTTATACTGTTTTAAGGCTCTTATATATGAGGTAGTATAATATTGATTCACGGGTAGATTGTATTTAAATAAGCATAGTAAGGGGTGCCTGGGTGGCTCAGTCAGTTAAGCATCTACCTTCAAATCAAGTCATGATCCCAGGGTCCTGGGATTGAGCCCCACATCAGGTTCTCTGCTCATCACGGAGCCTGATTCTCCCTTTCCCACTGCCTGCCACTCCCCTGCTTGTGCTCACTCTCTCTCTCTTTGTCAAATAAATAAATAAAATCTTAAAAATAAAATAAAATAAATAAGCATAGTGAAATTTTCAAAGCGATGACTAAAAAAGTAAAACAAAGAGGTACAGGTGATGTGCCAATGGATGAAAAAAAGTGCAATACTACAGAATATACAATTAATTCAAAAGAAGGCAGGAAAATAAGAAAACAACAAATAAGGCTTTGTGATAAAAAAAAAACCAATAGCAAAATAGCAGTCTTAAATATGGGACATTTCATAATAATAAAAGTATCAATTCATCAAGAAGAGATAACAGTGTTAAATATATATGCAGCTATTAACATAGCTTCAAAATACACAAAGCAAAAAGTGACAGAGCAAAAAGAGAAATAGACTAATCCAGAAATATAGTTCAATATTTTAATATTCCTCCCTCAATAGTCGATAGAGCATGTGCACATAACTCTCAATCAATTTGGCCTAATTGACATTTATGGAATATTCATGTTCTTGCAAGTGCATGTGGAACATTCTCTAATATGAACTCTATGCTGGGCTGTTAAAAAGTCTGTAAATTTGAAATAAAGTACATGAAGTATGTTTTCTGAACATAATGAAATTAAGTTAGAAATCAATAACAAAAAGATATCTAGAGGATCTCTAAATATTTGAAAATTAAAATGTGGGATGTAGCTAAAGCAGTGAAATAGAAAATAGAGAAACAACAGAGAAACTTAATTAAACAAAAAGATGTTTCTTTAAAAAGATCAATAAAATTGATACACTCATGCTGGATTGATCAAGGAAAGAGAAGACACAAATTATTAACATAAAGTGTAGAGAAAAGAAACTACTACAGGCATTACAGACATTAAAAGGAAGTAAGATAATGATATTATATAGACAAATATATATATTAACTATATAATATATTATATAATTATATTATAAACAAGTTGAGTCCAAAAATTCTACAACCTAGATAAAATGGACAAATTCCTTGAAGTACACAAATTATCAATACTGACTCATGTAAAAATAAAAAACCTGACTAGCCCTACATCAGTAAAATAAATTGATTTTATATTTAACCTTCTCACAAAGAAAACTCTAGATCTTGATCCTAACAATACATAAGGAAGAAGTAGTATACCTATCTCACAAGTTTTTTCCAGAAAATAGAAAAGTATTAAACACTTCCAAACTCATTTTATGAGGGTAGCATCATCATGGTATAATAACTAGACAAAAATATAACAATGAAAGAAAACTACAGACATATATTCCTTATGATCATAAATGCAAAAAATTTTAACCCAATATTAGCATATCAATTCCCAGAAATATATGAGAAGAATAATATATCATGACCAAAGGGGGTTTATTCCAGGAATGTAAGATTGGTTTAACATTTAAAAACCTATCCATGTAAGGTATCATAATAACAGAATAAGGGAGAAAAACCATATGATCATATTAATAGATGTAGCAAAATTATTTAAGAAAATTCAATGCCTATTCACAATAAAAATTAAACACACTAAAAATAGAAAGAAACTTCATCATTCTGATATGAGGAAAAGCATACAATTACCCCATCAAACTTAATGATAGGAGCCTGAATACTTTCCTCCTATGACTGAGAACAAAGCCAAATGTCTACTCTCACAATTTCTATTTAACAGTGTGCTGGATATCCTTGCCACTGCAATAAGGAAAGAAAAAAATAAATAAAAATCAATCAGACTGAAAAGAAAAATTTTAAACCTTTATTCACAGATGTCATCAATATGTACATAGAAAATTCTATGAAACCTATTAAAAATACCAGAACTAATAAGAGAATTTAGAAAGGTCACAAGATATTTAGTTAGTACACAAAACATAGTTTTGGTCCTATATTCTAGCAGCAAACAAAACTTTAAAAACAATACCATTTATTTTGGCATCAAAAAAATAAAACACTTCAGGATAAATTTAACAAATATATGAACAAGACCTGCACACTGTAAACCACAATGCATTGCAGAGAGAAAATTTTAAAGACCTAGTAAGTGGATAAACATATTCATGGCTTGAAAGTCTTGATTTACAGATTTAACATTACTCCTATCAAAATTTCTGGTAGAGTTTTTTTGTCGAACTTGACAAGCTTAACCTAAAATATATATGAAAATGCAAAGGACCTAGAATTGATCCTTGGATATTGACCTACTTATTGTTTCAAAAAACATTTTTGAAAACTAACACCAAAGGTAGAGAATTTACAATAATGGATTTTCAAGACTTACTTTAAAGCTACAGTAATCAAAAACATATACCAGCTCTGGCAGAAGGATAGACAAACAGGTTAATGTAATACAAGAGCGTCCAAAAATATTATACACACATATATATTGTCAGTTGATTTTGACAATGGTACTGAAGGAATTTAATAAGGAAAGGTTAGTCTTTTAAACAAATGGTGCTAAAAAACCTGGCTATATTCATATAGGGAGAAAAAATAAATCCTGACTTATATTTCATATCTTGCACAAAAACTAATTTGAAATGGATTATAGAGCAAAATGTAAGACCTAAAACTTTTTTTAAATTCTAGGAAAAAATCATGTGTTAAGCAAAAATTTCTTAGCTAGGACACAAAAATTTAAAACGTAAAAGAAAAAAAGAATGGTAAATTAGACATAAACTAGAATTTAAAACTTTTCCCCTTCTAAATGCATCATTAAGAAGATAAAAATCCAAGACAGGCTGGGGAAAACATATTGCAAAACATGTATCTGATGAAGGACTTGTATTCAGAACATGTAAATGACTCTTACAACTCAACAATAAGAAGATAACCTACTTTTTTTAATGGACAGAAGATTTGAGTAACACTTCACCGAAGAAGATGTACAAATGGAAAATAAGCACATGAAAAGATAAATATCATTGGAAGAAGACATAAAAATTAAAACCACAATGAGATACTAGTATATATCTGATAGAATAGCTAAAATTAAAAAGACTGACAATATGAAGTGTTGACAAATATAGGGAAGAACTGGAACCCTCATACATTGCTGATGAGATGCAAATGATATAATCACTTTTGAAAACAGTTTGGTGATTTCTTATAAAGTTAAATATACACTTAACATTATATTATAAATTGTATAATTAGGCATTTACCCAAGATAAATGAACAACTTATGTCCACAACAACATGTGGACATGAATATTGATAGATGTCTTATTCATAATTGCCAAAAAGTAGAAGCAACCCCAATGTCTATCAATAATGAGTAAGTAAACAAAATGTGGTCTATTCACATACTGGAATAATATTAAGCAATAAGAAGCAACAGAGTATTGATAAATGCAACAACTTGCATTAATCTCAAAAGCATTATGGTGAACAAAAGAAGCCAGCCACAAATCGATATATACCATTTACTTTCATTTCATGAAATCCTTGGACAAGCAAAATTAATTTATAGAGACAATAAGCTGATCAGTGGTTGCCTAGTACCAAAAATGGGGAGCATTCACTGCAAGGGAGCAACAACTTTGGGGTGATGGAAATGTTCCATATCTTGATTGGATAGTGGCTACACAGATATATACATAGAACCTAAAATAGGTGCATTTTATGGGAGGTAAACTGTACCTCAATGAGGTGGAATTAAAAAGAAGAAAAAAAATCAAGATATTGCTACACACCTACTCAAATGTCTATAACCAAAAACACTGACAATACTGTTACCAAGTATGGGAACAACTCTCATCCACTCTCATCCACTGCTGATGAGTGTGTAAACTGGTAAAATCATTCTAGAAAACTCTTTTGCACTCATCATATGGGTAACCTTTGACACACAGAAATTCCTTTTCCAAGTATATACCCAACAGAAATGTGTACATGCAGGCACCAAAAGAATGCTCATGGTAGCAACAACTGAAAACTGGAAACAACGTGATTTACCAGAAATAGCAGAATGACTAGTGGTATATTATATGATGGAATACTATACAGCAATGAAAATGAATGAACTGCTCCTGTATGCAGGAAACAGGAGCAAATCTCACAAACTTTATATTGAGGGGAAATAAGGCAGATACAAAAGTCTGCATACTGTATGATTCCATTTATATAAAACACTAAATGTGTAAAATTAACCCAGGACGTTGGAAATCAGAATAGCATTTTTCTTTGGAGAAGAGGGAAGGGGTCACAGCTGGAAGGGGGCAGGAAAGGAGCTTCTGGGAAGCTGTTAAGATTTAGGAGAGATATTTTTGGATTAAAAACATTTGAGTAGCCCCTATTCTGATTTATTTAAAGCCATTGAAAGGGAAGAATTAATGTTATAGGAAATAAATGGTTAGAATGATGAAGCACTGTTCTAAAAAATTTCTGAAGGAGAGACTCATGAGAAAGCAAAGAGGGTATATGTGGACGTGCTAATCTTTTATAAGAATGACTTCTTTCCCTCCAAGTCTCAAAAAAAAGATAATAATGGGACTCTACAAAAGGATGGAGGAAGCATGGGAAGTTTGGGGAACGAAGCTAAGGGAGTTTGTATCTGATAACAAAGCAAAGGCAAATGCCGAGAAGTTATGAATCAGCCTTGGGATCTTAAGAAAAAAGTCATCAAAGTTGGCACATTCACCCCCGGAAACGTGAGGGGCTGCTGCTAGGGATAAATGAAAGGAAAATTGAGCCACATTGGGGGTTCAGCTAAATTTAGAAACTACATGCTTCTCGCTCTGCTAATTGGCACAATCATTCTCTTGGACACCCAGGCAGGAGAGCTGTGACTGGTTTAGGAAATGTTTTATTTATTTATTTATTCCTCCCTCCCACAATGTTCTCATATCTTACACTCCTTCCCATTCAGCTTCCTGCGGTGTGGGCCCTACCAGAGACAACCTACACCACCAGCTTCCCAGCGGGGACTCTGTCTCCAGTCTCTCCTTTCCATACTTGTCTTCTTAGTAAGGTTCAAAAACGTTCCATGGCTCCTAGTGTTGGATGCCAATTAAATAAAAAAGCCTCATCAGCTAAGCCCACCTCACATTTCAGACCATAATGGAATCCAGAGCACATGGCACCTTCATGGACCAAACACTCACTCAGCAGCTTTCTCATGACACTGTCAAGCCTTCTCCCAGCCACATATAAACTGAGAATAGCTGACATTGATGACCTATGATGTGTGACACAGTGTTCTAAGCACCTGGCATTATGTTGGCCTATTCAATTCTCATAACAACCTCTGGGGAGGGCGCCTGGGTGGCTCAGTTGGTTAAGCGACTGCCTTCGGCTCAGGTCATGGTCCTGGAGTCCTGGGATCGAGTCCCACATCGGGCTCCCGGCTCAGCGGGGAGCCTGCTTCTCCCTCTGACCCTCTCCCCTCTCATGCTGTTTCTCTCTCTCTCTCTCTCAAATAAAAAAAAAAAAAAAAAAATCTTTAAAACAACCTCTGGGGAAAGTTCTGGTTTTCTCATTTGACAGCAGGGAGAATGAGATACAGAGAGGCCAAGAAAATTGCCCCACTCAGAGTCAGTGAGTGAGAGCGCAAGGATTCAAAGCCCAGGCAGCTGGGCTCCAAAACCATGCACTTAACCCCCACACTAAGAACAGGAACTTGCTTGCCTTGTAACACCTCTGTCGGGGTCTGCTTGTCCAAGTCAGAATCTGGGCTCTGAGATCCACCTTCCCTCAGCATGGCTCAAGAGAATGTTGGTTTTTTCCGGTTCTGGAAGCTACATACCATTTTGAAGCAAAACTCTCTCCTCCCCCAACTCCTTGTTGGGGTTCGACCCCCAGCCGCAGCCCTTGTCTGTGATGTTTCCCCATGATGTGTTCATGTTTCCATCCTCCCTGCTCAACAGTGAGAAATCATTACTAATTTTTAAATGCTGGTTATAAGTATCAGGAAGTTAAAAAAAAAAAAAAAGATTGTAAGGGAAAGCCCATCCTTGTAATGACTAAGTGGTTCCCTAAAAGATTATTTTCACCCTTCCCTGTACCTTGTAATTCGAGTTCCAACACAAAACTATCTTTATTTTATTAATATCTTAGCTTACCCTGTTCTGTTGGATTGATTCTCATTTGCGAAAAGACTTGTTCTTTTCTTCATTGCTTTTCTTAAGAAAGTCATGGTTGGAAAAAAGAAATGTTTAAAGAGTTGGTTTACCTGCCTCAGAAGTTTGTTTCCCCTTTCCAAACTCAACGGTTACCCCCTTACCCCCGCCTAGAGATTTTTTTTTACAGGATCTTTTTTAGCAAGCTAGAGGTCACAACCACCTTTGCTATCTGAGACACTTTCGAGATTCCATCGTAGCTATAACCCTTATCAGTTTGAATGTGTTTACCACATCACATAAAGTCAAAGATAAATGCTAGTATTCTTCAGACTCAAATTCTGCAGCCTTGGAAAGTTTCTCAGGCACAGCTCTGTCCCTCAAGACAGAGCGAAAGGGCTGGTCGTGAGGGGCGAGACACGCCCACCTTCCCACGCTTCGATGTGAAAGCTCTATCATAAAAACACGGTACATTATCCTTAAAACAAATTTCTCTCTGACTTCAGTGACACTAAAAGGCAGGGCAAACAATGGCTCTGGCGTAGTGCCAGGGTCTCTGGACACTGCTTCTTAACATAAAGTGAGTTCACAAAGGCTGGGGTTTCATTTCTGAGGATAGCAGATACTTTAAATACTGTACACTTTTGTGTCTACACAGACAAAGTAAAGCAGTGAATTGGGGCAATTATCCTTGTAATTCAAGTGCGCCCTTTCCTCCCCACATACATATTTTCGCTTCAATTATCTGAATGTTTCAAACAAAACGTATCTTTATTCCCCCCTTGGATAATTGTTTCATTTCTCTCTTTCATGTATATAAATTCAAAGTATTCCCTCGTCCGTATCTACAGATGAGAGAACCGTGTGCAAATAAATTATCTCGGAAGAAACGCTTCTCTTTTTTTCTAATGGAGAGCCATCGAGCACCTCCAATACGGTGCAACAGGCAAAAAAAGTAGGTTGCCTGTGAGGTTGGAGTCCCACCCAGGCAGGGCCATCCTGCTCCCCATCCACCAGCCCCAAGGAGCAGAGAGGACAAGAGAGGCCCAGCCACCCGGGATCTGACAGAAGCTGTCATCCAGTAGACAGGAACGCAATTCACCTGTGGCCTGCGTGTTATCACCAGACGTGTTGACAGGCGTGGGGGCTGGGGAGGGAGGCAAAGTCTTCTATGCCAGCAGGTGAAAGGCTGGAAGGTTCCTTCCCCTCTGGCCCAACAAGAGTGAGAGAGAGCTGCAGCATTGTTGATGGGCATGAGCCTTTTCAGGCATGGACAGGAAGTCCCTAGACACTTTGTGGAGCCCTTTCCGGGGCTTCAGGGTGCTGGTGGGGGTAGGGGAGTGGGGGGGAGGATGTGGGGGGAGGGTTCTCACAGGATGGGATTCGAAATCATTGTCCTCAGTGTGTTAGAGTGAACGTATTATGGGATTAGCTGGCCACCCCGGGACCGGGATGAATCACCCATCCCAATGTGCTCACATTAGTTGAAGGGAAAAAGTTTCTGTGCTTTGGCAAGGTGAGCCGAGCCGTCCTTTTTTATTGTTTTCTGTCCTTTGAACTAGGCTACGAAAGGAATGTGTCGCTTTCTTTCGAAACTGTGTAGACAGAGATGAGGACTTTGTTTCGGGAACCCCTTAATGGAGTATAATTGACAAAAAAAAAAAAAAAAAACCACATGTTTAAACTACCTAGGAAGTTCATCCTCCAATTATACTCCAGAATCTCTGAAAATGACTGATTTTTGGTGTTCTCAAACACAGGACAAACAGGGAAGTGCAACTCTGAAAGACCTCGCATAACAGAAGGGGAAAGCTGTATGGTTTCCATTGTACCGCGGCTACCGTTCCAAGGTTTCAGACTACAAGAGATTCTAAAATAGTCTTGGTTCCCTTGGTGTTGAACTAGAGAGCTTGTTGATTCCAAATGACTGCAGAGTGAGCAAGCGTGGGTGTATCCTGCTCGGAAGTCGATTTCTTTGTAACCAGCTGGTAATGAGAACAAGATGCCCCATTTCTGGAAAGGGGAACTCTACAGGGCCATACAACCAAGAGATGTCAAGAGGCTGGATTCATGAGAGCTGTGAAGAATGAGGTGACTGGTGGGAGCTGTTTAAGATAAATGGCCCAGATAAGAAGTCTGTTACCAAGTTCTGGGAATTGTTAGCAACCCATGTGGCCATGGGGATGAAAGAAAAATTATTTCATGATGCTAAGGTTTTTGTTTTCTGGTCATAAATCAGTATTTTTATGTCATTTTACCTTAAAAGGAACATTTAGTTACATGGGATATTTTACCATAATTTATTATTGCTTTGGGCCACAAACAGCAGGAGGAAGCCAGAAATACAAGGCGCTGAAGGGAATGAACCTTGTGTAGAGCTTGAATGGTTCAATTGGGTGGTCAGTGGCGTGAGCCACCTGCTGAAGGTCTGGAGCCATTCCTCCTTTCCTCGGTGGATGTGTTTAGGGATCCCCAAAACTCGCTTGCTGAAGCTTAATCCCCATGTACCATCCAGCCTCTGTCATTTTCCCATTAAAACCTTCAAGCCTATATCCATCCATTTGGTCCCCTCTTCAACCCCTGAAATTCCCACCTCCACCATCCAGATGGAACCACGCCTTTCAAAGTCTTCCATGACCTCCCCCTCTCTCTTGCTCCTCCTCTACTTCTTCCTCCTCCTTTCTCTCTGTCTCCCCTCAACCCCCACCCTGCTCTCTCCCCTACCCTCTCTCCCCAATTCAAATGCAGGGCACCGGTCAGTGTATCCTTCTCCTTAGCCCTTTGATCTTGGACACTTTTGACCACTAGATCCTTTTAAAAATAATTCCTTTGACTTCCAAGTTCTCAGCAATTCTCTGTCTGATCCTGTGTCACCTTGGCATTTCCCTTCTTCCTCCCGCCCCCTTACCTGTGGGTGCCTTCAAGTCTCTACCATGTAGACACTCATTCCTCCCCCCATTTTCTTCCCAAGACCTTCCATTCATTCTCTAGCTCCACTGAAATCCTCATCTCCAGGATTAATCCCTTTCATGCCTGCTACAGTCAGGCTGACCCACTTAACTGGTGGGTCTTGGGAACCTGTCTTATGTGTCCAACTGACTACAAGATAGTTCTCACTGTTTTTCCTGATGGCATGGGAAGCCAAAAATGTCCAAACTGAGCATCTTCCCTCCTAAAACTACCTCCTCTTCTCAATGGCCCCATTTCTGGTACCACTCTTCCTGCTTCCTGTCTTTGAAGCTAAAAACTCTGACATGTGATTCTTTCCTGTTCCTCAGTCTGCATATCAAAGCTGTCACGTTTCTGACTTCAAGAGGGCTCTGTGCACTGCCTTTCCTTGCTCCCTCTCCTTAGCTACCATTTCTCTTGGTTTCTTTCCTCTTTGACAATTATTTCTACGGGTCCTGTACCAGTGGATCTTCTGCTACTTCATCCCTGCACCAGGCTGGCCTTTGATCCTCCATATCTGTCCCTCTGCCCATCACTGCAGTAAGCCCGAGCACCTACTATACCCTCTGCATGGAAACTCACAAGTCCCCCTGCAGGCTGTGGCCACAATGGCCTGTATTTGAACCCTAACTGTAACACAGACCATTTGCTGCCCATCCTTAAAAACTGAAGATTTTTCTTTTTCAATATCTCTGATACTTGCCTCTTCCTTCCCATTCCCCCTCCTACCACCTGAGTTCAGACCCGCTCCCATGGTCACCTGGACAGGGCCAAAAGCTCCCCAACTAGTCCTCATCCCAAATCCCCTTTTCTATCCATCCTCAACACCGTCTTCCTCCTCAGCATCATCCTTGCAATGGTGCTCTGCATCCCAGTTTACTGAAGGCTTTCATATATATTCCTATCATGTCATCTCCATAATAACCTTTTGCAGTGCAGAGAGGAGAGGAGCAGATGAAGAAACTGAAGCTTAGGATGGTTCAGTGGTGGTCCAAGATTTCAGGGCTGGTGACTGGTGGAAGCAGGACCCACATCCCTCAAGTCCCAGGATCTGAGCCCTGTGTTCACTTACAGCACTCAGAAGCTAAACAACAATCATCACTTTTCTGCTTAAATCTTCCGACAGCTCCTCACTGTCTACAAAATAGGGTCTAATGGCATTAGTCTGGCTCTCAAGGTAGAAACCCCATAGCCTGGTTCCAGATTACTTCTCCAGGATTATTTCTTAAAGAAATTAATTCCTTCTGCAATTCCTTATCTATAAACCAAACTCCAGGAAAAGGTGCCCCCTGCAACTCAGAGCTCATCTCACAACTTTAGCCTATTGTATAGTCCTTTCCCCTCTCAGGAGCTAGTGTCATCTTTTAGAAATGTGAGACCATGTCACTGCTCCGTGTCACACGCAGGATAAAATACCTAGTCGTTCCTGTTGCTCACACACGTCACGTGGTCTGCTCCCAACACTCTCTCTGGCCTCTGGGTTCTGTCATTCACCTCCTCTGACGTGAGCCCCGCTGGTTCACCTGGGCTCCTCAGACCCGCCCAGTATGATCTTTCCGCAGGCCCTTGGTACCTGCTGCTCCCCTTGATGGGGTGCTTCAGCCTCTGAAAGCCACTCTCACGTCCATCGGGTTTCTGTTTGTCAGAAAGGACTTTCCCCACCACCTTCCCCTGTCACTCTCTGCCCTGTTATCCGACCCGAGTTTTCTTTTCAGTGCCTAACACCATCTGATACGTTAGTCTTATTTGTTGAGTGTCTTTCTCCTGCCCCTGGAATGTGAGCTCGGTGAGAGTGGGGACTTTGTGTGTCTAGTTTATTCCTGCATCCCCAAACCCAGAACCATGCCGGGGGCACGGTAAATGAACATTTGCCAGACGCATCAATCAATCAATGAAAATGAGGCTGCTTGTCATTGACTGTCTCTGCGTTTTCTCTTGTGCTGCTCTTTCTGCCTAGAATTCATGGAGTGTCCACTTTGCACCGGGGCCCCGCAAAGGGATCAATGCCATGCCTCAGTCCATCAACACCCAATTCACCTCCCTGACCGCTTGCCTGCAGGTGCGCTCGCTATCCTCTATGCTCCAACAGCAGTGTCTTTGTGTCCCTTTCGTAACCTTTATTGCCTCCTACCTGTGGTGTGGATACTTGTGTATGTATCCCAGCTGAGGGATGAGACCAACTGTCCCAGGGGCAGAGACCCCCTTGTATCTGTTACAGCACCCGGTACAGATCTCAACACATAGTAATTATTTAAGTAGAGTAGTATTTTTAAATATATTGTAAGAGCATGACTGCATTTGTAATTAAATGCATACAAAGGAAAGTAAATACAAATGAAAGAATAGGATGAGTACAAGAGCGTAAGTAACTAAGGAAAGAGAAGGATGGAGGAAAACGCAAGAGAAGCATAGATTTCTCCTCCTTCCCAAAAGTGCACCCCCTTCTTTGGGTTAACCCCTTTCCTTGAGAAAATGCCCCGGGCAACATGGTTGGTTAATTTCAGATGCCCTCGCCTTCCATT
Source organism: Halichoerus grypus (assembly GCF_964656455.1). Classification (NCBI taxonomy): domain Eukaryota; kingdom Metazoa; phylum Chordata; class Mammalia; order Carnivora; family Phocidae; genus Halichoerus; species Halichoerus grypus. The sequence goes on along the minus strand of NC_135720.1, from coordinate 16,040,922 downwards.
TGTTCATTCCCAGCCCGCGGCCGGCGCGGGGGAAGGTGGGAAAGCCGAGACACGGCCAGAGAGCCCTCAGGCCTCCGGGCTAGGAGCCCGCTCTGCGCATGTCCACGGCCGTCCGCGCTTTTCCCCACCGACCCGCGGACGTTGTCCCGACTCACCTGCGCGCCGCCGGAGAGTTCAGTGACCCTCGGCCAGCGGGGCTCACAGGTCCCTTTCCCAGCGTCGCCGGGCTGCGCGCTGAGCCGGAGCGGGGACCGGTGGTCCGCAGGGGCGGCGGCAGGGCAGGGCAGAGGCCCAGGACGGCGGCCCAGGACGGCCCGAGCCCTCGGCTGCAGGCCTGCGCGTTGCTCCGCCGGGAGAACTCAGAAGCAGGCGCGGGAGCGGGGGCAGGCCTCTCGGCCCAGGGCGGCAGCGCGGTGGCCGGTTTGCCGGGCCAGGCGGCCCATGGTCCCGGCGGCCCATGGGCCCGGCGTAGGGCGAGTCTGTGGAGGGCACAGCCAGCCCCCCGCCGCCCCCGCCAGCTCAGCCCGTCGGGGGAGGGCCTTGCTGGCTTGGTCCCCTGCTGGGCCAGCGTCAGCGGCCCCCCGGATTCACCGCCCAACTCCCGGGTACCCCTCCGCTGTCCGCCTCTGTCCTCCGCGCCTCCCACGGGCAGTTTGGGACAGGCACTCCATACAACATCTACGAAAATTCAAGTCTTCGAGGAGAGTCAGGTACCCCCTGGACCCCAAGGCTCCCATCTGTAAAATGGGTAAGAGAATGCTTATCTGCTCTGTGCCTCAAATAAAATACTTATGAAACATTTCCTGGTAAACTCTTGTCCTTACCATACTGACGTTCGCTTCCTTCAACCTCCCTTTAGAATATAAAAATATTAGTTACATAAAATTGAAAGGCGGTCACAGGGATTTTATTTCAAACCACCTTTGGTGGGTGCGGGAAATGGGGCTTGCTAAGCAGATCTGAGCACCGAGGGTGACTTTGACAACAGCAGAGTTGCAGGCTGCCCCTGTGGTCTGATTCTAAGGGCTGGCAGGAATCATTCCGGACCAGCTTAATACCTCCCACCCCAAAACTCACTCTCTCTGGCCAGTACCTGGTTCCTAAAACGCCACCATCACTTAGGCCAAGGCAAGAGTTCAAGGTTAAAATGAGAAACTAGGTTAAGTCATTGGCATGATTGAACTCTAGCTCCTTTCTCACCAAGGGGAGTAGCTTTCCAGAGAAGGACACAGATGAAAAACAACTGTTTGTGCGTTTGACATAGAAGAGGGCGTTGTTTTAAAATGTTTGTGAAGAAAAAAACAAAGAAAAGAGGCTGTTAGACACTGCTTTTGTCCTCAAAGAATTTCTATAACTTTGAGACGGTATATAAATGCTGGTACGCTAACTCCAGAGTCAGAGTTCTGTCTGGAAACAGAACTGGGGGCCCGGGAGGAGTATTTTACCTCATTGGCCAAGTAGACAGCAGAGAGTCCTAGACATCCGAGGGGGTGGGAGGAGGGGATTTGGGGTCAGCCCAAAGATAGGAAAAAGCACTCCCACGTCAGGAAGAATGATCTTTCATGCTATCCCTGTCAATGGCTGAATTTGGCCTGATCATACTAGATCAGTAAGAAGTAGGAGACATGATCTCATATTAATTGTGTCCTACTCCAATAAACCAGCTACCGTTGACTGAATACTTACTCTGTGCCAAGTGCTATTTTAACCACTTTACATTTAAGCCTTTGCAACAATTCCATGAGGAAGGTCTACTTACTGTCCCCATTTCGCAGATAAGGGAACTGAAGCCCAGAGTTGTTAAATTAGCTGCCACAGGGCCCCCAGGCCTTAGGAGACAGAACTAAGATTTGAACCCAGGCACTCGGACTTTAAAGTCCACTCTCTTAGCCAGATGCCTGACTAGCTTGTGCAAGGGAATTGACACAAGGCCAATGGAAGGTTTTCCTTCTCTTGGGACACTGACCCAGCCAGAAGTACATCCTTCTCTCTGCTCTCACCTGCCGCCATCCGGGGGCACAGCATAGCTTCAACTCCTTTCTCTTGTGTTCTTATAAAGGCTAACTCTGTTTTCAAGAGTGCCCCCAGCAAGAAGCTAGTCAGAGAGGGCTGGATTCTCCATCTTCCCTCCGCCCAGATATAGGGGCCAGTCCTCCACTGTGGCCAGAGCTGAGCCCCCACCACCCTTCCAGGGAGGAAGGTGGAGTGAGGACTCAGAGCACCCTAGGTAACAACAACTGTTTCTCTTCAGGCACGCGCACACACACACACACACGTGCAGGCGCATGGGCATGCACACACACAGGCGCGTGCACAAAACATGGAGACGGAGCAGGGACCTCGGTGCGTTCAACCCTCTTCCAGGGATCACACAGGAAAGTTACTGATTGCTGCATCTGAGACTGAATTGCTCCCCTCCATGTATTTTCACCTCGCCCTCTTCCCTCCTCCACTGCAAAGGAGGGCTCCCCTCAGGCATTTCACCCAGGCCTGTTGGGTCTGCGCAGAATGAGCCTTCCTCTCAGTTTTGAGACATGGGGTTTGCAAAGAAGAGGTCAGGCTCATGTGTTTCAAGAATGGCTCAAAAGGATGGAGAGTGAGTTCGGGAGCTTGGGGTCTGCTGTCCTTACCCATCAATGTTGGTAATTATCTGAATCTCTAAACAATGAGCTCCAAAAGAATAGGGACAATTCCTTGACTATGTTTATTTCTCCAAATCCTAGAATAGGGCCTGACATATGGGAAGGAAGGAGAAATGGAATGTGTAACTCAAACACCACCCTGCCTTCATGGGGGACACACTCTCTCTGTATTTCTCTGTAGATATAAGGAAACTTCAGACGATGACAGGGGTAAGAAGAGAAAGAAATGACACCTGGTTGGGCAGATTCAGAAAGACTGGATGAAGACTCGGGCCTTGGAGAGGGACCTTGAAGGACAAGTAGGATTTCAGTAGGAAAAGAGGCATGAACAAGGCATGCTTCAGGAAAGCGTGGGAATATTCAGGAAACAGGAGGTGGTTTCCTTTGGCCGGAGCACAAGGTACATATAAAAGAGCAGTAGGGGCCAGAGTGAGGGCAGTGTTTGGACCAGGCTGTCAAGGATGTGAGCACCCCCAGCAGCACTGGGCTGGATGGTGCAGCAGGAAGGCCAAGGTGAAAGGGGCTGGCTGCCTTCCATGTTGTCCCACCTCCATTTCTCCACTGGTTCCAAGAATCGGTTCCTCTGCGTTAAGTGGATGGAGGGACTTTCCTGGCCTCCTATCTGTGCTTGCAACTAGCCTTCGCAGAGCCTGCAACAATGGCTTTCTATTTAGAACCAGAAATCAGGCTTTGGGACGTCATTCTCCATAGGTGGGGAAGGGAATAGATTGTTACCGACTTGTGGAAAGACTATCTGGAGGATGTAACAATTCTACCAAACCCCAATAGACTGCTTTCTTTATTAATAACAATTAATAGCACAAGCCTTTGGTCAAAAGCATATCTTCAACTTCCCACATTTGAATCATTCAACTGGACTCATAAGTGGGGAGAACTAAAGTGCAAGAATAGTTGGCAGTTGGGGGCGCCTGGGTGGCTCAGTTGGTTAAGCGTCCACCTTCAGCTCAGGTCATGATCCCAGGGTCCTGGGATCGAGTCCCGCATCAGGCTCCCTGCTCAGCAGGGAGTCTGCTTCTCCCTCTGCCTCTGTCTGCAGCTCTACCTGCTTGTGCTCTCTCTCTCTCTGTCAAATAAATAAATAAAATCTTAAAAAAAAAAAAAGTTCCAAGCCTGTACAGGATTCTAGAAGTAAGGCAAATGAGTAAAACATATTCTCCATGGAAAATGTTACAAGGCTGATGAAGCTAGAATCCTGTAGGACCAACCTCTGCTCCATCCTCCCCGCCAATGTCACTACTGAGTTGACCGTTAGGTTCATGCTGTCGTCTCTATCTCCACAACTTTTCCCTATGTATTTGCATATTAGAAAATTTATACTCATGTTTGGTGTTCATGTACCTAAATGTATTGTTTATGTGGTTTCAAAATTAATTTTGAAAAGGTTGGATGCAGAAGGTCAACAGAACACGGTACTTGCTGCAGTGGACATTTATTTTCGATAAATAAAGCATTTGTCCACTTACCCTTGGATTTTCCTTTCATGCTCAGGAAGATGTGGAAGCATAAAGTTGATACTGTGTGTTCTGCTTGGGTTTCTTACCCCTTTCTGGAAATCGCCGCCCTATGCCCCACCTCACACAATCATTAGCACACCCAACAGGCATAAGCAGAGGAAGAAACCCACAGATGGATGGGACTGTCACCCATTCTGCCCACACAGAGCTGAAGAAACCCCCCGCCTGCTGGAAGAACACTGGCATCTGGGGGCTCCTGATACATACACACACCCCCATTTCAATAGGGAAAACCTGTCTCAGCCTAAAGGTGGGGAGTTCATCTCCTTTGCTTGCTTAGATCTCTGGTTTGGTAGTGGTATTGTGCAAGTTCTCTTGCTTTCTTTTAATTCGAAATCTCTTCTCCGACCAGGAGACACAGGGTTCAAATCCTTGCAGATAAAGGCCTTCCATTGAGAAAAACAGGAGACTTAGATAACTCATAGACTGGAAATGTTTAGGTGAATTACTAATAAAATGAACAATAAAGATTTCTTCACTTGGAAGTACACATTTTGGGCACTTTTGAGTTCTTTTGCTTTTCCTGTCACCACTAAAAGTGTTAGCTCTCACAGCATAAAACTTGGAAAGTTAGAATGCATTTTCACGTCACCCATTGCCAAGGATCAGCTCTCCCTCCGGATGAATTAACTACTGATCCTTATTCTGCTCTCCTAAAGTGACGTGAGTTATTTCGCCTATGATGATTTCATTAGGGGACAAGCTAAGGGCACATCATCCTCCCCTGACGATCTCCATGTGGCACTCAGGTCCACGTTGGTTATTGTCAAATAATTATAAAAACTTCTGCTTTCATTGCAAAGGCAAATGACAAATTGCTTTGGGGTCAGGTTTTAAGAAGATGGTAAAATCCTCTAATGGGCTTCAGGTGCATCTTTACCACCAGCCATGAGGCTCTCCTGGGGTCACTAAATGGATATCATCATAGTTTAGGGATATGGATAGGACAGGTGCACCTGATGTTTTTCTTCCACCCTGTCTTTTAAAGGATTGCCATTAAAATTTGGAAGTCGTGATGCTGAGATTTGCTAAATGAAGGGAAAATGATTTTACCTTTCAAACTTCCTCAACAGTTCTATTTCTGGTGTGACTTTATAATCCTCAAGAGCAGTCTTCCCTACTGCCTCTGTGTGCCATGAAGCCATGCATCCCTCCTTATCACCAAGCGTGGTTCCCCGTCGGTGTATAAATCATGCCTGATGACAGTACTCCAGTGGCAGCATCGGCTTTCGATGTCGGGCAGTCCTTTGCCTCCTACAGCTGCTCTCTTGCATGTGAGTGGGCATGCAGCCCTGCGGATTTGGGAATCTGTGGTCCGATCTCTTATGGGAGCGTTAGGAAGATAGGTATTAAAAGAGGGAGCATTGTGCTATGCTAACCTCGTAAGTTACAATGTATCCATTACACTCAACTATAACTTTTGCCAAATTTTGAAATATTCATATTAAAATGTTCAAGATTTATATTAAAATAGTTGTCTCCAGGGGCGCCTGGGTGGCTCAGTTGGTTAAGCGTCTGCCTTCGGCTCAGGTCATGATCCTGGGGTCCTGGGATCGAGCCCCGCATCAGGCTCCCTGCTCGGTGGGGAGTCTGCTTCTCCCTCTGCCACTCTCCCCAGTTTATGCTCTTTCTCTCTCTCTCAAATAAATAAATAACATCTTTGAAAAAAATAAAATAATAAAATAAAATAATTATCTCCCGGGGATCGCAAGCCTGATGAGTGAAGGGAAGGGGTTTGGTATTCCCTTTATCTTGCCTCAGAATGACAAGCACAGCCAGGGGGTGCCTCTGGAACATCTCTGGACGGTCAGTGTTGCCATGTCTCATGGAACACCATCCTCCCCCCGGGGTTCCACAGCTCCTTCCTGGGCAGGACACCACTCTGGTCCTCCACCTTAGCCTCCTGCCCGCCTCGCCTCATGCCTGGCTAAAGGGAAGAATGAGCACCCTGTTCCCAGTAGCTTATGCTGAGTGCTGCCTGCTGGCCCCTCTTTGGCATCTACAGCCAGTGGTGACAGGGAATGTGGCATCTCCACTCCCCAAAAGGCTGGGAGGACCACATCCCATCAGGAGCTGAGTCTCAACCAAGGCCGGCCCCAAGGCTTGCCTGGGTTACGTCACTTGTTCGTCTGATGTGGTTTCCTCTCCTGAAGAAAAGCCCTTTCAGTCAGCTCAGTCTGTCCACAGAGCACGGCTTTCCTTCTCCCACGAGCCTGTGACGGGCCATTACGGTGCGTACCATGCGGAGCCCAGAAGGCACGGGCATTAGGGCATCGGGCGGGGCCGGACAGAACCGCGCTCAAACCCAAGCCCGGCACCTTCTAGCTGGGTGGCCCTGGGAAAATTCCAACCTCTCTAGTGCTCCACTTCTTTATCAGGGAAATGGAAGCGAGGACGATGTGCTATCTTTTTCATATGAAATAATACAAGCAATATAGCGATCTCTCAAAAAAACAGTAGCCAAATGAAATGTCTTTTTCCAACTCCCACGTTCTTTTACGTATTCTGTAGCACACAGTATGTATTTTTGTCCTTTTCTTAATCACTAAAAAAATGCTAGACAACAGGATATTAGAGCTCATGTCAGTCATCCAGACACTAAATGGACCTCAGTTAAATAGGTTAACTGTATGTGTCCCATTGATGAAGAAAGCAGTAAACTAAAAGAAAACAACCTATCGGAGATGCAGACATATTTTCAAGTGACTTCTATGATGAGGCCCAAGCGTCCGTTCAATCTCCCCTTGGCCCAGTCATCCCGGGCATTACACAGTTAGAATAAATTTTCAGAAAGGTAACTCTGAGCTAATACAATATTGTATTAGGGAGAAAAGCATCCAATCATTTTAAGACAACATTTTTAGGCATCAATATGTCTAGAGATTTTCTACATAATGTATTACAAAAGAAAGGGAGTTCTGGTGACCTGAAAATTCAGTGAGTCCTGTTTCCTGAGGTTTCATCTTATCCAAACTTGACTGAATTGAGTGGAGAACATTTGTGGATCAGAAGATTTGGGGCTGCAGGGGGCAGAACTGGCATACATCATGTTTCTCTTCTCCATCCTCCAAGACTGTGCCATTAGTCATTATCTATGGCTTAAGCCTTGGAGTAGAGCACAGAAAATGCATCACCAGATAATATGCTCCACTCAAATCATGTTTTGTCATGCTGTATCATTAACCCTAAAGATACTCCTATGAGGCAAACATTCATATGCAGAAATTATTAATTCTTTTTCATTGCTGGAGAAATGAGGGCCCCTAAGCAGTTGAAAGGCCACTTGAAATTGCAACAGGAGCTAGTCTTCTCCAACTAATACCAGCATTTAGGTCTGTGGTTCCTCTACCACCTACCGCATTGTTTTTGAAGACTTGTGAAGAGCTACAGTTCTGACTCCCCCCCCAAACCTGCATATGACTGATTTAGGGGAGAATGACCATTTCAGGGAGGGTGTGCTCTGTCTCCTGGGTGGAAGCACAGTAACCCATTCACTGTGCTGATCTCCAAGTGACTCATAATGCAGCTGCTTAGATTTATGGCCAGTTGATGGATTTAAGGGCTCTTGGCTCTTTTGTTGAAATTCATATTAATAAAGAAAGGGGCTTTATAAAAACTTACTGTTGCATGGAGTGAATGCATGAAGCATCGCAGTGCAAGGATTATGATGTCTTCACAACTAAAAAAGTAGGGTAGAACCGTGCTTTCTTTCATCAGTTTCTGCAGTCTTAAAAGCAAATAGGCTTTGAGGGAATTTACCCATAAAATTTGCAGGATAAAGTAAACTCTGGCAATTATATATAAAGTCCTGTTTTCCTCTTCACCACTGCCACCACCAAGAAGTTACTTTGACTGCCAAGACATATTTTCTTTTAAGATCAGACATAAACACCCCAAGGTTGAATTCTGGCAAGTTCTTTTCTTGTCCAAGTTCTTAATTGATGTCTATATGCAGCATACACCAGTTCTCAGCTACTTAAGAGAAACCAAATCCTGGTTAGGTCATACAGTAGGATAAAACTCTAAAAGAACTTTCCAAACTTGTAAAGCAGAGGACCCATTGCTCTTTTTTACAAAAAAATAAAAATAAAATAAAATAAATCTCATCTGGCATTAGGAGTTAACCAGGCTCTTAATGTACAAAACTGAATGTGACATAAATCAGGAAAAGAGTATTCACATTTGTTGCATATCTGCTATGTTTCAGACCCAGTGTCTGTCTTATTTTACTTATCAACCCAATAATGCTTCAAGGTATGATTTCACTCCCTCGTACAGATGAGGAAACTAAGACCAATACAGATTAAGTAACCATCTCATCAGGGTCATGTTGAGAGATTGCAGTAGACAGAATTCTGAAAATGGCTCCTAGGATTCCATGCCTTAATCCCTGAAACCTGTAAATATAATGAGATATCACTCCCGTGATTATATCATAGCGCTTAGTTGACCTTAAAATAAGAGATTATCCATGGACCTGACTTAATCACATAGAACCATAAGAGCAGAGAGATTTCTCTGCCTGCCACTGGGAAAAGAAGTTGGAGAGAGTCAAAGCATGAGGAGGCCTGAGGAACCACAGCTGGCTTGAAGATGGAGGATGGAGAGATGCCTCTAAAGGCTGAGAATGTCCCTTAGCTGACAGCCAGCAAGGAAACCAGGACCTCAGTCCTACAACCACAAGAAACTGACTTCTGCCAACAATCTCAACAAGCCTGGAAGTAGGTCCTTTGCCAGAACCTCAGATGAGAACATGGCTAGCCAACACCTTGCATGGGAGGTCTTTAGCAGAAGACCCAGTTGAGCCATGCTGGATTTCTGACCTCAGGAAATTATGCAACAACAAATGGGTATTGTTTTAATTTGCTAAATTTATGGAACTCTATTATGCAGCAATAAAAAACTAATACAGCAATTAAGTAGAGGAACTGAGATTCAAATTCAGCTCCGTTTGGTTTCAACCAAGTAAATAAGACAACTTCTAACCTACTCATAAAACCTGCTTCAATAGATTAATGTGAAATAAAGAACTATCTCATTTCCATAACAGATTAGAAAATTTAGGAGATTAGAATTTGTGTCCACCCCATTCCTGATTTCATCTTCAAGAATATCCATCTTTTCTGGATGAACAAACTGTAGAGCAAAGTAGTTAACTAATTTTTGTAATAGTCACCTGATTAGTAAGTAAGAGGAAAACCACTCCTGGCTTTCCTCCAAATGCAATCTTTTTGTAGAGATTAGGAAACTGAAACTCAGGGAAGTCGAGCGACATGCTCTGGGTTGAAAATCTACTGGCCTCATAATTCCTGGTCTTCCTAGTACACTGACCTGGAATTCCTTGTACCTCAGCTATCTGACCCCAGTTCCTCTGCCCCCTGCAGCCAACTACTCAGATCAAGCCCCCACAGCCTCTGTTGAAGCAACAGCCTCTGACTTGGATCCCCTCCTCACTCACGGCCCTCCAACCTTTTCCCAGTGGCTAACCATCCTGCCCCAGGGCCTTTGAATTGACTGCAAATGTTCTCTCTGCCTGGAACACTCTCTCTGTCTTCATCCCTTCCCCTTAACCATGTTAACTCCTACTCATTCTTCTGATCCCAGTTCAAATGACCATTTTAGGGACAACTCCCCTGAACCTCTAGGGTACATTAATTTCTATGTATACATCCTTTGGTTTCCACAGTTGGCAATTTATACGGATTTGGGGATTAAGTCATTGAAGTCTTTTCCACCCATTATATGACAATTCCATGGGGACTAGAATAGCATCTCTTCTGCTCACCTGTGTCTAGCATGGTCCTGGCACATACATGGGGTTCAGCAAATATTGGATGAATTAATGAGTACCTTCATGGATTTGTGCATTAATGAAATAAAGTAGCTACTCTCTAGGTAGGCAGGCCATTACATTAAAGACTGCCCCTCCAAGGGGTCAGCCAGTGAAGGTACTTTGGCAATACTAAACCACATCTTTCTGCCTCCACCCTGTCTATGCCAAGCCCAAGAAGTGAGTGTAGGGCTTTTCCAGCTCCAAAAAACCCCCCCAAAACAAAAAACAAAATCCACTTCACAATCGTGGTGGGAAAGCACCCTGTGCCTCCTGAGTACTTCCTCCATTTCATGGGCTGGTATGGAGGTATTTCTCTCCTCTCACCTTTACAGCTCTATTGACAGATCCGCGGAGAAAGAGCCACCCACCCCACCACCAGGGGACTGGCTGTAACCCAGCCACACTGGGAGCTGCTATGTAGACTGTTACTTCCATGACTGGGTCAATCCTTTCTCACAGCAGAATTCACTTATAAAAAACTGTTCCACATACTAGTCATTCATGAATAAATTGGCATTTTAATTTTATTTTCTTGACAGGTGTTATTTGGAAAATTGTTTGAAAAGTGGCACTAGACTGTCTCCAAGTTCTTTCCAGTTCTGGAAAATTGTCAGTCTGTGATTTTTCACTTCGGATGTAGCAGCCACAGATTTACAGCATCATCACACCCATTAAATGAAACCAAACAGCATCAGATTCCAGGAAGTTATAGGGCAGCAGAGAGAATGTCTTCTTCTGTAAAGAGGGACTGGAGTAAGGCACTAAAGTTACTTTTAATCCAATCTAGGCTTACGTATCCCCTACGCTCCTGCCAAGTAGTTAGCTGTCTATTAAAAAATACTTTGGTAGAGAAGCTGAGGCTCTAAGAACCCATCAATAAATCAGTTTATTAGATGACTACCTTCAATTATATCAATTTAAAGACAAAAAATCATGTGCATGCAAGCTGACCATTATGAAATTAAATGTCTCACCTGCCTTATTCTATCATTGTCAATAATTACACTTTGAGTGCATAGTGGGTAAAGGATTTTGGTCCTCATTGCAGTTTGCAGGGAAGACAATAGATGTAGGGCAGGGTTTGGACATTCTGAGAGAGGAACTCTTCCCTGGGATTTTAGGAAACCCTAACACAAGAAGTAGAACCAGAACTGTTCTTTGGAGGAAGAGTATATCTCCTCAACGAACACCATGGGAAAGAACATCCCAGCCACAAACACAGAAAGTCACATGCTAATGATATGCTGTGATATGGGACCACTACTTATTGGTGGATTTGTTTGACTGAAAACTTTTGGTGGAAGAAGAAAAGGCAAGATGGTCAGATAGGGGCTAGATTAGTTGGCCTTGGATATTGGGCTAAGAAACTTGAACTTGATTCTAAAACTAGGGAGCCACTGAAGTTTGTTCAAGGAGTGGCTGATAGGCATGTAATTGAGGTTCACCCAGCCCTATGAGGGCAGTTGTCCCTGACTTACCTGTACACTCTGAGTATCAAGTTGAGAGTGAGGTCCCCATGGTTTAGCATCTTCCTTTAACAATCCTGAGGAATTCTTTGAAGACATAATATTGTGACATCATCAAACAAGAAATTAATTGAAAGTTAACATATCCACATTATGGGATATGCATATACAGTTTTTTTTTTTAAGATTTTTTATTTATTTATTTGAGAGAGAGAGCATGAGCAGGGGCGAGGGGCAAAGGGAGAGGGAGAAGCAGGCTCCCTGCTGAGCAGGGAGCCCGAGGCGGGGCTCGATCCCAGGACCCCAGGATCATGACCTGAGCTGAAGGCAGATGTTTCACCGACTGAGCCATCCAGGCTCCCTGCATATACAGTTTTTAAAAACAATGAATGTGGGCACCTGGATGACTCAGGCAGTTAAGCATCTGATTCTTGATTTCAGCTCAGGTCATGATCTCAGGTTTGTGAGATCAGGCCCTGAGTCAGGCTCCATGCTGAGGGTGAAGCCTGCTTAAGATTCTCTCTCTCTGTCTGCCCCTCCCCCATCTAAAAAAATAAATAAATAAAAGCAATGAATGTCAGTAAGTATGTAGACAGCACACTGCAAATAATATGCAGAAGTTCCAGTGTTTGAGCCTATCTTACTAAGAAATCTCTGAAACAAGATTGATAGTGTGAGGATTCACAACCATCACCTTCTTTTAAGGGAAATATCTTTGTCCCAAGCCTGTCAAGTTCTTCTTTTATCTTTCTGCTTTAGGATAATTAGGTCGTCCTTGTAGGTATCCCATGGGTCCACTTTCCATGATAATTGACAGTGGGTTGATTATTTCCTTACATCAGAAATAAAACAGTATAATTCAAAGATCAATTCCCAGTCAAGCCTGCGATTACTCAAAGCTAAGGGCGTAAGTAGAGCAACTTCCTCAACTATAATCCCAAACTCTAGCTACATCTTTTTCTACTTAACGCCCATGCGAGTCTGGACAACACTGACATGTAATTAGATGTGTTCTCCTCCAATGGGAGCTCTACAAAACCACTTGTCCCAACCCCAAGTGACTGCCCATGGAATAGCTTCCCTTCTGGAAAGCAATGGTAGAATTGGGGGGCAGGGGGTGGTGTGATACGCCTCACGCCTTGGGAAGAACAGTGGCCAGGAGATAGCATCACAGAGAGAGAGAACGCACAGGTTGCAGGCCACTGGGCAAGTCTCCCCACTACACAGAAGTCTTTGAGTCTTTGCTTACTCTCTGGGTCACACTCTCAAAGTCCTTCCTGAGCACACAGTCTGGTTTTCTTTTAACCATTTGGGGGCCCTTTATGTGTTGTTAGCTATGCAAACAGTATCTTGCTGAGATCAGGCTCGCAGCAGGTTATGTAGACTGCAGTGGAGCCAGAAAGCAGACATACCCGAGTCGGGGAATTACTTGATGAGGACTTGAACTAAAGCCGGAGGACGAGGACAGAAAGAAGAAATAGATGTGGGTGCTCCTAGGAGGTATGAGGTTATTTCAGCTTTATGTATTATATTTTGAATGGCAAGATTACAGATGCTTGTTAATTTAATTAGCCCACAGCAAGGCTATCTTCTTCTTTGGTGGATAGGTTTTTTGTTTGTTTGTTTTTTACTTACTGAATAGTTTTAAAAGACCCTTTCTGTTCTTGAAAGGATACATTTCCTAAGAGAAATAGGAGCTCAAAACATCTTGCTTGGAATGTAGGAATCAACTCTCAGGAAAGTATTGGGTTGCTGGAAAGTGATCATGAAATTGGGTTCTTCATAAACAAAGTCCTTCTGTAATTTCAGAAAAAGTTACTTTGAAACCGGTATATGGAATGTGCCTGAGGTTAATCGCATTACAAAGGACTCGAATCTACAGAGGCAGCTGAGTCCATGTAATCTGTGAGGTCTCTACCTTCTATGGAATCTCTGTCTAGGTATTTGGCAGGTGGTTTTCTTCTATACCTATGTCAGTTGTCCAAGTATAGTGAATTAGTCAAAGGAAATTATAAAAATAAGAAATTAGTTTTGAAAAGAATGATCTTTTTTAAGATAAATTGAGAAAAAGCATGATGTTTCTTTGGCTTCTGGTTTAATTTATTCTATCACAAAATTCCAAAGAAAAGTGTAACATCTCAGAATTTATACGCAATATGTTACTATTATGTAATCAGGCTTTGCTGAATTCAGCTGGAAGAAAATGCTAATGGGAATAAGGATTTTATAACGTGAATGAAGTTGAGCTTGTTGGCAGAAGCAGGCTCAGAAAGTAAGAGAAAAAGAGAAAGGAAGTATGGAAGAATGGACGTGTACAAAGAGGCACAAATACGTATGCAATGGGATTGCGATGTGGAGGGGGATTTTATTTCTCTTCTGAGAAGGCTGATACACACAAATGAAATAGTTAGATCTCACCAGTCTTTTTTTTTTTTTTTCTTTTTTTAAAGATTTTATTTATTTATTTGACAGAGAGAGAGATAGCGAGAGCAGGAACACAAGCAGGGGGAGTGGGAGAGGGAGAAGCAGGCTTCCTGCCGAGCAGGGAGCCCGATGTGGAACTCGATCCCAGGACTCTGGGATCATGACCTGAGCCGAAGGCAGACGCTTAACGACTGAGCCACCCAGGCGCCCCTGATCTCACCAGTCTTTAGCTGATGCAGATATGATTCTCCATATTTGTGGTGTATTCACTGAACGAGCATGAAGGAACTAATATGTAGTAAGAATCTTTCATTTATTCTTACTAATTCTTACGTTTATCCAAGATCCTCCATATTAATAGAGTCTGATTGCTAAAGGTGATGAATAAAATTGTTCCCAAATTTAATAACAAATTAGGAGAAAAAATGAATTTGAGATATTTTATTATAAATTGCCTGTATGACAGAGCGCCTGGGTGTCTCAGCCGTTGGAGCGCTTGACTCTTGGTTTCGGCTCAGGTCGTGATCTCATGGGTGGTGGGATCGAGGCTTGTATCAGGCTCTGCTCTCGGCAGGGAGTCTGCTTGAAGATTCTCTCCCTCTGCCCCTCCTCCCACTCACTCGTGCTCTCTCTCTTCCTCTCTCAAACAAATAAACCTTCAAGATAAATAAATAAATGTGTGTTTGACAAAAACTCAGTCCACCATATTTTAGCAGATCAGAAACCTTGGTCATGCTAACTTGAAGAAAGTATCTTGAGGTTAGAAGGATACAGTCTCCAATCCTCTTTTTCCAAGGAGCTCCCAGAAATAAAAAAGAAATCTCAGCTTTCTCCCTCGGCTATTTAATCACCCCATGCTCCCCATATTGTCCCACTGTTCTTCCAAGACTGAGCACTATCAGCCTACTGATAACTTCTTCCTTCATCATTAAACTCTGCTTAAATTTCAGGTCTTCATATTTTCAAGTACCAATATTCCCCAATCAAAATTTTCCTTTTTTTTGAGAATATCATGGGACTTAATTTTATTGTTAATCTTGCATTTGTCTTACAGGACTGGGCTACATTGAGCTATATTTCAAAGTTCATGTTTTAACTTAGTATATATGTAATATGAAAACCCAGTTCTAGATCACCGTATTCCTACTACCAGACATTTGGAACAACATTTTGCAGTTGATGTGAGAACAACCTTGAAAGCCTGATTTCACTGGAACTTTTCCTTCTAGAGTTTTTGCTTGGAATAAGGTATGTTTTATCTTCAGGAACCATAGCCTGCCACCACTTAAAATGGAAATGAAAAAGGAATAGCATTTTATTGAATATCCCAAGTCTCTAAATTTGCCAGTAGCTTCTAAAGAGTTGTTATAGAGACCTCAGTGATGGCCCTAGATCATTATTTCTGAGATGATCATGTCCAAAAGAGCATTGCCAATTTACAGTCTCAAAGACCTTTTTTTGGTGTAAATGAGTAAGAATAATTATGGGGCTTTTCCCCTTTCTGCTGATCACTTTGCTCTTCATAATTATTCAGTTCCCTTTTTATTCCTTTCGATAGCATGTGCATTCAGATCTTGAGTGTAAAATTCCTTTCCTTGCAGGTAGTGGAGTTAGCCTGAAGACATAAAAAAAGGAAAACTGGATAATCACTAAACTCCATTTGAAGGTAGCAGTGTAGAAGGGCTTCTTTGGGCTAAAAATCTTTTTCCTCCAAATTTGTGTTGGTTCGTGTACTAACTGAGCCTCTCATGTGCTCTTGCTTCAATACATACACTCCCCGTGGCACATAAGGTCTAAACATCTTGCCTGGTTGAGCGCAGGAGGCATGGGTCCCACGTAATCCTCGTGACTGGCAACATCGTGAAAACTTCGGTTGGCCTCTGCACAACCTTAATCTGACTCTTTTTCATGTCTTCCTTTAAAAGAAAGACAGAGAGGAGGACAAGGAGAAAATTCACACCTCGATGTTTATCACAACACGAGTAAAACTGAGATTGCCCCAATGTGGTGGCAATAATTTTTCACAATACTGAATTCCCTGGGGAGAACTAGGATGGACATTCTAAGGCAATTCCACAGGATCTCCTTTTATTGATGTACCAATAAAGTGCACCTCAAATATGTAACTCCTTATTCCCTTGTATCTCTAAATTCCTGCTGCGTCTTACTTGTCAGAAAACATTGGCCACATTACCCACTCCTCTAAGCCTTTGTTTCCTGAGAAGTCTCAATCAATGCACTAACAATCTTGTTCAGCACTGTCAAAATCATCCCCAAGACAAAAAGATTAAGATAGTCTATGAAAAGTGTTTTGCCCCAGTGAAACCAACACTGCATTTTCTCTTCGTCCTAGACCGTCCCTTAACACCTTCCAACTTGCAGGGAGGGTGGACTGGGACGAGCTCACAGCATGGCATTTCACCCCCTTTCTTATCTCATCCCTACTTCAGTGGTGTGCTGGTAAGTGTTTAACAATGAGCTTCCGGGGCGCCTGGGTGGCTCAGTTGGTTGAGCGACTGCCTTCGGCTCAGGTCATGATCCTGGAGTCCCAGGATCGAGTCCCGCATCGGGCTCCCCGCTCAGCGGGGAGTCTGCTTCTCCCTCTGACCCTCCCCCCTCTCGTGCTCTCTCTCCCATTCTCTCTCTCAAATGAATAAATAAAATCTTTAAAAAAAAAAAAAAAAACAATGAGCTTCCGGGCAAGGCAGAGGAGGGAAACCTGATTTGTAGCATTTGCCACTTTCTGCAGTGTAAATATTCCTACCATGGCTGATTTCAGGCTACCAACTTGATATCCACTGGCTTACAGAATTCTGGAAATGTTAACAACCAGCTCTTGCAAACTAGTACAAGCCAACTCCAACACGCCACTGCTTCTTACCATTCAGGAAATAGAGTTTTAATAGTATCTATTCAATATAATGTGGGCTTTGTGAAGCTCCAGATTCATAATCTCTAATGCAAGATTTTAGGGGTTTTTTGATGGGGACTCTTAGAAAGGCATATTCTTTCTGTGTGCATATACCACAGATATGTAGTAGTCTTGCAGGAGTCTGGGATGGCACCCTGAAATCAATCACCCTCATATTTCTGCAGCTAAATTGAAAAATTCATACCCAATGGGATTAAAAGCAAAAACTACAAATAGTCTCTAACCACTGAAGGTGAGGCTTTATTGCATAATGATTTCAGGTCAGGGCAGGCTTTGGTACAAAGGATTTCAGAAAAACTTCCCATTTGCAGAGTTGTTGGATTTCAGACTGAGGGGAAAAGATTTTGAACTGCAGATATTTACAGTACCTCCTTATCAGGGCACATGTGTGCATTAGCCCATGAACTTCTGTGTAGAAGTCATGACTACTGGTCGTGAACTTGTAAAAGGTGACCAAAATGGAGAGATGAAGATGGCTGATGCACGGAGACGCTCATCTCAGTGGTACACGGCACTTAGGGCAGGTTTGGGAATCACCGAATCTGATTCCAGATTCTGGTGCTGCTTCTTACTATTTATAAAGCCTTGACCACATCACCTGAGCTCTCTAAGCCTTGGTGTCCTCACTTATAAAATGAGAAAATACACTTAATTGTGAAGATTAAATAAGATGCAGAGCATCTTAATGTAGACTTAAAACATGGTAGGGGTTCAGACTCCAGTAGCTCTCACTGTTATATCTACTAACTTGTACGGATTTGTTGTACATCATCAACATCAGAAAAGAGGAGACACAGAAGGATGAGAGAACACACTAGAAGCCTCTGCCATCAGTTTATTATTTAAATTTTTAATTAACTCAATTTTTCATGGTTAAA
Organism: Halichoerus grypus; assembly: GCF_964656455.1. Taxonomy (NCBI): domain Eukaryota; kingdom Metazoa; phylum Chordata; class Mammalia; order Carnivora; family Phocidae; genus Halichoerus; species Halichoerus grypus. The sequence continues at coordinate 16,023,212 of NC_135720.1, read as the reverse complement.
AATAGTCTGATTTTTCCCCCCACTCATTTTATCATTTCAATTAAAGCATCCATGGCATTGAATTCTTAGAGGAGAAAAGCATTTTCTATTAATCTTTCCCCATGCAGTTGATTATATGTCTTTAAGAAAGATGTAGGAAGTGGAGCACTGAGTGTTATGCGCAAACAATGAATCATGGAACACTACATCAAAAACTAATGATGTAATGTATGGTGATTAACATAACATAATAATAAAAAAAAAAAAAAGAAAGATGCAGGAGGAGATGGAGGAGGGAAGAAAGATCCTTTCTTTCATTTTTGTCTGAAAAGTCATCCGAAGCAACGGAAGTGAAAGGGAAGGAGCAAACTGGAGGACCGCGAGAAGTTCGAGTGTATGTTTGGCCAAAACAGTGTTTAAGAGAATTTGAACGATATGCTTTAAGTGTACACCACATCCTAACAATTCTGAGCTGCTGAACAAATTTTTTTTACTGGCCTGGCCCCAGAAGGCATTTAAATTTGTGATGCCCAATCTACAGGGACTCCTCGCAGTGGGGCCTTCAGGAGATGCTGTTGGTATTTAGGATGGGACCACCCTTCATGGTGCAGGACTGTCCCAACATTGCAGAAAGTTTATCAACCCTGGCATCTTACCGCCAGTAGAACCCACCTCCCATAGTGACACCGAAAACACCCACCCCCAACACACACATTTCTGTAAGACTCCAAGGGCTGTGAGAGTACTCTTGTGGAGAACTTCTAAACATAATATTTTTGAGAAATAAAGTTGTAAGCAGCTCCTCCTTTGAACACCTCTGACATAGAGAAAACAGCTCAAAAAATACATTAAATTTTAAAAGCTTCCACACATATACTGTTATAAACTTGAAAATACAGCTAATTTTGAGGCAGAAGCATAAACTGTTCAGTGTTGCTTTATTTCATATAACACAATGAAGAGTGTTCTCTATTACAGAGATGTTCAGGCCATTTGCATAAAATAATACTGGATTTCATTTAACGAAGACAAATTAAAAGTTTTGAGTTTGAGGGGAATTTTTTTCTGCAAATATCAATATTTATAAAGCATGTCCATGTACATCTTTGCTATATTGGTCAAAATTGAGGAAATTTAGGCAATTAGAGAAATAGACAAAATTATGATGTTGACTATGAGCAATTTACACAATGCTCACAGGCTTCTGTTCTCCTGGCACATTTCTGTTGTCCTTTTTGGCATTTGTTGGTGTCCCTTTGCTCTCTTCCTACCCTGGCTGGTATCTGGGATCCTCTTCTTCCCCTGGGGCCTTCCTTACCCGTAGGAAACTATGCTTTTTAAGACTATCTGGTTCACTCAATAGACTAGTTCAATAATGGGCAGGATAATCCTTCACTATATTATCCTTTGATAATGAATTCACACTTGCCTCCTGGACACCAGGTCTTAATCCACTCGGCTTCTAAGGAGGGGAATTTTAGAAACTGTGCTGCAGGTCAGCAATGGAGATATTATAAAGTGTCAGGATTTCCAAATGGCCTCCAAATCCGCTACCTCCTTTTAGACCCAACTCAGCAAGTCAGTACTTTTAGACCCAACTCAGCAAGCTTCTAATAATCATGGGCATTTCTTATTTTATCTTGCATTCTTTGAGATTAGCACAGTTTCTTAATTTTTAAATCTTCTAGCTAATTTAAGACTTGAGAAGGATCAAATTAGGGATCACCAGCCCAATACAGACGCTGATCCCCACTCCTGGCTGGAGAGAATTTGAAGGTGCACTTACTTACGCTCTTGGTTTTCTGTCTTCCCTACATGAGAATCTATACGGTAAGACCCTTCACTTACCCTAATCTCTCTCACCTGGCCAGAATATTCTAGATCATTTCCTGAAAGCCTCACAAAATCAAATTTGAAATTGAAATAGCTTTTCCAAAAAAGAACAAATAAATGATACCCATGTTTTTCCTGAGGTACTCCGATAATCCAATGGACACGATGTTTCTGATATTGTGTGATCATAAATTCAGCACAGCCATCATCGGCATCATAAAAGTTATCACCATAAGTCATAAAATGAAAGCAAGGCGTGATCCAGCCTTTTGACTCTGTAAGCTTTGCAAACATTAACTCCCATATGGGCGTGGACTGGTGACCCTGAAATGTGATTCTATACAAGACTGTGTATGATTGCACGGCTTTTCATTAGAAACAGCTGAGTTAGTGGGACACGCAGGAGAGCTGGAACCTACTCCACCACGTATGGCTGTGTGGCCTTGACCAAATCATTGAAACTTCCAGAATCTCTGTGACCTTGTATGTAATCTAGGGATTATAGTATCTATCTCACCAGGTCTGTATGAGGAATGAATGAGATGCTATGGGGGACACTCAATAATCTCAAAAGGCAAGAGCATTTCTTCGGCAGAAGTATAATTGGTAGACCCAATCTTAAGGGAGAGGTATGCTTTGAGGGATAGGCTAGGCCTCGGCTGGCTGTCCTCAGATCCTCCTGGCCCTTCTTCTGTTCAGTATCACAGGATTACAGGGGTGGCAATGGGGCACCCCTATAGGCTGAGTATTCCGGGTTCCCCTGTCAGCTGGGTTCAACCCATGTTGGGTTATGGGGCAAAGAAAGGGAAAAACCAGGGTGTTTCTCCCCCTCTCTCCAAGTGTCTAAGGTGGTGGCTGTTTCTCCCGCTCTCAAAGACAGGTTCCATCCGGAACAACCCCTCTCCCTGCTTCTCCAGCCTGGGGGAGTGAGGAGTGGCTTTCTGCTGTTGATAATTTCTGGGCTGCTTCATCATCTCTCCTTTTGGATTCTTGGTTCTTCCATCACTTGTGGAGTCCAGTCCTTGCATAAAATCTCTCTTTTGTAAATACTTTAAGTGGTTTCTTTTTCCCTTTTTTGACCTTGACTGATACTGGAATTAATAATAAGAAAACCTCTCACCCAGAGAATTTTCCTGATATTAGATGTACCATTAGAAAGTCATTCCATTGGAGGGGCACCTAGGTGGCTCGGTCTGTTGAGCGTCTGCCTTCAGCTCAGGTCATGATTCCAGGGTCCTGGGATTGAGCCCCAAGTTGGGCTCCCTGCTCAGCAGGGAACCTGCTTCTCCCTCTCCCTCTGCCTGCCACTCTGCCTACTTGTGCTCTCTTGCTCTCTCTGTCAAATAAATAAATACAATCTTTAAAAAAGAAAGAAAGAAAGAAAGTCATTCCAAGGATTCTTTTCCTTAAAGGGGAGAGTAGCATATTACTAACATGGAAGGCTACATCGTAGCGTGTTCAAGACTGTTACATTGCCCTTTCTTTCATCCATCCATCCATCCATCTACCCACCCACAGAACTTTTATTTCTATTGTGTTAGGAGTTGAGCAAAGTGCTGGGCACACACAGATAAACTAGATACACAGTGTGATAAACCAGGTGATTTCAAGATCGCTCTCTAGTGATCTGAAGGGTGGAGTGCATTCATTCAGGAAATCAGGAATGACAATGCAGATTAGGTGCCTCGTGCTGTACTCGGCCCTCAGTATCAATAAAAGAGATTTCATGTACCTGTTTCTACTTCCTACCTCCCACCTCTCACCTCATTAATAAACTGAGGTGAAGTGAATAATAACCATTCCATAGATAAAGAACCAAAGTTCACAACTGTTATCTGCCTAAGGGTGAGCAGCTAGTAAGTGACAGAGTCTGTGACTAGTGGTCAGATCGCACTGCTTCTCTAAGTCCTCTGCGCGAAGAAATGTGTGAGTATGTGGGGTCAGCGAGTAGAGGAGCAGAGAGCATTTTCCAGGAATCGGGAAACCCTAATTCTCGTCCCTTCTTTTCCAAGTTGTCCCCAACACCCTATCCAGCAGACACACACACACACACACACACACACACACACATCAATTAGCTTCTTTGAGCCTGAGGCCCCTGGAGTGTCAAGTGAGACCAGCACCTACCTCACAGGAGTGATAAAGACCATCAATGTGTACCAGCTCACAAACGTGTTGTACACGTGTGAGGTATTCCTGCTCACTTCTATTGCGAGTAACAACAGAGAGAGATGAGGTGATAGGCACAGTTTTGTGTGAGCTCCATGTCCTGGAAAGGGTCCTGATTAAGCCTCCCGAGCCTCCATTTCCTGTCTGTGGAAAGAAGCTAGCACCTGTCCTGTCGACCTCACAAGGTTATTGCAGGACCATCTGAAACGATGCTTTGAAGATGGCGAAGATCTGTTTTAGTCCCATTGCAAATCTTCCGTGGTAGCGTAGTCCAAGCATAACCCCGTCTCATCGCTTTAGGTAATACAAGTCAGTCGCGGAGACAAAATAAATTGTAAAACTGAACATAAACTGCGCGTTGCGGGGAGAGAACTGTGACACTGTGTAACCTTACTGCACAAAACCTTGTTTTGTTTCAGATCTTTATTATATTCTCCATAATCACGTACATGCATAAAAGCAGACGAAAAGGGGAAAATCAACAACAGTAACAGTTAACTTGTATCTAGGCTTTATTATCCAGGCTTAGACTCCTAAGCCTTTCCTGTGCATTACCTTGTTTAAATCACACACAGCAGCTCTGGGGTAGGCACTACCATTACTATCCCCATTTTACAGATGAGGGAACTGAGGCACAGAGAGGGTAACTAATTTGCTCAAGGTCACATAGCTAATAACTGGTAAAGCTGAAGGTCTGTAAACAATGTGAGAACGCATCCCTACAAATGACAAAACCTAATGGAGCCAATAGGCAAACATGATATGTCTGCTTTTGACGGGATAAGCGTTAAGAAATCACTTCGCATGCTTTTGACGGTCATCCTAGGCACCTTTGACTGAAGTCATAATTTTACTACAGAGCCGGCGCCTTTAAACATTTATCAGGCTATTACAAAGGTTAGTCTCTTCGCTCCTTTTCACTTTTACTTTCTCTAAGCAAAGGTTATTTGGTACATTAACTTAGGTGATTAGGGTAATGATGCCTGAAAACCTGAGCTTCCCCCCCTCTTTTTACATGGTATTACCCCAAAGCTTCTGTGCAATACTAGAGTGTTGACTTAAAAAAAAAATGATTTTTGGTATTATTTTAAGGAAATCGTATGGGAAATTATCACGTCCAAGAGAAAGCTAGACCCGAGGATCCCAGAAAATGAAGAAAAATGATGTGTCTGCTTAAACGGTAGCTGGGATTAAAAAAAAAAAAAAAGAAAAGAAATCCCCCAGGGGTTGTAATTTGACTGCGCTCTTTGGCAACCCTCCAGTGACAAGTCCAAGTGCTTAATCTCGCTCTTCGGCTCTCCCCCTCCTCCTCCCCACCTTGCTCGCCCGGGGGCCGCGGGGAGGAGGGACCGCAGATCCGCTGCTCTCGGCGGCCGAGCCGGCATCTCGGCGCTGGGAGGGGCGGGCCCGGGCGCGGCCGAGACGGGGAGCGCGGCCGAGCGACGGGGCCGAGCCGAGGAAGAGGAAGTCCGAGCCCGAGCGGCGGCGCAGGGCGCTCGGCGGCCGCGGGAGCCGGAGCCGGAGCCGGAGCCCGCGCAGCGCAGCCGCACCTTCCCCGCCGACCTGGGAGCGCGGCCGCCCGGCGCAGGAGCCGCCCCTCTCCGGGTAAGCGCCCGCTTCGCCCCGACCCCCGGGGTCCTTTTCCAGGGATGGGACCGCTCGCCGGGAGCCCCGGGGAACGGGAAGGGGACCCAGGGACCCTCGGTCTGGCACCCCAATCCGCAGGTGGCGGCGGGCGGAGCGTGGTGCCCCGGGCCCCCTCTCCCCTGCGCGCTCCCTCCGGGGTGGGGGCAGACGGTGTTCCCGGAGCGCGCCCCCGCCGCCCGGACCTGGGGCCCGCCGCTGCCCGCCGCCGCCTGGAGGGGGCGACGCGCCGCCGCCCGGGCTCGGGGGACTCCCGGTCCCCGAGTCCCGGCTCCAGCCCCGGCGCAGCCTCGATCTGCCGGCCCTGCTCTCCCGCCCGTCCGCCCGCTCCGAGAAGGGGTTTCTGCGGGCGCCCAGGAGTGTTACAAACCCCAACCCCACAACTCAAACAGGACCGTCCGAAAACGGGACGCGATGGCCAGACACCCGAGGTTAACTCCCCAACACCGGTCCTGGCGCCTGGCCTCCCAGGACCCGCGAACCGCGGTGGGAGTCGGAGGACAGGGCAGTGCGTTTGGCTGGGGGGACCCCTGCCTTTGTAGGAACTAGCCTTGGGGTCCCGGCTCTGCAAATATGCTCCCTGGGGGTGCGGGGGCGGGGGTTGAGGTAGCTCGTCCGTCACGGGGGTAAATGGTAGCACCTGGTCCGCTGGGACGTTGCCGACCTCCTGGCCTCGCAGGACGGCCGGGGTCTGCGGGGGATGCCCCAAGCCCAGCCCCGCTTTGTGTCCTCCGTTGAGAGTCTGGTTCCTAAACCAGAAGCCTAAGGAGGTTCTAACTGGGAGAAGTTAAGCTGTTACATTTCTTTCGGTTCCTTGGAAACAATGAGGTGGGTGACTTTTCAAGTGCGCCTTGGAGTCTTGTTTGTAGAGCCGGTGTTGTATTAAGTTCTGGTCCTTAACGCTCCGTTTGTACCACCCTCAGGTGGCCCCGGCTACTGCACAGATTTTTGAAATCGTTGAGTGGGAGCCCCGGGGAAGGCTGTTTCCAGCCGGCATGTATGTGGAGCTCCGGGGGAGAGCTGGTGTGGGGGTTTGCCGACCGGGTGGATACCGAACTACCTCGTGTTTCGTATTTAAACCAGGAGGAGTCCAGAATGTTGACTCTAGGTCAAATTTGTCATCTCACAGAATTCCAGGCCTAGAAGGTCGTGTAAATGCTATGAAAATAGTTATCAGGTGTTAAAATCAGCTTCTTCTGGCTTCTCAGTTTCTGTAGTTGACTGACTTTTAAAGAATTTATAGGCTTTGGACTTTGATTAGACGCTATTAAAACATTCCCAAGCCCGTCGTGTCCGGGAATAAGAAAACTCTATTCTAACTTGAGACCTGAGCAGGCGACTCGCTCCAGTGCCCTTGGCTTCCCGATTATAAAGCGATGTACAGGAACCAGGTAGTTTCTAAAGCTTCATGCTCACTCCCCCCCCCCCCAAACCTCTGGTGATATTGATTTGGGCTACAATATTCAAGACTGACATAGAAAAGTGATGCTTTGACATATGATCCTTTAGGTCTTTGAGTCTGGATCCCTAATTCTTCACTTTCCTTTTTGTCCGATTTGAGGCCCCTGTCAGGCCCCCAAATCACCCGAAGAAATGTTGTCCCGTCTTGCTGACTTCCTACCGCGTAGGCCACCCATAGCCATCACTGCCTGACCTTTCCCTTCCATCCTGCATCCGCTCCCCGAAGCTTGCTTTTGAGGGGCAAAGTGAGAAAATTATCTGGCAGTCGGGTCCGTGACCTAATCATGCTTTCCTTGATCTGTTTCCCTGCTCATCTCCATCTTCACCATGGGCACCAATTCTTCCGGTGACTTGAATATGGATGATGCTACCAGATATAAGCTTAAATATTTCCATGGGACACTCAGTCTGTGCTCCGGACAGGTTAAGCAATCACTTTTAAACAAATCAATAAAAACCAGCAGTGTAATTTTTCAAAACCAAGAATAACCCGTACTATTTTGTTCTCCTTTGAGGATATGATTTTTGAGTGGTTTAATTAAGATTTAATGGTTCGTAATCTGACATATACATATGGGGAATGCTTGAGTAGCACTGAATCTTTTGAGCTCTTAGTAAACTAAAAGCAATTCCTGGATCTATGCTCCAATTCTTTTTTTTTTTTTTTTAGATTTTATTTATTTATTTGACAGCACAAGTAGGCAGAGTAGCAGGCAGAGGGAGAGGGAGAAGCAGGCTCCCTGCTGAGCAGAGAGCCCAACTCAGGGCTCCATCCCAGGACCCTGGGATCATGACCTGAGCCAAAGGCAGATGCTTAACCGACTGAGCCACCCAGGTGCCCCTATGCTCTGATTCTTATTGGCTGCAATCCACTTTTTGCAGGCTTCTCCCTCCTGTTTTCATTGCTAGTGGTTGGTCTTTCAAACAATTATTACCTTTTAATCCTCCTGCAGGGATGTTTAGATGCATGGAATATTAAAGCTAGAACGCCTGGATGATCTTGGTCAGCCTCTACATCTTAAAGATTTGGTAAAGCATGAGTTGGGAAGAACCAAGTGCTCTGGAATTAACTGACCGGTGAATGAAATTTGCCTCCCTACAGCTCATTAGCACTGAGACCTTGACCCCTCTAAGGAAATTATTTAGACGTAGATTATTTTATAATCAGGAAAATGTAACAATTATAGGTGGTCACTCTCTCTGAATTATCTCGCCTTTACTCATTTCTTCCTCTGTAAATTTAGGAAATAATGACTCTTCCCTGTGGAGTCATGCTGAGCGTTGATGATTATTAATGAGACGATCCATTGTAAGTGTTTGCCACATTGTCTGCTTTAAAGGTGATTGTTGTTGATAAACCAAGTCCCAAGAGTGAGTGTTTTTGCTGGAGGTTACAAAGCTCTCTACTAGCAGAACTGTGATTTAACCCAGGTTCACTTGTCTTTACCCCAGTCGGTACTATCTAGAAATGATGGTGGCATAGGGACATATGTTTTATTAATTCATCATTCTTTCAGAAAAAAAAAAATCACTTGTCTCTTTCGTCTTAGGAAAAACATGGTTCCTAAAGCAAAATGGTCATGTATTCAGCAGGGATGGAAATGGGAACATTTTCTAGACAAAGACTGTACGCAGCCGAGTACTTGGGGGTGGCAGGCATCTCAACTACTAATGTTTCATCACAGCCTGCATCAGTCTTAATAAAATGAAAAGCTGACCCCAAAGACCCCAAAGAGCCATGGGTGTCTGTGCCAAGTAGAACTTACGAATATAGAGCCAGCTTTCAAGTAATTGAGAGACGACTACACGTTCAGCTTTATATTGCTCACGCTGATGAAAAGCAACAGATGTTGTAGCAAAGATAATAGAAGTGTAGGCTAATCCTCCTGGTGAGAGGGCCCAGGTTTGTTTGTAGGATAACAGGGCCACAGGTTACCCAGATGCTACAAAACAACTTCTAGTATGCCTGGGTGATTCCTCTCCCAGTGATCAGGAGTTGACCGGATATCTAGAATAGTTTTCATGTTTGAGTCATGCTTTGCTATCTTTTCAATCTGTATACACAAGGTTACCCCCCCCCCCCAAAAAAAAGGTTTTTCTGGTGAGATAGAAGCCAAGTAAAAATTTCCAAGCCTAAACATCTTCTTTTGGTAAATATTGAATTACTGTTTGATGGAAAGCTAAAGTATGTTACATTCGTGGATCCAAAAACCCATAACCTTCTTCTTCCTTCCCCCATCCCATACAATCCTGGACAAAAAGTCGACTTGAAGCATGTGAGGCTAAGTTTTGAAAAAGATTCCAGCTACACCCGCTTGATGTACTAACCCGATGGGAGGAGAGTCAGGGTTTTCACGGGTCTTTAATTAAGAAGGTTGCTCAGCGGGAAGCCTGCTTCTCCCTCTCCCACTCCCCCTGCTTGTGTTCCCTCTCTCGCTGTGTCTCTCTCTGTCAAATAAATAAATAAAATCTTAAAAAAAAAAAAAAAAAAAGGTTGTTTTGGTAAGCTTTAATAACCAGGCTGCTGTGGGGCGTGCAGAAGCCACTTGCCACCAGCATGAGGGAAGGTAAAACCATTACAGCAGTTGGCCAAAAGCCAGCAAGCCCTTGCGTGTAAGGAGGACATCTTAAAATATCAAAGACAAAGTTGAAATGGGTGTGAGTCTAACAATCGGCTAAAAATTTAGAATTCTCCTAAGAGGAATTCCTAAAGCAATAAATTATCATACGATTGAATTGGCTTTCATTTCTGAGGTGGTACATAGATCTAGTTCTCTACGTGTCTGGTCACACTAGGCACTAACTCAGATGACCTGTGTCAGAATAGAGACGGAGGAGGACAATAAGAAGTTCCAGATGGTAAACCTTTTCCCATAAAGAGCCAGATAGGAAGTATTTTCTGGTACCTGGATGCCTCTGCCATATATTCTTTGTGTGGGGGAGGGGAGTGCTGTTTGTTTACAGTCCTTTTAAAATATTAAAACTGATCTTTCCTCAACTGCCACGTAAGACAGGCTATAGGCTGGCCTTGACCTATAGCCGTAGTTTGTCACCTCTGTCCTAAATGAAATAGGCTATGTTTGTGGTATCCTTCAGTATTTTTGCAGAAACCCAAAATAACCAATAGGCTCTATTTAAGCTGGCTCAATAGAAATGGACTTACAGTCAAATCTCCTTTGTCATTCCTTTTTCCAGTTGTTCCCTATTTTCTCTTTATACTAGCCTTAGAAGTCTGTCTGACGTAGCCATCCGTTGACATGGGAATGCCTATGCCAGATTTCAATATTTTTCCTTCAGTTGGACGCTGAATGGGAGAGAAGCTTGGCTGAGTTGGAGTAAAGCCACACTGAAATGGGTTATTGATGAAGAGTATTGATCATATGAAATGAAGTTCAAACCCCCCAGCATGGCACCCAAGGCCCTTGGACCTACTTTTCTTCTGGCACCTGCCATGTATACTCTATGTCCCTATCAGTGCAGGTAACTCACAGAGCCCTAAGTGGGCTATGCTGTCTCTCATCGATGGTGGAATCTGTCCATACAAAGTTTAAATATCCATCACTCCTATGGAGCCTCTCCTCATCTTATCGGGCAGAGATGTAAACACCTGCACTTCTATATTAACACAGGACCTTACACATGAAGCATTTGGAAGGACAGAGGAATGTGGTGATTCCCAGTAGACAAATACTACTTTTTGAGGGTGGGGGAACTTTTATTTTTCTCTGTAGCTTCAGGGATCTTCCCATATAGCTTTGGACAAGCACAGAACTGTTTCCAGACTTTGTATGGGATACACAGAATAGCATCGTGCCTATGGGTCTGGTTTTTGAAGTCAGGATGTGCCGAGGCCTAGTCCTGGCTTCTCCACTTAAAAGTAGATAATAAGAATGACCTCTAAATTGCTAGGATTAATTGAGATTTGCCTCTGTAAAGCATTTAGTTCAGGGTCTGACCTGTAGTAATTGCTCAGTAAATGGTAACTTTCCTTCATTCCAGAGCCAGTTATTCAGAACTTACCACGTTTAGAATGATGCCTGACCGGGTTCTGGGCATAGTGGTGAACACAAGAGATGTGATCTCCATGGAGATGGGATGACCAAGGAGGAGGAATCAGGGTGATGGGTGGGCCACCTTAGACCGGTGCTCCAGGAAGCCTCTCAGAGAAGGTAACGTGTGAACTGTGACTTGAATGATAACGATGAGTTCCTATCTCATCAAATCTAAGATACTTGTGAAATACACCATCTTTTAAGGTCCCACCAAGAGCAATTTTATTGACACCCTCTCCTGTAAGATACTTCCCGTAAGTTGTGAAAAATGTACATCTTAACATCAATGAAATTTATTGATATTTGTTGCTAAGTAAATATCCATTGAATACATTAGTGATACTCTATGGTTGCATACCAGATTGGGCTCCAGTGGTTTCCATTCTGAGTTTCTCTCTTCTGTTTCATAGCTCTGAAAGGTTGACTCGGATCCACCAAAGATAAATTAAGAATATAGTAAATTAAGACATTGTAAGACACATAAGACATTTGTGATCTGATGTGTTTTTTAAAATAGTTTAAAACTTTTACTTCAGTCATTTAAAGGAACAAAGTGTATAAGAGAATCCCATCTACGTGGAATTGACCTACACATACCTTGGGTAGGAGTGAAGTCGAGCAGCTTCTGCAGCTGGATAATTCCTTTTGGCAGGTATCTGCAGGGATGTGTGAATCTTTAATGCACATAAATGCCTTTCTAGGGACAATGAAGGCATTAGCTGGAGCTTCTGTCCTTCTGTTTTCTAGAGTTAATTTAACATAAATACTCCTTCCCTCCTCTGTCTCCCAAGGGGCTGATCATTGTTCTGACCAAGTAGGTCCTTTCTGATAATGAAGTGGAAGGGGCTCCATTTAGAATCAGCCCCCTTTTCTCCTCTGGCAAGTCTCCAGGTTTTCACACTCCAAGGAATGTTCTCTTCCCATATTTCCTCACATGCCTTCCTGTTCAGAGAGTAAAATACTGCTTAAGTCTTTGCTTTCTGACCACCCTCTAAACTCTGAATCCTCGCTCATCAAGGTCTTTTTCTGCACCCAGTGTGGACCCTTCCTGTCTCTCCTTGTCCAGCTCACCCCATCTGTCCAAGATTCTTTGGACTCCTCGGTTTCTGAATGGATGACTCCATGGGAGCTTTGACAATACTTGGCTATTTCTAGCTGTCATAAAATGTGCTTTCATGCTGTTTTGGTATGACTTTCATCATGTCACCCAAATCCCTAGCACTCAGCGGCATGCTGTTCCCCTGCACATAGTAACTTCCTGGGGTCTCTTCCTCTGTGCCCTACCCTCCCCCAGTGGTCGACTGAAGCCCCAGCAAAGTCCCCTTCCATGCTCCACCTGACTGGGAGGGGTGGTCAGCACTTGGCCAAGGAGGAAACACAGTGCAGACCTTTTTCTCTTCCAGAGCCACCCTCTGCGTCCCTCCGCCTTCTCCTGCAACAGAAGCCCTCAGGTTTTAGGTGGTCTTCAGAATTGACACCAACTCTAGCTGAAATATGAGTCTTTGCAAACAAGTAGATGCAAAGGAAAGGTCATCTGTGGGCATTCCAGGGATGCCCATTAACCACAGTCCAGCCTTAGGATGATTTAAGGCTGCTCCAACCTGTGACTAGAAAGCTGGCTGGGGTGGAGGGGGCTGGGGGGGAGACATGAGGCCATGAGGAAAGGGCAGGGGCGCTGAACTGAGGCCATCACAGAGTTCAGCTTCCCGGGGCTGTGTGATTACACATGGTCCTCAAACACTAACATCTGTGCTTCTCTGACGTGCTGGGAGAGGGAAAACTGTAATCTGGAGCATAAATATACGATCCTGTGTTTGTTCCCTTTAAACCATGTAAACCTGTTATTAGTTTAAGCATCTGTGTTGTGCTAAAATATTATCGCCGCCTCAAAGGAGGATATGGTAGCTTGTCTGAAACAGCTTACAGTCTAAATATTCAGGTGTCTTACACTTCTTAAAATGTGAATCAACTAAACACATGAATTATGGAGCCTAGGAATCAGACTCAGGAATATAGGATTACCTAGAGGGGGACAGTGGAGCATAACAGAGACGTAGACTTTAGAAGTTAATTTTTTAAAAGAAAAGCCTTCTCTTACCTTATGCCTTTCCTATCATCGATCAGACCTTTTGGAGATTTGCTGAGGAATAATTAGGGTGAGGCTCAAAGGGTGATGAAGTGGGCAGGAGACAGATGGGAAATGGGCACGTGGATGGGCTGCCTGGGATTGGCTGTGGCTAGGAAAGTACTTGGGGAAATATTTGGAAGCTTCTGGAATATAGTTATGGAGCAAAATCTTGGTGGTCTTGGCTTTTTTCCACTATTCTTCACTGTGTATATGAGATAAATGCTTATTTTCCCCTCTCTCCTTTAACAGTTGTTTGGGTTAAGCTCTAAGAAATGCCATTTAAGCACAATACTTAATGATATCTGATCTTGAAGCTAAAATGGTAAGGAAAGTAATGTGAAAATAATGTTTTTGTGGCACATGGAACCCCGTGGCCCCCGGTGTACCCTGTCACAAGACATACCTCTAGCAACTTACAATCCAGATGACTTCCAGAGAGTGTCTTCATTATAAAGCACTCTTATTTTTGTTGTTGTTGTTCTTTCTTTCTTTTTAGAAGTTACCCTGATGTGAAAGCAAATACCATGAAGTTCTAAAAATTTGTCATGAGCCCCACAATAGCAATGCCTTTCAAAATCCAGAATACCCCAAGGAGCAAAAAGAGATTGATGTCGCTTTATGGTCTGCCATATCAAGATGCGATACTATCTAACCTAGTACTATATAGTTCAAGAAATTTCCAAATAGGAAGTTAACAGGTATTTGTTTTTACCTTCTTATATAAATGAAGAAGAGAATACATGTCTGTACGAGCTAAAGACATAATAGCTAGCAACAACTAGCCTAAAAGTCCCCTTGGTTTTGGATTACTGATATATGCAATAAACATATTTTACAAATGTTCAGAAACTATATACCATATACCAATGAGAAGATTCTTATTTGATACTCTAATATGTACAATAGATACGGCAATCAAATGTCGTACTCTCTTGCTCTCTTTGCTTCCTTACTGTAATACTAGTCCAAACGCTCTTTCTGTGGCATCAGTTATGGGAAAAATGGTGTGCATGGAAAAGATTAACTTGTTTTTCTAAGGTTTGAATCCTCAGAGTTGAGATGGGGGGGAATAGCCTGGAACTGGGCACTCTACATATGTCATTTAGAAGTTATTTGAAAATGCCTTCAGTAATAGGGTTAAAACCATGTAACGAAGGTGTTATGAGATTTAAACGTGCAATGTATGTATGCTGCCTAGTAAATAATAAGCCCTTGCTAAATAGTGGCTCTTTTACTATGTTCACTGGGTGTCACTCTTCAGTTTTATTCCCTGCTACCAGACGCTGGAACAATAAACCAACATGTCAATAACCGAGGCAAAAGTCAATGGTAAGACGGAGGGAAGAAGAACACATTTTTTTGGTTTGTTTTACTGTAGTAGAGACACGATATTCATTATACTTGAACATTCCGATGAGAATTAGTTTATTCCACAAAGATAATTTCCTAAATTCTGGGGATACGTTGAACAAAACAGACCAAGTCTGGAATGAAGGGAAAACTCTTTGTGAGGAGTGCTCTAAAGAAAAGAAGATAGGAAAAATGCGAGAGGGGTGGGGCACTCTCTTTGCCCTGGGGGGCCCCCCTCAAGGGCCTATCTGAGCTGGTTACATTGAGCCAAGGCTTAAATAATAAGTGACCCTGAGAAGATCTGAGGGAAGAACATTCTAGGCAGAGGGGGAGAAAAAAAGTGAGGAGGACCTAAGAGAAATAAGCTTGGTGAGTTCTAGGAAAGGAAAGGCAGGCTGTGGGTGTGAGACAGGAGAGCAGCGGTAGTGGGGGGGTGAAGCTGGAGGGGTAGGCAGGACCTGGATTGTGTCAATCTTTATATTATCAGAGGTCTTTACCATGGCTTAAAAGTGCAGTGCAAAGCCACTGGAAGGTTTGAAGCGGGGGAGTGACATGATACGATTAATGCCCAATTATCACTCTGGCTGCCGCGCAGAGAAAGGACTGCCGTGGAAAGTTCTGGAAACAGAATAGTTGGGGCGCTATCGCATCGGTGCAGAGGATGCTCGCAGAGGAGGTGGTGAGAAGCGGGTTGATTCAGAACTGGAATGTCAGCCAAGATGGTACAGCTCAAGGAGAAGGAATTTATGGGGATTTGGAAGCAGCCTGGCTACTGTTACTTGTTTTGACCTATGTGCTTACCAGTCCCCATCTTGGGTTCCATCGCCCTCTCTTTTTCGGCTCCCCTAGGTGGGGTCACAGAGCAATACATGGCTGCAGGTCTCTGTGAAGCCAGGACCAATCAGCTCACCTCCCCCTAAACCCCTTCACAGCCAAGTACCCCTTCCTTCCAGCTCCGTAGCATCCTCATTACCTCATTTCTAGCACTTGCAATGTGGTATTTCTGATAACCACTTAGTTGGTCTGCCTTCCCTCACTAAACTGTGAGCTCCTTGACAGCAAGTATTTGAACAAAATAATTTTTCTTCTACTGGTTGAAATGAGCATTAAGAAAGCTGGGCCAAAACCTTTGTTTTCACAAATTAGTTGAAAAAAAGGAAATTCTGAGTAGGTAGCTAAATATCTGAAGGAGGAGGAGGAAGGAAAGGAGAAAAAAAGAAAAGAAAATGAAAGGAGGAGGCAAACCCACTGGAGAAATTCGGAGGTTCTCTGATTCAACACTTCATGAAGGTTTCTTTTGGAGAGTATTTGTGTTCAGATGACTTTCTGCAAGAGGAGTCCAGTAGCTATTGGTTTGAAAGTTGCATGGGTCTGCAGTAAATGTGGTGCTCTATAAATATGTATGTTCATTGCCTGCCTTTCGCTGGTTTATAGTGTAGCTGGAAGCTCAGCAGTGTTTATTCTGGAGCAGAAGCAACTATCAGAGAAATTGTAGTGGTAAGAAGTCTCTAATGTTGCCGCGGTTGAGTGACGGCTCTGCATTTCCAGACAGGATATCAACCTTATGCCAACTCTGTAAACATGCTTCCTAATGCAGGGGGAGGGCACCTCAGACCTTTTGGTAGGTCGTGAATCTCCTGGGGCATGGAGGTTATGCCGTATTCATCCTGGAATTCCCAGTACAGAGCATGGTCCGTAGACGCCCTTGACCTTTAATCAATTGTTTGATTTCAAGTTTGGTCTGGTTCTTGATTTCCACTGTAAAGTGGGATTGAGAAGTCTGATGTTCAATGTTAATGTTTGGGTTTTGGATGAAAACCTTAATTCTAGTTTACCAACTTCAAGCTTAGACGTGTAAAAACAAGTTTGAGAAGTCTGTATTTGTTATTCTCATATTCAGAATTTAGCACTCTTACTGGAAAAAAAAACGAATATGGCTAAACCACGTTGTTTTGTGTTATTTTAAGTGCTGCAATGATTGTTCTGTTATTTGCAAATTTAACTTATTAAGACAGGTCTTTGAAGGATCCTGTCATGTTAGAAGGGAATGGATTCTGGTAGCCTTGTTTTAGTGACTAGGCTTATTAGGAAATAATCAAATGACACTTCTTTTAGAATATTCCGGTTTAGATTTTCTGGCTAAGGTAGGGAGGCACTATTGTGTTTCAAAAGAAATCAAGAGAAAAACTGCAGTGGGCCTGTCCAAGCCTCCCACTTATTTGCACGCCTCCTGGGATTTATCTGTTGGCTTTTGCACAATTGATTCAAAGTCACCCACTCAGAATTGGGCTCATAATCTCTCTTTCCAGACCTACCTCCAACTTCCTGGGGTTGTTTTTTTCCCTCCTTTTCCAATTCTTAGTTAATAGCACTGTAACTCACTAGTCATGGCAAGCCATTTCCTTCTCTCTCCTGCCTTGTCCAATCAGTTAGCAGTGACTTCCTAAACAGTTCTCAATCCAAATTCACTTATGCATGCCGCCACACCCCATCCCATCCTTTTAGACACTTACTCTTGCCTAGACTATTCGAATAATTGTTGATCTAGCATTGATTGATGTATCTAGAACACAAATTTGGCCAGTGATTACCTTGTCACAGGGGCCTCTTGTAATGGCTTAACCCAAAGGAAGGGTTGATGGTAGAACTTAAGGTAGAGATAAAAGTCCCAGACAGAGAGACTTTAGCATTTCTCTGGTCACATTCCTCCCTCCTATCTCAGGTCCAGTAGGGTAGGCATACTCTGAGGGCTCTACCTCCAGAACATCCAGAATCCTACTTCTCATGGACTTCACTGCTCCCACTGGGTCCAATTCCTTTGCCCTCTCTCCCTGGATTATTGCAATAGGTTCCTAACTGGTCTCCCTGCTTAGATCCATGCTCTCTACTATCTCTTTTCTACACAGCAGCCAAAGTGATCCTGTCCATAGGTTGGCTAATTCAAACTCCCCTCATGGTTTCCCAACTCACTTGGAGTCAAAAGCAAATCTGTGAAACAGCCTCCAAGACCCTCCCCAGTTGGCCCCTGCTCCCTTCTTTCTCTCTGATCCCATCTCCTGCTCTTGCCCACATACTCCCTCTGCCTCGGTTCACTGGCCTCTTTGCAGTTCCCACGTACGCTGAACAAGCTCCAGCCTCTGAGTGTTTTCAAGACCTCTGCCTGGAAAATTCTTCCCTGGATATCAAAGCCTTACTGTCTTTCTGCTTGCAATTCCCTGCTCAAGTGTCACCTTATCAAAGAAGTCTTCCTCATCACGCTTTATAAAATAGGAACCCCCATACCTTGCAAGCCATATCCTTCTTACCCTACTTCATTTTTATTTTTGGCATTTATCAACACCTAACAAAGGATATATTTGTTTCTTTTCTGTTCTTCATGAGAGGAGAGGATTTGTGTTGTTTTCACTGTATTTCCAATGTTTTAGAACACTGCCCAGCACAGAGAGAAGCTTATACATTTTTCGAATAAATCCTCATCACCATTGCCATCTCTGGCCTCTAAGTAAGGTAGGTTCTGCTTGTCTGATACCGTTAGTCCGCATTCTAGAACAAGATCAGCAGCCTAAGGTGTTGTCTATGGATGCGGGTGAGTAGGTGGGTGAATACTTAGGAGTAGAAATGGTGAGAACCTGCCCTGGGTTTCCACCTTTTTCGATTCCTACACTCATGCTCCTGGGCTTTGAAGACATTTCCTTAGGAGATCCCCCTGTCTGCCCTCTAGTGCCATCTTACCCAGAAAGCTTTGGCTGTTCTCTCATATCTGCCTGGACTCCACCCAGGTTGCTTCCCTACATCCTGCCTTACTCCTCCACGGTGCCCACAGAACCAAATAACATCTCACGTGTCGCAGACACTCAAAAAATACTGAGTCACTGCTTGATAGCTAGGTCCACTCATTTACCCTTCATTATTCAGATGTTACATATCTGTCAAAATAGGCAGTGTGGTATGACGGTTAAATGTTTAGACTCTGGAGCTGGACTACCTGCTTCCACACCGCGTTCCCCCATTCAGAGTTGGCATGACTTTGGACAAGCTATGTGGCCTCCCTAGCTTAGGGGCAGCACCACACAGACAAGGGAAACAGTACCAGCTCCCAGGCTTAGGATGAGGATCAGATCCAGTCATTCTTTAACATGCTTGCAAAACCTACTTCTAGCATCCAGAAAACACTGGTAAATGCTAGCCATTATTTTCATTAGCATTTCTTAAAACTGACATCTTTCAGAAAACTCAAATTGCTCTCTTTTTAATTACCATGTTAATCAGCTTCATGTATATTAATGCCTTAGCTTGATATGGATTGCCAACTCATCCATGTCTTATTAATTTATATATATGTATAATATTACAATCATTTAGAAATATTATATTTATCCACTCTCTGTTCAGCATTTTCCTCCTCCCTTCCTTGCTTTATTTTTTCTGCATAGCACGTACTTCTGTCTGAGTGACACACTGTAAATTACTATTTATCTTTTTAAGTTCTTCAGGGAGGAATCTCTCCTCTAATTAAAGAAATTTCCAAATAAACACAAGTAGAGAAGATAGTATGATGAACCCCAAGTACCCATCTTGCAGATTGAACAAGGCCAACCTTGTTTCATCTGTTTCCCCATGAACCTCCCTCCCCTGCTTTGTAGCAGTAAAGGCAAATCCTAGGTATCATGTTTTACTCATAAATATTTCAATATGTATTTCCAATGGATAAGAACACTTCCATAATAACCACCAGTTAATTAATATGTCTACTAAAAATAGCAGTAGTTCCTTAATATCTGTTCTTATTCTGTCTGTACTCAAGTCTGCCTGTTGGAGCAGGGGTATTTTTTTGCCTGTTTTGGTTGCTGCTACATCCCAAATACCTAACAGGCCCTGCAGTATTTAACCGAATGAGTGGATAAGTTGTATTCTCGAATTTTATTTTTGAAAGACAACTCCATAAAAATATTATAAATGGTGATTGCGATCTTGGGCTAATGAAAGAAAACCCACTTGACTCATAGTGTAGCTGAGGCATAATTCTGTCTAATGTTTACACGTCGATAGAACTAACACCAGTGTCTTTAATGAGTTCTCAGTTGGGACGGGCCATCTTTGAACCCGCTGCTCTTGCCTCAGAGGATGTGAAACTCCATCTCTCTTCACCTTCTTGAACAGGGAATGAAGATAGCCTGGTTCATACTTTTCGAGCTGAATGGACTGTCTTTGAATGTGAACTGTACTACTTACCTGCTGTTTCTTCTTCCGTAAAGTGGGGGATAAGGCTAACTACTACACAGGATTGTTAGGAACATGTAATGATAGTAGATAAACTGTTACCCGGTGCTTGGGCTTTAGCAGCTGTTTAATGAACAGTCGAGATCTGTCCGTTGTCACCAAGCCACTGTTGTTGGCAGTCTCCAAGGCAAGAGTCCCCAGGAGAGAGAGGAAGGCCCCCAAGGGTTGACTGGGGGCAGGTGGCTACTGAATGGAAGCTGACCCTCAGCAGGGCTCTTCCCCAGGACTTCCGGCCCCTCCATCCAGACTCTCTCTCTCTCCGTTCAGGTTGGCCCTTTAGGGTTTCTTACTTTTGCTGGGGTCTCCTGCAGAATGGGAAAGGGGTGTTGTACTTTTACTTCTGGGCAGTACACTGCCCTTTCAGGGATTACTTTGAAGAGCTTTTACTGCTAATAATGAGATTGAAAAACATCATAGTTCTACCTTTTCTTTTGAGTAAACACTAGGGAAAAATAGTTGCATGAAAATCAGATTTTGTGCTTTCTTGAATGAATGACTAGGTTACACTATAGATTCCTATCTAAGTAAGATTATTTTCATGAATCTGGGGGCACAACTGGTCTTGTCAATGACATGTCGGCAAATCACTTCTCTTAATGAGCTTAGATACAAGGTCAGTTTTTCTCTCCATCATTCATCTAATACATGGACATGTCTTCTCGGTTTTGTGATTTGAAGTAGCTCTCCTCTATTTCCAATACTGCAGCTTGCTCTGAGGTGGATTAACTTGGTATTTGAGATGAACGAGGCTTTGTATGATCTACAACTTCTGCAAAGCTCAATCTCTCTCCACAGCACAGAGAGGTTCAAAATGTTAGATCCAACTCTGATAGCTTGACCAGAACATGCACCGGTGAGCCCTCTTCTGCATTCCGTGCCTGTGGCCCCTCCCCTCACACCAACCCCAAAATACAATCCAGAGTCTTCTGTTTGCTCTCGCTTGACCAATGTCACCCTCTGAGAGCTGGCATCTGCTTTATTTCCTTCCTGCTCTATTGCAACACTCCTCTTTTCCAAATCTCAGTGGAAATTTTGTAATATGCATATATTTAAATTCTCCCAACAGGGAAAATACAGATGTAAACTCTCAAAGGCTAGAATTTGTTGTGAGAAGAATCAGAATGAAGAGGGATTACAGTGGGCAAAGTCAGCTATGAGGAATAGAGTGGAAATTCTAAATAAGCAATAAGAAGACAGGAAGGGGCAGGGCATCTGGAGAGCGGGCATGGGGGAAAGGTAAGGCAGTGCAAGGGCTACGGTGAGGGGGATGAAGCTTCGCCTTCTGATTCCCATTTGCCTCCTGTTACAGCAAGGAACAGCAGACCCTGGAGAGATGGCCCTGGTGGTGGAGGTGGTAGAAGCTAACATTGACTAAGCACTTACCAGCCCGGGCAGGGTTCCAGAGGCTTTGCATACACTTACTAATTTCATGCTCACAAGCACTTTGTGGACAATCGCTCCCATTTTGAAGAGGAAGAAACAGGTGTCATAATAGTTAGATGTCTGGTCCAAAGACACCTAACTAATCAAGAGCAGCGCTGGGATCAGTGCCCAATGGCCCAACTCCAGATCTCATGCACACAGTATGCTTGGTGTGTGGGTTGGGATTGGATTCAACTGCCGGTGGGGGTGGGGAGGGGGACACAGGTCTGAGTAAGTCCAAGACCAGTAGGTAGCTGTCTGCTCATAGGGACCCAAGCTCCTTCTATCTTGTTGCTCTGAAAGATATCATCTTGAGCCTGGGCAGCCGTATGCCCAGTTAAAATTGAGGATTGCATTATTGTAGAAGAAAAGAGTGGCTAGTTGGGGGACAACTCAGCTGCTAAGATAAAAGGAAGGTGACATGTGCAAGGTGTGGCATTCCAGAGGGAAGGAGCACCTATGGCCAGAGTCACGGAACTCTACTGCTCAAGCACCTTGCCGAGCTATGACTCAGGGTAGCTTACTGAAGTACTTGATTGACAACTGAGCTATCTTCGCTAAAAGCCAAAACCGTATCTAAAATACGTAACATCTGGCAGGATGCCCAACTTAAGTACAAATAAATATTAGATTCTAGTGTTTGATTAACAACTGGGTATTTCCAACAAACACTTCATTCTGGCAAGGGCTGTTTACTAACAGAGTCAGAAGCAGTTTCTCCTGGAGAGGAAGCTTCTAAAGATGCTAATCATCATAGGATGTCAGTCATTCATGGAGACATCAGGAAACACCTGAAAACTGATACGGTCTGCTTGCTTCCATCAGCTTAATGTCTTGTACGGACTTGCTTTTCTGTCAAAGAGCTGGACTAATCAGACACTTGCTTGAAGGACTCCGCAGTTGGAATGAATTGATTAATCAAAGAAATGCTTGCAGTTTCAACATCCTCAATCGACTGTGATAGAAAAGAAACCACTGGTAAATGCTGAACTTCTAGAATTAAGACCTACGTTGAGGGTGGGCTGATTTCAACATTATTGAGAGGATTAGAAAGAAAATCAGAAAACCGAGAACGAGGATAGCAAAGATTTTTGCCAAGAGGAGGAATTTGAAGAAGTGCAGTCGAGTTAAATTGTATGTTTTCAGAAATGTAGATTCTGTGAATTTTCTTCTATTGCATATCCCCAGAGAATTACAGGAAATCCTTTGTTACAGGGTATCCTGAGTTGGAGGGTTTGTTAAGTTAAAAAAAAAACAAAAAAACAAAAGCACTCATTTGGTGGCAGGCTTTTGGTGAAGATTATAGAATCCATTTACGCTCCGCTGAGTTTGAGGAACAGCAATCGCTTTCATCATACTTGTTTGCACGGTGGCCCAGAGAAGAATTAAGAGACTTCCTTTTTAAAAAGTTTTTGCTAAGACAGCACTTTTATTTTCCAGTTGAGTCAATGGGATTGTCTTCTATTGGAATTCCAAAATCAAACTTGATGTCCTAGTGAGATTTAAAAGTAAATTGATGAGAAGTAATTAACTAGTTAATTACCAGTGTGGCAGAATAAACTTGTGCTTTAAAAGTTGCTGAACTACTCAAATGGCTGGGACTTTCAGAAGAAGGCTATTTGTTGATGTCGCGAAGCCTTTGGCAGTACTCTAAATGTCCCTGGCCAAAGTTTCCTGTAGAACTCAGCAAGGTTTTTGGTCTACTTTAGAGGTGTTTGTCTCTTTCCAGGCTGCCCGTGAAAGTTAAGAACAGTGATGCTGATGGTAAGTGGTGAATAAAGCTGCCAACTGGTGTGAGTGGGCTTGTGAGGGGAGCTCAGCAGAGCGCTCACCAGGCCTTATAAATGCAAAGGATTTCCTTCCATTCTCTGAGGCCTTTTGACAGACAAATGATTACAGTTTATTGATGGGCATATCAGCAAGCATTGTTCTGTGGAGGGCCTGGGGTGTGGGAACAGGTCTTAAGGGGCGAGGGGATATATCCGATGATACGTGGGAGGATGGAAAGCGAATATGGTGTGTGTGCTGGTAACTGTTTAACAACCTCCTGGGGTGGGGGTGGGGGGCTCTGTGTGTGTGTGTGTGTGTGTGTGTGTGTGTGTGTAGGTGTACACAGTACACATCGCACACAATTTGCAAATAATAATACAAATGCAAAATGATTTTCACAGAATGCTTTTGTTAATGTTTGCCAAACTTCTTACATTTGTAAGCAACCTGTTAATAAGCAAATATAGTCTCCATGTGAATATTGTTACTTTCTTTCACATTACTAAGACAATGAAGATGTGTGTCAGTTTCACTCACTCATCCGTGATGCAGGTGACCATCTACTGATTTGAAAGCTGGATGAATATTTCCACATTTTTTGTGCTATTTATACAATGCAACAGCTATAGGGCCTTCTCTGTTTTAATCTGCATTATTAACATTTTCTTCAGCGCTTTCTTAGACATGAAGAGAACAAATCAAGCCCAGATTTGTAGTGTTTGCCTACTTCCAAGGTGTAAATATCCCCACTGTGGCTACTTCCCTGCTATGGATGTGACATCATTGAATGCAGACTGGGGCAGAAAGGGGCCCTGGCCCACCGTTAAGACAGGATTTCTACGACACAGAGAAAATAGAGGTCATTGACCTCAAAAGCAGAGGTAGCAGTAAAATAATTAAGAAAGGATGAGTTTGGGGCATTTATATCTTTGTTTTTAATACAACTTATTTAATTTTAAGTTTATATTATTTAGGTTTTAATGCTGCCTCTAACCACGGGCTCACAACGTTCCTGAAATGTAACACTGGGCTCCTGCGAGCTGCTAAGGAAGAGTCTTGAGGAGGAGAATGCCCCCTCTCCCAGTCTAGGGACGAAGGGAGGAAGCATAGCTGGGAGTGGTCATCTGTGCAGTTTTTGACCTGACAAAACATTTTGGAAGACAGCCGCAATTTCCCTTCAAGTGTGGGGCAAACTAAATAAAGGTGGTCCCTAAATTACTAAGGGCAATTCAGATCCAAAGGGAAGAAACTATAGAAAGCAAAAACACAGTTTAGACTTGCTTTGGGAACCGATTCTAGACAATTTGACTCAAGTGAGGACTTTTCTCAAAATTCTACCCATTGAGAGATCCACGTGGTTAAAGACTTGGGGGTGGGGTGGGTTCAGAGGTCACCTCTGTTCGGTGCCTGCTTGCTTTAGCAGGTCCCACCTCCACACACCCCTGCCCCCCCACCCCAGACCCCCAGAAAGGCTCTCACATTCTTGCATATTCTCCTTTCTTCCATCCTCGTAGACAGGTGTTTAGCTTTATCCACGCTTGCATTGACTCATACCCATCACCCAGCTCAGAGAAGACCCTCAGAATTCATACACCCTTGGAAGGCAATAGAAGATTGTAAAAATAGGCATATTTCTGACACATTTTCATTTGAATTAAATCAATCTGAACCACTTTATTCCTAATGCCCACTGAGACCCTCCGTACTAAGGGAGCAGATACGTGGGAAGCGAGGCAGTTTTGGAGCAGGGAACTTTTGAGGAGCCAAGGGGGGCTTTCATGGGACAGATGGAGGGGTAAAGAAAATAAAATGCATGCTTCTAGATGCTTCCTCTCCTCAGGCTTGAAAGGAGAAATGTCTTTTGGTTTTTTCCTCCCTCCCACTTTCTGCTGCCCACAAGGCTCCAAATAGCACCACTCTGCTTCTCACAGGAGCGAATGGTGAAAACCAACTCTGACTTCTAGGTGGGATGACAGAGCTTGCAGAGGACGGCCCATTTGCTGCTTGGACTGCTTACAGTTTTGGCCATCAATTGATTTCTTTTTCCCAAAGGGTGTGTTTTGAGTTAAGGAGGGTGGATTGTAGCATTAACACTAACATTGATGCCGCCACATCTTGTGTGTAAATGCCACGTTTTAGTTGGTCACAGGCACACAATCATTACCATCTTTATATTTTTATGATATGTGTTTATTTTTTTTTTGCCTTTGTGTTTACTTTTACTGTTTCTTTCTTGTGTGTGTTTTTACAATTTTTGCTGACTTTTCAATCGGAAAGGAGATTTTTATGTATGGGAAGCAAAGGAAAAGTACTGATTCAGGTTGGGTCGTTAGAAGTAATTCCAAATCTGTACTCCTCAAAATCCTCGTCTGGCCGTTCAGGTAGCCCCAGACACGGGGCAGCCTGACTGCGTTCTCATGGCAGGAAGACACCCTGACTCAGTTGCCCCTCTGCTCTGCCCACTCCCGGCCACACCCCGGCCAGACCTGGCAGGTCCCGATCCCACAGGAGTTTGCTGCAGCTGCCTGGCCTATCCTTTGTCCCTCCAGACCCCTTCAGTATTTGCGCAAGTGGGGAAGGGCTCTATGTAAACACCGTCACTCCCTCTGTGACCACTGGGCATTCCACACCCACTTCATCCAAGTGAGGGTGAACAGAGCCAATTGTGTGTTCTATCTTGCTTGTCTTTTAAATTGCCAGATCCTTTTGACGGACTTGGCTATTTTTTTGAGGTTGTCTAGACTTCTGCTGTAATGATGAGTGAGTGTGTGTGTGTGTGTGTGTGTGTTCATTCAGTAAATATCTGCGTACCTGCTCCTTGCCAGGCGTCATTCCTCTGCTGTGTGGGCACAGGGGTGAACAAGGCTGAGGATCTGCCCTCTCGGAGTTTGCATTCTCTGCAGAAGACGGATACAAACAAGTAAACATCAAATGCTATCAGGACAATGAAGAAAAGTAAGGCAGGGTGGCGGGACAGAGAAGGAATATGGATTGGGGAAGAAGGGCTCTTTTTCTTAGTGTTACCAAATAAAGCTCATTTGTCGATGTTAAAAAGTGGTAGTCAGAGGAAGTAAATAAATCTCTGCAATTTATCCTGCCTCCATAAGGAGAAGAAGACCTCTGGCTTCGCTCTCTCGGATCGAATCTCCAAGATTTCGTTTCTGTGCCTCAGTTTTCTCGTTGTAATGTGCGTTAGTAACGCACCCCTGGAGTCGCTGAAAGAGTAATTGAGTGAATACTTGTAATGTGGTTGGAGTGGTACCCGACAGATAGTAAGTCCTCAAGTGTTACCTCTGATTCTGTATGATGGCGTTTAGCGGGTGTCTAGCATTCGTGCAAGGAGGCTCTGTTCCAGAAGGGCAGGACGCTGGAACTGCTGCTTCGCTGGGGGTAGGAGGTGAACCTCAGCTTCCGTCTTTGTAAAAGATGGCCACTCAGTGGTTTGTTGGGCTGATCAACTGGAACAAGATGAGAGCACAATTTGAAAACTGGAAAATACCATGAATATAGGTGGTGCTATTGATCACTACCAGGTCCTATTTAAAATACCTAATAAGGAATGCTATCAAAATATCCATCTGTAGTCATTTATGCTCCACATCTTGTCCTCCCGACTTTCTGATGCCTGTTTTCTATTTCGCTTTCCGTCTTGTCCCTTGAACACCTTACACAACCCGGGGAGACGACAGGTGTCCGGCCTTGTCGTGCTGTGCTTCTTGCTGTTCGTGGCCAATTGCGCTGTGTCAGAGCAGTTGGCTCTGAGCCGGAGATGATAGAGGACCTCTGACTCCAGCTCACACTTGAGCCTCTTTCCCTGGCGTGTCCCTAGCACGATCCCCTCCCCTGAGAAGTCTGTCAACCTCTAGCCAGCACCTCACATCACACCAGGTGGAAGGAAGCAATGAGCTGCGTGAGACTAGCCTACGAAAGGATACTTTCATTAAATTAGCAAATCTCAATGAAAGCAAAAATGTTACACGAGCACTTATTATATCTAAGGCACTATCCTAGCGACCGTACGGTGAGTGGAAATTTTAGCCCAAAGGTAACGAATAGTTTGTTATGCTACCTACAGTAACAAAAGGGAAGGCTTCCCAGGGACAGACTTTTTTGGAAATTTGCAAAAATTAAAATAACTGGAGACATGCGGCTGTTCCCGTGTTGGGGACAGCTTGTGGAGCACTCACCGAGGCCCTGTCTGCCCGGCCCACCGCACCGATCGTGAGGAACTCTTTTCTGCCAGAGCCTCTCAGGCAGCAGAGTTTCCTCAGGAACCCTGCCCACTGTGCCACACTTCTTGAGCCAGGGCCCTTCGGGGAGGCCAGTGAGGTATATGTTCCTCAAAGGAATTCCACACACCACCCCCTGCTCTCCTCACCCGAGTGGAGAGTCAGCAGGAACCCCTCTCTTATCCCCTCCAGACAGGTTTTGTTAAAGGGAGTTACTCCCAGAGGATGTGCTGTTGGGGGCTCGCGTGATGTTTTATCACCACGGAAAATTGGAGACTTTTCCCTTAAATCGAAATAAGAAATCAACAACTGTTTGTTTTAATGCCTCCCAAATGCCTAAAAGCGTAGAAGTCTCTTTTAGGGGATGGAAGAACAAAGGAGCAGACCCAGTCAGGGGCTTTGTCTCAGCCCATCTGTCAGAAAGGAGCTGCCACTTCCTTTTGGGTCCAATAGATACGGAGTCTGCACTAGAATCTTTGTCTGCTGTTGTGCTGTCGGAAATGAGTGAGCAAGCTTGCTGAGGCCGCTTCTGTCGTTTGTTACGGATCCTGCGTGTCAGGGACACAGTCTTACAGTTTCACTTCTTTTTACCCCAAACCTCACTCCGGTGTAATTCATCAGGTGGCACTGAAGTCACGTTTGATGTGACGGTAACTTCAGCCGCACAGGTGCAGCCAGAAAGAGGAAGACAGATGGGAAGGTTTTGCAAGTTAAATAACCTTGGTGGTGGGGACAGGGGGACATCATATCATTTTGTGAGAGCTGGTGCTGTTGAGGTTAATGACAGAGCCATCTTCTGATAGTGGTGTGTGAGGATGTAGGCACCATTTTATTTTTTTAAGATTATTTGAGAGAGAGAGGGAGCGCGCACAGACACACACACACACACACACACACACACACATGGGCGAGCGTAGTGGGGGGAAGGAGCAGAGGGAGAAACTCTCCAGCAGACTCCCCACTGAGCGTGGAACCCAACGCAGGGCTCCACCTCACGACCCACGAGACCATGACCTGAGCAGAAACCAAGAGTTGGGTACTTAACCGGCCCACCCAGGCACCCCTGTAGGAACCATTTTAAATATTCCTTAGTAAAAAGCATTAACAGGGCATTTTGGGTTTTGTTTTTAGTCCCCCACTCCCCATCCCCTAGAATCATTAGGTTCTAGATCAGCAGTCTTCAAAGTATGGTCTATGGTTCACATGTAGGTCCCTAAGACCTTTTCAGAGGGTCCAAAAGGCCAAACTATTTTTATAATAATACGTAAACATTATTTGCTTTTTTTACTCCTTTCTCTCACAAGGGTCCCACAAAGTTCTCCAGGTAGTACACGCCATAGGATATCCCAATACATTGAATGCTGAGGCAGATATGAGAAGCTGGCTGTCTTGCTTCTGTGAAGCCAGACAATCGAGACACTTATTAGACTGTAAAACAACACCAGTCTTCTCACTAAAGAATTTTTATGTTCCGGGCGCCTGGGTGGCTCAGTCGTTAAGCATCTGCCTTTGGCTCAGGTCATGATCCCAGGGTCCTGGGATCGAGTCCCATATCGGGCTCCCTGCTACGCGGGAAGCCTGCTTCTCCCTCTCCCACTCCCCCTGCTTGGTGTTCCCTCTCTCTCTGTGTCTCTCTCTGTCAAATAAATAAATAAAATCTTTAAAAAAAAAAAAAAAGAATTTTTATGTTCCATTAAAATGTTATTTACATCAACCTGTAATGGGTTTATGAATGTTATTTTAAAATCAATTAATACATATTTTGAAAACTGTTCGGGCTTAGTTTCTAATATGATAAATATTAGAATTCATAAGCCACATCATCAAGAGCTCTTTGGGTTCCTCGGGGGTTTTTAAAGATGTAAAAGGGATCCTGAGAAAAGTGTGAGAACCACTGATCTAATACAAGCGCTCTTCACAGAAGAGCCGGGAAGATCTATTTTCCACAGCCAGCAGCGCCTAGGAGGGCATGATACCACTCTGAAATCTGCCGTGATTGCCTGTGTGTGCAGAATGTATTACAGAGTTTTCACTCCAACCCTCAGCCCCCGAGATGAGAGCTTTGCCTCTCCTTCCAGCACGTTCTGCCATCACTGCTCTGCACTCCAGGTGGGCTGGAAGAGCATGGGCCTTGGCATGCTGATGCCTTCCTACTTTACCCATCCCTGCTCCTTGTCCTTGGTCCCTGCCCTGCACCCCAGAGACACCACTGCGAGGGAACCCCCCTTCCTCCCCCCATACCATCAATACCTGAACCTCAATTTGCCTCCCTGTCGTGTCCCTATAAGGAGAAAACAGTTCCTGTCTCACAGGGTTGTTGCAGAGAAGGAATGAGCTCCTTTCCAAGGTGTTTGACACAAAGGGAGTGCTCAAGTATCACCTTCTGTTATGAATAAAAACGCTTTTGTCATGTACATTTCACCCCCATTCAGATTATAACTCCTCACGGGGAAAGGAGGCCATTGGCACTCTGTGCGACTGGCCCAGCGACTGCTGGAGGGCAGTTTCTCTTAAGAAATTCAACCCGGAAGGTGGTAGTTTGCAAAAGAAAATGGAGGAGACTCTGTTATCATCATCATGATTCTTATAGACACAGTGATCTATTCTTCATCCTTCCCTCAAACAGATGGAATTTCTGTTTGGATTAAGGAATGAGAAGGACATTTACTGCAGACTTTCTATGCACCAGACACTTTCTGTAGTTTTGGGTTTTTTCTCAGCCATCCCCGCGATCAGCCTGACTTTAGCAGTGGCAGGCGGTGTTCGCTGTCCGCTCTGGTGAGGAAAGTGAAGCCCAGAAAAAGGAATCTTGCTTCAGACTGCCCTGCACTGAGAAGCAACTCTGTATTTGAAATCCAGATTGTCTGAAATAAATGCCCATAAATTTTTCCATAATGGGGCGTGTGGGTGGCTCAGTCGGTTGAGCGACCGACTCTTGGTTTGGGCTCAGGTTGTGATCTCCGGGTCATGAGATTGAGCCCTGCATGGGGCCATGCTCAGCATGGAGTCTGCTTAGACTCTCCCTCTCTCTCTCCCTCTGCCCCTCCCCCCTGTGCTCTCTCTCTCTAAAATAAATAAATAATTTTTAAAACCTTTCCACAACCACCAGATGTAATGAGTGAAACTGGATTGAATCATAGGTCAAAAAACTATTAGATAATCTTGGGATAGTAGGTTAACTTGTTAAGCCTGCCTTAAATTACCATAGACTCAGTGGCTTGAACCAACAGAAATTTATGTCTCACAGCCTGCAGGCTAGAAGTCCAAGATCAGGGTGTTGGCAGGGTCGGTTTCATTCTGACCTTAGCTTGTAGATGGCTGTCTTCTCCCCATACCTTCATATGGTCTTCTCACTGTGTGTGTTCAGCCAGATTTCCTCTTTTTACAAGAATAGGAGTCGTATTGGATTAGGGCCCACCCTAATGACCTCATTTTCATTTAATTACCTCTTTAAAAAACCCTGTCTGCAAATGCATCACATTCTGAGATACTGGGGATAGGACTTCAACCTATGAATTTTACAGGGACACAATTCGACCCATAACAGACAACCAGTTAACTTTGGACATGGACTGGGTATCCAGTGGCATTATGGGATTGTTGATTTTCCCAGGTGCGACAATGGGTTGTAGTTCTATAGGAAAATGTCACTTTGGGGGATGCGTGATGACGTGTGTAGAGGTAAGGAGTGACATCTCTATATTACTTTCAAACAGTTCAACAACGACAACAAAAGTCATAAGGGCAATGAGAAAACTGCAAAAGACACCAAAACAGGGGCAGACTCAGAGGAAGTGTCTGCGACACAGGCAATGGACAGGGGTGTAGGGTCCCAAATATGTCACAATTTCTGCAGGTCATTTGAAAGGGGGAGGGAGGGGACATATTTTGTTTCCGGTAAGGAAGGGTATATATATATATATATAATTTGTCCAAAGAGAGTGTGTTGTCCTCTCTAGAGGTCTTCAGGCAAAGGTTCAGAGTTCCCTGGCCTGGCTGAGTGTCACTGTGGTCTTCCCTGAAGGCTAAAAGGATTGAATGTGTAGGCCTTGAACATTCAGTCCAGTGCCTTGTGATCAGGAGTCAGTACTGATCTCCTGTGTGTTTCCAGCCATGGAGGGAGGTGATGGGGACCTGGGAAGTCAGTTCTGTTCACTGCTTGGGCTTCTGAGTGAAGGGGAAAGCTTCCACAACCCCTGCACCCATCTTGGCAAACTCACTTTTTCTGGCCTGGCAAGGCTCTGATGTACCCTGCTGGCAAGCGTTCTTTATGTTTTCAAGGTTCAGCTATGACACCAGCCAAGTATTATGGGATATGACTAAGATAAGTAAATCTCTTTAAATAGGTGCTTATCCATTCCATTTCAAAAGGCTCAAGGCCCAATATCAAAGAATTCAAGCCCATTGTTTGGTATGCCTGAGGGATAATAGCCTATCAAGTATTAGGAGTAGTTCTATTTTCATCCTGAAACTCTGTGTGTGTGTGTGTGTGTGTGTGTGTGTGTGTGGTATTTTTACCCTCATTTTAGGTCAAGGCTATAGAAAACTATTTAAAGTTAAATATCTTTGTGCTCAACTGTTAGCAAACTCAGGAAACCTTATGAAAGGAAAATAGCAAATCAACCATGCTTTCAGGTGAATGGGACATTTGAGAGGAAGGCAAGACAGAAAAGCCACTGTCTAGACTCTGTGGTGTGGCA
Organism: Halichoerus grypus; assembly: GCF_964656455.1. Lineage (NCBI taxonomy): Eukaryota > Metazoa > Chordata > Mammalia > Carnivora > Phocidae > Halichoerus > Halichoerus grypus. The sequence goes on along the minus strand of NC_135720.1, from coordinate 15,991,195 downwards.
AGTTCCCTTGTCATCGATCAAGGGAAGGGTGTGCTCACAGAGCCCAGTTCTAGAGATGTGATATAACAGGTCAGATCAGCAAGTCCATAAACAGAAATGTTTGTTTATACCATGTCAAATTCTGGACAAAATATCTATTTGAAAAATGAAAAATATTTATGTCTTGAAAGGTGTTTTTGTGGCAGACAGAGATGGAAAGAAAGGTTTTAATCATTTTTCTTCTCAAAGCTTCCCAAGCTCTATTATAAGCTACAAAATCTGCTCTTAAGTAACCTGCACTTGCAAGAGAATCAAAGGCATCATTATCTCCACTCGTGAATTTTGCTAACATCGCAATGATCCCTGTTCTGAATTGAAATTTTTCCTTTGTTCAAAAATCAGGTTATCGTGGTTTCTTCCATTAGGACAAGTGAACATTTCCACGGATTACTGTGGTGCAAATCTCAGGAGTAAAGAGAAATGAAACTTAAGCTTATCAATGAGAGTGGTCTTTTTTTTTTTTTTTAATTCAACACTAACATCATTTTTGAGAAGAGAACTTAAATATCTGGTTTCCTTCTGGGAAATTGCACTGGTTTTTTTTTTTTTTTTACCTTCATCTTAAAAAAAAAAAGTCTTTACTCGTCTAGTCTCAAATATGAAGTTGAAATAATTACTACATACCTGAAAAATCCAACGTTGACACATAGATTTTGTTTACTAAGATGACAGGGTTAACAAAATTGGATAGAACATGTGTCCTGCCTGGCAAAATTGAACATAAATATTTGTGTCAACATATGCTTGCCACAATTAGAAAAGATTTCCATCACACTCTTGCCTTGAGCACCTTTGGAGGAGTTGATTTGCCATCTGCGATCATTAGAAACTTAAATCCCAGATTAGAGAGATAATAACGAACAATTGCCGCTTTGTTTCCTTCCAAACATGTTGCTGTATGACATGCAAGGAGTTTTATGGAATGCAGGCTTCATTCCGTTTTAAGCACAGACATAAGCCTCCATTAATATTGATTTTTAATGATATCCTTGTAATGGGATTTTTAAATAGAACCCGTCCTTGTAGAGCATCAGCATTTGCAAATTTAACTATTCTTACATCTGACATGTGGGCAACAGATTGAACCCCGAGTAAATGTTTTAAAGGTTGGGTAATATTGGAATGATGGAGGAAATGCTGTTTCTGTAGTAAAACTCAACAGTGAAGCAATGATTTAGGCATTTGAACTCCCACTTTGAGAGGCTTGAAATGTAATATGTTTCTGGTTGTTTTCTTCTCTGAGTGGGATTTTCTGTTTTACTGTAAATTGCCACCGCTATTTAATATGTGTGTGTTTTTCTTGGTATAAACTTCAAAAGGGATGTGGACCTAGTAGAAAACCCCTCGCCTGAAAGAATAGCATAAAGTAGCAGCCTTCCACACATAGCACTTTCATCCTGGTTTGTCTTCAGATGCCTTTGAGATCAGTTTTCAAAGAGCCTGCAGCAAATGGACATTGGTTTGGGGATGGTATGGAGGTAGGAAAATACACACGTGCACACACACACGCATGCACGCGCACACACGGAGTTGTCCTTGCCCTGCTGGGCTGTACGCTCTGTATCTAGATTATGCATTAACTTGACTCAGTTGGAGGGACTTGGGGTTGAATTCATTTAGTTTGGCAGGGTTGGTTAATACTCTGCCTCTACTGTTAGCGTCCTTATGATCCAGCAGAGACAGTAAGATGATTGCATGGTCATTGTATTATCCTGCAGAATAAGAGGCTGTGTGGTAACAATATCCCCAGGTGATTGTCAGGCACATAATGGTAGAGAAGTTCTTCCACTGACAAGTGGGCATGCGGTGCTGTCGCCCACGTGCAGATGATGAAGCCTCGAAGTAGACTGGGAAGCAGTGGAAATGGAGAAGTCGATCCAAGAGAAAGCACACGTGTGTACGTGTGGGTCTGCGCACGTGTGAGACCCTTCTTCAGTTTGAGCGGTACTGTCCATAATGCCCTCTGAACAGCCGCTGCCTTGTTCAGCTGGGAGGCCACGGGAAGAGTGGGTCTCAGGGAGCAGGTCCTGGTTCGGACCTTGACTTCACTCTGGGCGTGATGAGAAGCCCCTGGAGGGGTCTGAACCCACAAGTGCCATGATCTGGCATATGAGTGGATTTGCTCTGGCTTCTATACACAGAATCAGGCGTGAGGATAGCAAGATTAATTGCAGGCGGCTTGTAGTGGTCCAGATGAGAGATGTTGGGTGCCGAGACCAGGTAGGAGCTGCAGGATTGGTGAGCCGTGGTTGAATATCTGCTGAGAGTGGACCCGGTGGGATTTGAGGGCAGCTTAGTTGTGGGGCATTGGAAGAAGAGAATAAAGGATGAAGCCAAGGATCAAGCCTGAACATCTGAGTGCATTTGGCATCATTGGCTGAGGTGGGGAGATGGGGGAAAGGCAGGTCAGCAAGGGTGAGAAGGTAGGAGTCTATGGTCATGCTGGACCTTGAATGGGCATTTCAGCTCTAAGCAGTATGTCAAGTAGGCACTTGGAAGTATGAATCTGGTGTTGCAGAAAGAGGTCCAGGAAGGAGACATACGCCAGGAAACTGTTGGCAATTCTGTTGTATTTACTATATACGATCTCTTAGAGTAGACAAAGAAGAGGCGGAAAGGCTGATCCTAGGGTGCCCCAACAGTGAGGATGGATGAGAAGGAAGCCCCAGCCCAGGAGACTGGGAAGGAGCAGCCAGCAGGGGAGGAAAACCAGGAGTCTGTGGTCCCCTGGAAGCCAAGTGGAGAATGTAGATCATAATAGCTGCAAAGTAAAGCAAGATTCTGAGAGTTGATCACTGCATTTTGTGGTAGGAGGTCAAACAGTTGAACAATTTCAAGTTAATGAACAGTTTCAGTGGCGTGGAGGGGGCGAAAGCCTGATAATTCCTCTTACTTGCAAGAGAAAGCTGAAATCCTCAAAAGATTTTACGAACTACTGTGGAAGAGTAAGAAGGGCAAAGAAAATCTCATATGCCCAGGAATTCAAAAGCTCATGGAGTACAGGTTTCTGGATTTTCTGTGGTTGTGGCTTCCCAAGGCTTTGTCATCCTCCAGCCTGTGATCACCCCACCTGTTGATCACCATGATTTCTCTCTTTCCCAATTAAAACCAAGAAGGCCGGGGCACCTAGGTGGCTCAGTTGTTGGGCATCTGCCTTCGGCTCAGGTCATGATCCCAGGGTCCTGGGATCGAACCCCACACATCGGGCTCCCTGCTCAGCGGGAAGCCTGCTTCTCCCTCTCGCACTCCCCCTGCTTGTGATCCCTCTCTCGCTGTGTCTCTCTCTGTCAAATAAATAAATAAAATCTTTAAAAATAAATAAATAAATAATAAATAAATAATAAATAAATAAAACCAAGAAGCCCATTCCACCTGCCCTCCAGCCAGCAGCCTCCTTGCCAGGTCTGCTTTCAGGTGATAGACAGGACCACAGGGAGTGATGCAATGGATGATGTTACTCTTTTGGGAACATCCCATCCCCTATACACAGGGCATCAGGGGACCCGTCCTAGGGGCCCAGCACGACAGCCATACGTTACACCTAGTCTTGTCTGACCAAGTCTTATGGCCACTCACACCATAATGACAGCATCTTTAAGTCACCTAGCAAGGTGCCCAAAGGAACTGAACTGCCATGTGCAGAAAGAGTCCTAGGAAAATGCAACGTCTGAGCTTGCATTTCAGAACACTTCTCCCTGCAACAGTGGGTTTGGGGCTTCCTTTTCCTCTTGCGGTAACTACCCCCACTCGGCTGCCAGAAGGCTCACAGATGATTCAGAGCAGGGTGGTGGCTTCTGGAGACGGGGATGAAGGGTTGAAGCAGCTGGTAAAAAGGGGATTTGGGCTAGTGGAGGGGGTGCCTCTAAGGGGAAGACCCCCAGGAGCAGGGAACAGGGCTTTGGAGGGGTCAGCCTCCTGCCAGGGCTTCTTGGCCACAGGTGCTCCCAGGGGCCGGCTGCCTGCTTTCTCTGCCACCTCCGCCAGGCTGTCCACCAGCTCCCCTTCACCCGAGCCCACTGAGAATGGCAGCAGTCTCTCCACTCACAGCTCTCTGATTCCTAAAACAAGCGTGTGGCATTTCTAATCTTTTCGGAGGGGTTTTTGCTGCAAGTCGCAAAAGGTCAGCAGTTTAAACTTCTCAGAAATGCCTGTATTATAATACTCAGTGGGGGGGGGGGAAGGTCAGAGGGCATTAAATTATTTCATCTCCATTCTCCTTATAAACAAACAAAGAGGCAAGACTGGAAGGAAAATACCCCAGGATTAGCTGTGATGGTCTCTGAGTTATAAGTGATGCCTTTTCCTTGTTTGTCTTTACAGTGCGCATCTATTTGTATAACCAACAAAATGTAGATTTAAAGATCTCTTCCAAAGTTCAGTTCTCTGTTTGTACACTTTTACCATCTGCCTTGGCCACGTGGATGTCGGCAGGCTTCTATCAGAGTCTCGGGTGCTATAGCGGACGGTCAGATGGTCAGATGGTCAGATGGTCAGGGGACGCACCAAGCTGAAGCTGCTGCCCAGGCTGACTCCGCCTCTCCTCCTGCCTTCTCCTCCCTCTTCCTCCATGTCTTGTTCCCCGCAGGGTGGCAGGGGCAGGTGCCTCTGGTAGAGAAGATAGTCCAATGGCCACCATCCTTTAGGGACATAAATAGCAGGACTAATGTGCATTTTCTGTCGTGATCACCAGGTAGCCCTGCAAGGTGGACGAGAAGGACACTCTTACTTCTTGGCTACTGATGAAGAAATGGATGATTCCAAAGTCAGGACAAGAAAGTCTGAACCCTTATTTCCTTACACTAGTCAGTGACAGTTTTCAAGGCTCTTAAAACCTCCAATCTATGTAAAAATGACATTTTGCGTGAAAAATTTTATATGCATGTAAAAAACATAACATTGAACTGTTTGGAGCAGGAGTGAGAAGTAAGGCTCCCCCTCCGCCACAGGGAAGGGCACTTTATGATTGCCCGCGCTCCGGGGAGCAAAGATGGAAGCCCACTGGCCCAACCCAGACTGAGCACTGAGGATGGAAAGAAACCAAAGCCAGCAAAGGACTCAGAGAAGATCATAGAAGCCTGGGAATGCCTCAGGCAAGTTCGGCGTCACACAACTCTTGAGGAAACTTTCGTGGGGCTTAGTGTTGTTAAAGGTACCTGAGGGATAAAAGATGATTGGCACCAAGTAAGAGCTCACCTTGCAGGAAGAGGAGGCCCGCCTCTGTTCCGGAAGAATCTCTGGAGTGGGAGGCAACTGAGTATGTGCAAGGCAACGGATGTCTCAGGAATGTGGGCATTGGAAGTTCTCTGCACGTTCGGTGCTTTCGTTTAGAAACGAACAGAACCAGTACTAGCCAGAAGGAGGAGCAGGAATTAAGAGAGGGTGGCCCTGAGTCCAGTTTGGGAGTTGAAGAGAAAGAGACTCATGAGGGGAACCAGATGAGGGACTAGGGGAGTCACTGGGGAGACAAGAAGGGGCAGGGCGTGCTTTCTGACTCGCTGGGAGGGAGAGAGGAACCCCTTCCTGTGAGAACACCTGTAAGGATAAGTGAAACAGGGGGCGCTGTTTGCTGAGGCCAAGTCCGGGGTGCCCTGGACTGATCTTGTCTGAAGTCAGAGGTGAGCTCATTCACAGAAGACAGGTGTGCAAGGGGAGACATAGAAGTATTGAGGCCTAAGTTTCTCCGGCATGTTAGGACATCCAACACAGCTTTCTTCTGCCTGCTCCGCTGAACAGAATTTATCTGCAGCTCCCCCAGCTTGTCACAGCTGTCCTCCCGCTAGCCCCGTTATCATGCGTCTAGAAGCTCAGGTGGGAGGCTGTGTGTTTGTGTGTGCCCACACACCTAACTCAAAAGCTGCTTCCAGAGCTTTGCTTACGGGTATGCTTGACTCATTTATCCTTGACTCAGTCCATTTTTATTGAGTTCCAGATGTGTGCTGAACCCATTGCATGTTCCGACCTCCAGAAGCTATCTGCCTTTAAACTCTCAACTGACTTGGTGACTCCCTGACCTGTTTTTCCCCTAGCTCTAAGTTCCTTCAGATACTTTATCTCTGCAGCACCTGGCTTATTAATCATGGCCTGTCCTTTGGCCTAAGGCCATGTTGGACGCCATACTCCCCAGTCTTGACTATGGTCTGACCTCTCCTTGCAGAACTCACTGTGGCCACCAGGGTTCCGGCCGGAGAAAGAGCCCCACAGGCCTTCCAGGGGGTCAGCACAGCGTGGGAGCCCAAGGGAGGTGACCCAGGGCTGTGGGTTGGCCTTGCAGGCTTGGTGCTAGGCTGGGTGCTGCCCAAGCAGCATTACAGAAAGTGGAAGGAAGGAGGGGTCTGTGATGGGCAGTGTGAAGGGAGTTGCCTCTTGAGTTCTGGAGAAGAGAGCAAGTAGATGTCTGGATGTATGTGTGGTAGCGGGTTCTGTGAAGAGGTTGTGGTTAGAGAGGCTACTTCGGATCTGGGGGCCACAGATGAGGCCCGGCTCGTGTGGTGAAGTCTAGTGCTCTAGGCTTCTCCACTTTACTCTAGGTCAGAGGCGCCTGGGAGCTGGGCTCCAGGGGGGCTGGGGCAGGGCTGACGACGCTTGTGCCTGATGATCCTTGGACTAGCAAGGCTCTGAGGGCACCCCGGGGCGCGGCCGGTCCCTCAATGGAGGCCTGTCTTCAGTGTGGGGACCGAAGCTGTCAGGAGCAGTGGCTGGCAGAGCCGAGAAATAGGGGAACCCGGGCGCAGAAGGCAGGGGGGGCCGGTAGGAGCCCCTCGGCGGTGACCCGGACTGGGGACATACATTTCTTCTGGCTGGAGAATTGTGGGAACTTTTTAAATGCTCGTGTTCTTCGTTATAGTTGTGAAGCTACTTGGCTTGTGTATGACTGTCCGTTATTTTGGGGCAGGGTAATACTTTTGTCACGGGAGAGTCAATGTATGAGTTTAAAGAGCTTGTTATTTGCCAGAGACCGGCTTGGGCACACTGCCTAGCAAATGTCCTGAATTTTAGACAGAGCCCTTGGCTGTTTGTGTCTAATAGGCTTTGACTTTCAGAGAAGCAATATATTTGCATATGTGTGTTGTATGTAGTATTTATATACGTAAGTGTTTCTACTTTTATATGAATATGATATATATATAAGCACCACCGTCTATAAATCCTAGCATCTTGGAGCTAACTGGTAATTTACAGATTAGTCCAATCCTCTTATTTGTATAGGAACCATTAAGGTACGAGAAGAACAGTAAGTAGTAACATGGGCACACTCATATTTAGAAGTCTTATTGGCTCATTGATGATGTAAAGGACTAACCTAGACCTCATTATCACATTCTATTATGATTGGGATGAAGAGGGGTCACTTTCCTTTTGAGAAAAGAAAAAGCAGCATAATAGTAAGGTTGAGTTTCACATTTCCAAGGTCACCATGTGTGGTCAGCCCGAGCATCCAGTCCCTGTGAAGGGTCATCTCTTGCACAAATAGTATACACAGGCTGTGATGTTGTAATTTTTAGTATTTTTTAAAAATCTTATTATATTCGTTCTTATAAATACTTTTCCACACAACCTCTCTTAATGATTACCATACAAAACAGTCCTTTATTTGTGTATAGAATGGACATTTGAAAGTGACGGGGGATCTCCTGGCCCTGATTTGCCCTGGGGTTCGTGTCCACTCATGAGTGTCAGCTGCCTGGGGCGACATGACTCAGAGAACAAGGTCTGTCTTTTGAATCGTTTCCTTCTATTTACTTGCTTTTCACTGATGGCAACAAAGCTGTTCATGGTTACAAGCACAGTGTAAAGTTGTTCTAATAAATATATGCAGCGCAACTAAATGGATAAGTGAGAACTGACTGTTTAGCTGGTGGAGATTAGGGGGAAGGTAAGGAAGGAGACGCCTCTCTGACAGTAGTTCTGCCAACACCAACAAGATGTGAATTGTCTGCCAGACAGGTCCAGAAACCATGCAGGTAAACTCATTAGGCTTCTAACAGGCATCGCAGGGCTTATGTAGGAAGGCAGGAATGGTGGCCGGCAGAGGCAGCCTGCTGAAGTGCCAAGCGCCCCTTGATCCAGCAGAGCCTGAAGGTGCATCCTTGACTATGAAAACTGCCCTGACCTGGCTTCTGAGACCCAGCGGCTGCACAGTTCTGTAATAAGCTTTTGACTCTTGCGTGTTAGGTGAGATTCCTGTTCAGGTGTGAATCAGTCCAGCATGTTTGAATGCTACCATGTGAATGGCACTTTGGGAACCCCCCAAATTACAGTTACAACACTGTTCTCTTGCATATACATAGTAGGATAAAGGACATGCCACACATATCCGTCTAGTAAATAACACAAGGGTCTGGAGGGGGCACACATGGTTTATAGGAAGTATAGACAGTGTAGAAAGTGAACTCTGAGTTAGATGGGAGAGGAAATCACTGTTGATCTGAAGAGGAATGACATATTCCTGGCTTCACGCATGTTCCATGTGAGAGGCAGGGAAGACCCAGAGAATAAGGACCATAAAGGTGATGGAGGAATTAGGCCAAGTGGGGAACATGGGTTGGTCTGGAGAGATGTATAATGTTCTTGTTTGTGATGTGTCTTTGTCTCACACACGCTGTGTTTTCTCCTGCCTCTGACCCTTGCTGTCAACATTCTCCTTCTAGAAGTTCTTCTCCTTTCCATCTTGAGGTCCTGCGTGAGCTTTCAGATATGCCCCCTTTGCTGCCTTCCCATGGGCATTGCTGGGCTATCTCAATCTAACGAAAAGACCTCCTGCTCATTTCTTAGGCCAGCTTGTTGGGCATTCTGTCCCTTTCACTTCTTGGGCAACAGAGGGGTGCATACCCGTCATGGAAGGGCAGCCCCCCACTGTACCCAGGACTGAGCAGAGTACTCCATATGGGTGGATTCATTCAGTCAGTCGATGCTTGTCGAACATCTAGTACCATAGTGCTTGTCAGGTGACGAGCAAAAGAGAGAAGACCACCCCCTGTCACACAGAGTCTAGTTGGGAATACAGACAGGACGGAGTAAGTTACTACAGTACAGGGGAAGGAATGCCCGGCTGGTAGAAGTGTGCAGAGTTCAAGAGCACATAGGAGGGGCACTTAGCCTAACCCAGACTGAGCAGGAAAAGATTCCCAGAGGAGGTTCCACAAGGAGGTCTTGATGAGTTAGACATTAAGTATAGATGAAGAACTATCCATTGAACATCCAAAACGCATTTAGAAAATCTTGCCAGGCACACATATGCAAATACCTGAGTTTCAGTCCCTTTCCTGCGTTATTATATTAAGCCTTCTCAGCCCAGAAACGTTGTCACTGTTTTCTTACGGATCCAACTGCTCTCAGGCTGATCTCAGGGCTCAGGCTGATGCTCCTCCAGTGAACGGTATGCGGAACGCTTAAAGGGGATCAGAGCCTCTGAGGTCCATGAAATGCATCTCAGTTTACTTATTACTTAAAAGACTTTAAATAAAAAAGTATATAAGTGATACATGACGACTGGAGGCAGGGAGGGGAAAACAGCTCATACACCTAAATCCCACCAGCGAGAGGCAACCAGGTGTAACATTTTTGTTTTCCATCCTTCTAGATGTTTTCCTGCAAACATGTCTTTTTTCAAAAATGGGATCCTACTATACTATACATCCTAGTCTTCAGCCCCTATCTTGGGATCACACTGAGCATTTCTTAGAATATAAGCTTTGTAAAAAGTATCTTAAGTGCCTAATCCATAATAATGCCTACATTTAGCTCTGTGAGTCCAACTTCAAGAAGCAATAAATGGAGAGACAGAGAATCATTTGCAAACTTTTTATTCTGACAGACGCAATGTTGGTGGTAGTGACATTGGTGGTTAAAAGACTAGGCAGAGGACGGGGCGCCTGGGTGGCTCAGTCGGTTAAGCGGCTGCCTTCAGCTCAGGTCATGATCCTGGAGTCCCAGGATCGAGTCCCGCATCGGGCTCCCTGCTCAGTGGGGAGTCTGCTTCTCCCTCTGACCCTCCCCTCTCTCATGCTCTCTGTCTCATTCTCTCTCTCAAATAAATAAATAAAATCTTTAAAAAAAAAAAAAAAAAAAAAAAAAAAAGACTAGGCAGAGGAGAATAAAGAACTCCGCCTCGAAGTGATGTTTTCAAGAATACTTTCAGAAACATTTTGCAATGAAATGATACATGTCACTGATGGCTGGTTTTATTTACCAAAAAGTTTCTGGGGAAACTAGCTGGCTTTAAGTTAGAGGTTGCCAAATACTAAAGTTTGCAGTCACTTCTAGTATGATTTCATTTGAATTTCCTTTTTCCAACTTGGTTGATATTTTGCTAATGACTGACTTATTTATTTAGGCTTTTAAGCCATTCTGTGCAAATACCTTATGCAATGCTTTTTTTTCCCCCCCGCAAAGTTTATTTCTTTTTACCAAGCCAAAAAACACACTTCACATCCGGGAGCAGCCAACAAATGGATTGGCTCTCCTTTGAAGACTCATAAAATTCAGCGTCGCATTTTTGAATCGTGACTCTGGGCCTGAGGTCCCCCCGATGAGACAGTGTTTCTGCCCTGGAGGTCCGAGTTCTGGTGAAGAGAAGGAACAGCATCCCCGGGAAATGCCCTGCTTGGGGGTGTCCTCCCGAAGGAGGTCATCGGTGCTGGAGCTGAGTGGTGAGGGACGAGAGAGAGAGGAGGCCAGGCACGGAAGGGCGGGAGTGGCGCGGCGGGCAAGGGGAGGGCAGGGCAGAGTCCCGCGGGGCAGGTGCTGTGGCTGCGGGCAGTGCGGTCCTGCTGGTGCGGGGGGCGCGGGGGGCGCGGCACGAGGTTCGCAGGGACCGGGGAAAGCAGGCCACGATCAGGTGGGGCGAGGGGCTTTCGGCTGCTGGGGAGTCAGCCACGGCGCTGCCCTGGAGCTGCTTCGCGGGCGGTTGGAGACGCGAGTCTGAGGGTTTTGCTTAAAGCCACAAGTAAAGATCAGGAGCCTCTGAAGACCCGTGCCTCACCCGGTTCCTCTTTTACTCATCTCGGTGGCAGAACAAGAGAATAGAAGCATGAGTAGAGTCAGTGAGAGATCAGGAAGTAGAGGATCATGAAGGGTGACCCTAGGGGCGCCTGAGTGACTCAGTCGGTTGAGCATCCGCCTTTGGCTCAGGTCATAATCCCAGGGTCCTGGGATCGAGCCCCGCATCGGGCTCCCTGCTCTGTGGGAAGCCTGCTTCTCCCTCTCCCTCTGCCTGCCGCTCTGCCTGCTTGTTCTCTCTCTCAAATAAATAAATAAAATCTTAAAAAAACAGTGACCCTAAAAAAGTGTGGTCAAGCAAGGAAGATGATAATAGCCGGGGGGCAGGGGTACAAGGTCCAAAGGAGATTCTTTTCAGCAGAGTTGAGATGCCATCATATGCATGGGCCAAGAGAAGACAGGTGATGGAGAGAGAGAGAGTTGGATGCATGGGAGACAGTGAGGAACAGATGAGAGGGACAGTGCTGGTGCTGAGGGGTCCCTGCTCACTCCTGACCCCCTCCCCTCTGAGCCTGTGGGAAGACTGCAGAGCAGAGTGAAGCCAGAGGTGGACTGTAGTGCAAGGCTCAGGAAGCTGAGAGAGTTCATTCCTGATGGCCTCGTCTTCCTCATCGTGGGAGAGCGGGCTATGGTCTGACAGTAGGGGTTGGCGTGAGCGACAAGGTCTGAGGGGCTGCGGAGAGGAGCCCTAGAAGGAGCTAACCAAGGATAAAGGCAGGAAGAGCCTATCCCAGCACAGAGTCTGACACACAATAAGTGTTCAATTAACATTCAATTAAAAAATAATGTCAAGATGGGGCGCCTGAGTGGCTCAGTCAGTTAGGCATCTGCCTTTGGCTCGGGTCATGATCCCAGGGTCCTGGGATCGAGCCCCGCATCAGGCTCCGTGCTCGGCAGGAAGCCTGCTTCTCCCTCTCCCACTCCCCCTGCTTGTGTTCCCTCTCTAGCTGTCTCTCTCTCTCTGTCAAATAAATAAATAAAATCTTAAAAAAAAAAGAAAAAGGAATAGAAAATTAAAATAATAATAATAATGTCAAGGGGTGCCTGGGTGACTCAGTGGGTTAAACGTCTGACTCTTGATTTTGGCTCAGGTCATGACCTCAGGGTCATGGGATGGACCCTGTGTGGGGCTCCACACTCAGCAGGGAATCTGCTTGAGACTTTTCCCCTCTGCCCCTCCCCCAACTCTCTCTCTCTGTCTCTCCCAAATAAATAAATAAATGAATCTTTTAAAAAAAATGTCAAAAGATGGTTGAAGAGTATCAAGAACCCAAGTGAGGTTGGCAACCATGGATTTATCATGGTATCATTATGCATGTGTGGTTGTTCTTCAGTTTTCAGCCTCAGAGAGATACTACTTAAAATAGGAGGATGGAAACGACCCCAGTGTGGCTCTTTTCCTGGGCAGTAGCAAAATTCAAGAGTGGAAGGGAGTGAAGGATATCATTCAGAGAGTAGTTAGGGGTGAGCCAGGTAGCATCTGACCCACTAGGAGAAAAAGGGGTTCAGGGGTTTGAGGGGATGGAGACAGTAAGGGTTGGAAAAGTGGGGACCATCACTTTTTTATTATGTACCCATAATGCATACCATAAATACAAAAGTTTCCTCACTTTTTAAATGATGATATTCGCATGTTGTTCATTCTAGGCTCTGTAAGGTAAAATGAGAAGTAGTCTAAATTTCCAACAACAAAATCCTAAGTTCAAGGTGGTACATGATATCTTTGGGAATCAGTGATGGTATCACATTTGACTCAGGTAAATACATGTGGCTGGGAGAAGTGTCAATATCCAGCACAGTATTAACAATCAGATCTGGTTTTTTCTCCCTCTGAGAATCAAGGATTGTGCTGACTGCAGAGTGATGGCTAAGATATGTACTCACCTGTTCAAAAACGTGAGGACCCACTATGTGCCGGTCAGTGTGGTGTGGGGTACCACTTACGTCCAGAGTGCCACAAGTAATGAGAAGCCATGGGAGAGACTCCCTGACCCTCAGACTGGTTTCTCATGTGATTTAGGAGAAAGGGTCAACTAACCTATATGCCTTTTAAAACAAAGCGTGTGATCAAGTGGCCACATGAGCACTGGAGTGTAAGTAGTGTAGGAAAAATGTGTAGCCCAGGGCAGTCTCGGAAAGCTGGATGGATTTGGAGAAATGTTATACAGTAGTTGGAGAGAAAAAGGATGGGAAGCTCAGAAGGCACCCGGTATAGCCTCGGGACATTACCCTTTGCCACATTGACTTCTATCATTGAACTACATTCTAGGCTAACTTGAGAACTGCACGGAACCCTGAAACTTAGCTTTGGGATAAAGCTTTTTTTAAAAAAAAAAATAGTAAGAATAAAGTGAATAGAAATAAACATTTAAAATATCTTAACTGAAAGAGTAAATCAATTTTTCCATGACTAGATCAAGTGGTTTAAATTCAGACATATGGAAAAATTTAACTTTCAATTCTAGATTCGAAGCCTAATTCGGGGAGAAACCCATTAAAGTGATGAAGCAGTTGAACAATAAATCTTTATTTTGTAGAGAATACAGTGAGTGCTTGGAGGTACATCGTCATTTCCGTGCTTTGGGATTATTACAAACACCAGCATCTTTTCCTGAGAGTTACAAGGCTGTGATTTATAACTGACTTCAGGGCAGGGGTGGGTAGGAATTTATGGGATGTTATCCTTCCAGGAAGAATTAGGACAATTTTTTTTTTCTTTTGGATGAAGATACTTAAAACAACCCAGGTTTTAAAGTAGTTGAGTGACTCTTCCCCTGGAAAAGTAATTAGTTTTCAATCCTGTTGCCTTTGAACCTTCAGTAGAGCACTGGAAATGGAAGGAAATGAAAATGCGGACAGATACACTCCCTCCCCAGGAAGGGTTTATAACAGAATACTTTGAATTTCACACAAATGTTTTACATTATTCATTAAGTTTACTCCAGTACATTTCAATTTGTTGCCTGGAGTGTGAGTAAATTGCAATTTTCACTGCTTTAAAAAAAATTTTTTTGGGGGGGTGCGCCTGAGTGGCTCATTCGGTTAGGCGTCTGCCTTCGGCTCAGGTCATGATCCCGGGGTCCTGGGATCCAGTTCCACATCAGGCTCCCTGCTCAGTGGGGAGCCTGCATCTCACTCTCCCTCTGCCTGCCGCTCTCTCTCTCTCTCTCTGTGTCAAATAAATAAATAAAATCTTTAAAGGAATAAAAATTTTTTTTTTTGTTTTGGGGAGTCATGGAGACTTAACACACTGCAAATTTCACTTTTAATAAATGACACTGAAATATTTTTAATGCCCTGAAATAAATGAATGAGCATTTTAAGAGTCTTGTAATTAAAATAAGAAATATGAAAGCCATGGGTGGACATGGTAGAGCAATCATGGTTCTGTTGTTTTTTTCTGCTGGAACTTGTGGATTAACTGTAGGTAATCTGTAATTCACAAGAACTGGGAAGTGTGTCTGTTTAGGTCTGATTTTGTCCTTTTTAATGTTTCTCATCTCAGTTGTCTTCACTTGTATGACCAACATCTCAGCTTATCTGGAGATATATTTTTTTATATTCCTTTCATGGGTTCAAACATGTTTCCAATGAGGTACGGATGGGGTATTTTTGGATTTTCTGTTTCTGCACTCTGGATTTTTAAGATACTCAATTGATCGAACAGCTTCAGGGAGCACAAGTAAACCCAGCCATGCTAAATGTTTATGTTGATTATAAGCTATGTCCTGATTTCAGGTATGTTTTTAGAACGGTAAGTGAATCTTAAAATAAGGAAACTTGATAGATGTGCAGTGATTTTGGCAGGCACCCAGTAAGTTGTTAAATGCATCGTGGGCCCTCGTTCCATGCACTGGATGACACTCATAATGGATTTTGATTATGTGCTTGGTAGTTAGTGACTTACAGAAGGCAGGATGATGGGCTTTTTCCATTTTAAATTTTAAATAATGTATCTTTGAGGTATTAACAGAGGGCATTCTTAAGTTGAAGGGAATGAAACAATCATTATCTTTCGGGGTTGTGTTATCCTTTGTAGATAAGTCAATAGCTTCCTGTGTAAATGATTGGCTTCAGCATACCTAAGATTTGGGTTCTCTTTAAAGACAAAAAAAAAATCTATAGATACAAATCCGTCTTCAGGGTCATTAGACAAACTTCAAAGTGTTAATGCTCATGAAAAGAAGCCCTATTTTGAATTTTTTAAAAGATTTTATTTATTTGAGAGAGAGTGAGCATGAGGGGTGGGGGGAAGCAGAGGGAGAGGGAGAAACAGACTCCCCGCTGAGCAGGGAGCCTGACTGGATTCCAGAAACCAGAGATCATGACCTGAGCTGATGGCAGATTCTTTTTTTTTTTTTTTTTTTTTTTAAAGATTTTATTTATTTATTCATGAGAGACAGAGAGAGATGCAGAGGGAGAAGCAGGCTCCCAAGGAGCAGAGAGCCCGATGCGGGACTCGATCCCAGGACCCTGGGATCATGACCTGAGCCGAAGGCAGACGCTTAACCATCTGAGCCACCCAGGCGCCCTGATGGCAGATTCTTAACTGACTGAGCCACCCAGGCGCCCCTTGAATTTTTTATATGAGTAACAATTTTGGCATAAAACAGCCAGATCATGGTATAGCATTCAGGCTTTTCTTTTTTTCTTAAGTTAGTGTAATATATGACATCCATAAATAGTCGCACCTCTAGAGAGGGAGCAGAATGTCTTTTGAGAATCTTGTAGGTGGAGGGAGCAGGCTACGAGGGTTTACCCAGCAGCAGCTGTAATGGCAGTGTGGCTTCCAATGGCCTGTTACATGATTAACTTGGCTCACTCGGTCCCTTTTTCTGGTTCACTGAAGACTTCCTCCTCCTGTCCTTTCTTGTGACCATCCATTCTTCAGGAGAGGACAGGCACTGCTTCTGGACAAGGGAACAGATCCTCCTGTCCTCAGTTTTGTTTGTATCTTGCTTTCCTATCATAGTTTGGATAAAAATCCCTTGTTTGGTCATTTTTAGTTAGCTCCCCATGTTCAGAGCCTTAGGTTTTGCTCATTTTGAAACATTCTCTTTGTTAGAAGTTAGATGCCTCATGAATAAGACTTGACTTCTTCGATTCTAAATGGATGTATTGTTTTAAAAATCTAAATCGTTTGGAAGGGGTTGAAATCAAACATAAAAACCCCATTTTCAAGTTCAGCCACTGCTGACAGTTACCATATTGATGTTGGTTTTCACCAACTTACTTCTTTTCTAAAGCTTCTGTTGAGCCTTGGCTCTGCAAAATGGGGATATTAGCATCTTTCATTCACCTCTTCTCTGCTCTAAGGTGACAAACTAGTCCTGGCTTACCCAAGACTTGCCCAGTTTTAGCACTGGAAGTCCCATGCCCGGGAACACCCTCAGTGCCGGGAGGGTGAGCCCCTACCTATAACTTCCCAGCATGTTAGACTCTAATTGTTTTACAGTATCATGGTTTAATACTTCTGTTATACTTATTGTCACAGCGTAACTATGAATGATTACTTTGTCTATGGATTGTTTCTAACAATTGAAAGCCAATATGCAAATATTTTTCACTGCGGAACCAAGTAATGTATACCCAGATCCGTGGAGAATGAAATTCCATTCTGGATCGCTAAATTTTGCTGCTTGAAGATTTTTCCAACAGCTTCATTTATACACTCCTCTACTTTGGGGTTATATTTGGCTCCTACTATCTTTTTCATGCCATGTTCTCTTCCTTAGATTCCCATCTTCATTTGGTAGACTATTCCTTGGAGTAACTTTTTGTATATAATATGCATGGATGGTAAGCTCTGTTACTGCACGTTTGAAAATGTCTGATTTTGCCTTCACACTTGATTGATAATTTCAGTCTAGATTCAAAATGATAGTTCTTCTACTTTGAAGGCATTGCCCCTTGGATACACCTACAGTCTAGTGTAACCAGTGAGTCTGGTGCTGGACTGATTCTTGTAACTTAGTTGATTGTATATGCATCTGTCTTGTTTACCTCTTTGAAGCTTTTGGGGATTTTTACTTTATCCTTACTTCTGATATTTCACCAGTGATCTGTTTTTGAATCTTTTTTGTTGACCTTTGTGATCTGAAGTCTGCTCAGGCTCAGGATATTTTCTCCCCACTAATACTTAACGCAGTCTTCACAGAGAACTCCTGTAGATGAGTTTAGGACCTCTTGGAATCAATTCTCCATATCTTTCATATTTTCCTTCTCTTTGTTTTGGCTATATGTTCTGGAGATTTAAATTTTGCAGCCTACTGAATGAGTCTTTAGCCATATAAATTCTATCATTTAGGGCGCCTGGGTGGCTCAGTTGGTTAAGCGACTGCCTTCGGCTCAGGTCATGATCCTGGAGTCCTGGGATCGAGTCCCGCATCGGGCTCCCTGCTCAGCAGGGAGTCTGCTTCTCCCTCTGACCCTCACCCCTCTCATGTTCTCTCTTTCATTCTCTCTCTCTCAAATAAATAAATAAAATCTTAAAAAAAAAAATTCTATCATTTAGGCCATTAGTTTTCTGTTTTGGCACTTATTTGTTTAATAATGTGAGAACTTTCCCATTCTTGTTCTTTTTTCCATGAAAGGAATATGAATATCTGTGAGTATTATTCCAGTCCTTGTGAAAGTATTGTTCTTGACAGTGATGAAATTGACAGATGATCTTCTTGGATTGCTTAGAATTTTTCTTTTCCAGCATCAAACACTACCTTAATTTGTTAATTTTTAGATAGAACGTATTACTGTTTTCTACCCAAACCCTAGCTCTAGTGAAGTTACCTCTCGGTTTTTTTAAACAATTTAGGCTTTCCTACCTTCCTATGCTCTCCAGTTGCTTGTAAATGTCTTTCCTTCCATTTCCTGACTCTTCCCTAGAACTCACTCTGATTGCCCTCTCAAGTAGAAACTTAATTGGTTTGCAACAGTTTTTCAAATTATTTTGTGTTGCAACATTCTTTTAAGTAACAATTAGTCAATAGATGACCAAAATTTAGAAGCTATTAAGATTCTCTTTATATAGCTGAGAATAGGATAATACAACCTAGATGCATTCCTGAAATTTCTCTGTGGTTTGGCTTCAGTAAATTACTACTTTACATACAGCTTTTAAAATAGATTTAGATTTAAGTTTAAAAGCGAGAACCACTTGTGTAAACATCATTGAATACCATTCTTTTAATGAATGGGGTAATGTTATTTATATTCTTTCTTCACTTCCTCTGGAAAGCCCATTTCTTTTAGGAAGGCTTTAACTTATACTGTACTCACCTTGAAAAGTGAAAGGAATTCACTTTAGTATATTTTAACTCAGCCACAAATTCTTACTGTTGCTACCGAGAAGTGCTTGGCCCAAATCTCTGAGTCCGATGTTTCTAAATTGGACTATCTATCTTAAAATAGCAAACGACAATACACGTATCCCTAAAGTAGTGAATAGGAATGTTTAGGGGATGAAGAACCCTTATTTTATTTTCCCTTTAATAAAGAAAATGCTCTCTTTTTCTTCCTTTCTTTCTTTTTTCTTCCTTCCTTCCTTCCTTCTTTCCTTCCTTCCTTCCTTCCTCTCTCTCTCTCTCTCTTTCTTTCTTTCTTTCTTTTTAAATCCATTTTGCAGTTTGTGTTTCAGGGAAGCTGTAAGTGAGGCCAGAACCAATGACGCGGGGTTTCCTGGGCTGGACTGAGGAATCTGGATTCACCCAGACAGCAGTGGGGGGACCTTTGGAAGGATGGAAGCAGAGACACAGAAAGTCACGTGATCATGTTATATAGATGACAGGATGGCAGAAGGATTATAGGCAGAGCAGAGGGGAGGTCGTGGTGTAATCCATGCCAGAAAGCCGTGTGCCAAGACAGTAAAAATTCTGAATTTTTATTCTGTGTTAATTATGCAGCCATTAGACCATTTGCTGGTTGTTTTATAAAGACTTAGCCCTTTTAGAGCTAGAAGGGGCCTTGGAGATCTTTATGCCATCTGTGATTTTTACAAATGGCAGAAACCTAGGAGCTAAGGAAACAAAGTGATTCCTCCAAGTCTAGCAACACGTTCCTAGCAGAGCTTGGGCACGGACACAGCTGTCCTGATGCCAAAGCCAAGGCTTTTCCTGTGATGCTACCTACCCTTCCTACCTGCTCTCTGCTATGCGCATGCCCAGGCCAGCGTCCCACCTGAGGTCCCATCACCTGGTGACTGACGACACAAAGTGTGATACCGACAGACGTAGTCAGCTCACGCCCCACTCTTGCAAATGACTTATCTCGCTGCTTTCCCTACTCTTCCCAAATACACATTCTCTCGCACATCAGATTCAGAAGATGGTCTCGTCTTTTACTTCCCAGAAAAAAAAGGAAAAAACCAAAAATCACCTAAGAACATGCTGGCCACCGCCTGCCATCAAGCCCAGTAACTGCCATGTGCCTGTCCCTTGTGATAACCAGCCAAAGTAGCCCAACCTTACTTAACACTGCGCTCCGGGCCCTAGGTCCCAGCTCCTTCTGTCTTTTCAGGGAACTTTTGAAGATTTCCCCGTTTCTATATTTTCAACCCCTCTTCAGTAAACGATCTGTTCTCTCAACATTTACATAGCCTCTGGACGCTCCCACTTGAAACCCTGCTTACCATACGTACTCAGTGAGCATATTTTACTCATTCATTTAATAATTACTTGGGAGCAACTACCCTGTGGTAGGCATTGGGCATCCTGTTGCACACAAAGTAAATGGGGTGTTATATGGTCCAGTGGGGCAAATGGATGCTAAACGATATCTGTGGTTGCTGAGCATTTACATTGGAAAGTGCAATTCTAACTAACTTTATGGCACTAGATAGTACATTTCGGTGTTTTCATATAGCTACCGTATTTCAGTGTCACGGTGAAAATGGTGGCACTGTGTCCTGTCTAGTATATCTATGTACCACTGGAGTCCTGCCCTTTGTTCTGGGTTTAAAATCACATGACCAAAGGCCCGTGCTATTACAGGCTCTTGTCACTTGTATATACCCAAGTACCTGGGCTAAAAATGCATCTAAGCAGAAGCCGAAGAAATATTTATCTGCTCATGGTATCAAGTGCAGACTCCCTGAAGTATTTTTGAAATAGCATTCGTGTTAAGTTTGAATTTTTTTAAATCAGCAAAATAACTGTCTAAGCACACACAACGTACCCTAATGACATATTTAATAAAAAGACAAATAGTTTTCTCAAGTACAGATTTAAAATGACAAGGTCTCTATGCATATGTCAATTATCACCCGTCTATTTTCCTCATGGGCTACATAATTCAATTTTAGCATTTCCCCTCTTTTTAGAAGTAAAAACAGACCACATTTGCAAAACCAAAGATTTCCAGGAAGTCCTACTTGCTGTAATGGCAAGGAAGAAGTAGATGAATAAATCACTGTTTGGTAGGAACTGTAAAATGTTTTATTGGAAGTCTGCCCTCCACATGCATGTTTCCTTTTTTTTTTTCTCCCTGAACCTGAAAGCTCATTGAAATATCCTCAAGATGGATGTTAAATAAAAACTCTGTGATATATTTGGTAGTTCATTTTTAAAAAACTGAAGTCAAAGCCTGTTTTTCTTGACTGATGTGGAAAGGTTAAAAAAAAAAAAAGACCTTCAGTGAAAGGAAATTACCTTTCTAAATATAACATTCTGAAATGATGTAACAGTTTTTTCCATACGTTGCCTGAATAAAAGTAGTGTTTTTACAGAAGCCTGGTTAAAGAAAAGAAAAAATCAGTACTCTACCATTAAATAAACAGGCAAACACAAATTCAGATTTCTAAAGCTATCTCCCAAAATATCAGATTATTAAATATCTGGCGTAAGAAACATGGTATCTTCTGTTTCCTTATACCAAAATCAATTTACTTATAAAATATTCCAGCTTTCAAAACCACAGCCATCTGAATTCTGTTCATTTTAGGGAATTTCTCTATGTTAATTAACATCTTTCATTTTTCCCTGCTTACTTACACATCTCAGTTGCTCCAAACAGTTATTGATCTAGATTGAGAGAGGCTCATGGACTCTAACCTTAGAAAATTCTAGAAATGTTCATCCATTTCGTGACTTCCTCCATTTTATTAAATACAAAATCTGCCAAATCTTACAACTTTCCTAGTCACCTCCCTGCTTCTTATTTATGTCTGGACTTGCAGATCTTTGGAAACATTTGCCTTACCTACGGTATTCCTCCACTATGTGTTACCAAGCCCCAAGTTCTAATAGTAAAATTGTATTACTTTTATGCTTTCCAGAGCACACTGTGTAACTGCAGCTGCCTCTGGGCTTTGTTGTTAGCTGAATCTGAGACCCCCTCCCCCCGCCCCATCCCACTGGCTGGAAGGTCTGTGAGTTGTAAGGACCGAGTCTGTCCTAGTCGCTGTTGGATCATCAGCACCTGTGCCCGGCACCCGGTGGGTGCTCAGCTGTTGTCTGCCTTCCAGGTACTTCAGGAGTAGCATGGGTTGCTGGGGTGATAGGGAAGTGAGTTGGGAATGTGTTGACAGCTGTACAAAAGCACTTGAGATATAGCTACCATCCAGTCTGTTGCCTGATATGCATCCCTCCGAAGCCTGCTGTCTCGGGCAAAGTCTCAGTATTTCTCTTTGTAACCCTAGTGCCTTTCACGGCACTTGAATGAAGCTCATTCGTTCAAGAATCATTCACTACTTCACATTTTTGCCCAGTGACACCTCCAACATTGGAAAAAAGAAAATGATGTTGAAATGCTCAGTTCTATTTGGCCAGCTTTCCTTATTAAGAGGTCCACTTTGTTGTAAGAATGAAAAAAAGAGAGGAACACAGGGGAAAATACGAGGAAGGGGTCACCTGCTGGAACTCCTAATTTCTGACTAAGTATTAGAATTAACAATCCTTTGGTAAGTAATTATGCCAACTGTTGGTCTCTTCAAAAACAAAGCAAATCTAAGGTCTGGGCCATCAGAATCTCGTGTGCACAGTTTTTGTTGTCTATCTGCTTTTGGTTTCTTTAAAAAAAAAATTCACAGCCAACTTACCATTAAATAATAGCTCAGAGTTGGAAAGTATCCAGTATCAGCCTACCATATCTTAATAATGTATAAGGAACTTTAATGATTTCTATCTAGTATTGGTGTGTGATCCTGCGGATCCCAGGAGCTGATACAGACTAAAAACTGAACTTGTCTTAAAAGTTCAACTCACTTCTAAATTTTATTTATATGCAGTATGCAGTGCCTCATAAGATATGCAAAGCTTATATATAACATCAGGGTTGAGTGAGTAGAACCTTCATTTTTTAAAAATTTTTTTATTGTTATGTTAATCACCATACATTACATCATTCATTTTTCGTGCAGTGTTCCATGATTCATTGTTTGTGCATAACACCCAGTGCTCCATGCAGTACGTGCCCTCCTCAATACCCATCACCAGGCTAACCCATCCCCCCACCCCCCTCCCCTCTAGAACCCTCAGTTTGTTTTTCAGAGTCCATCGTCTCTCATGGTTCGTCTCCCTCTCCGATTTCCCCCCCTTCATTCTTCCCCTCCTGCTATCTTTATTTGTATTATTTGTTTATTTATTATTATTTATATGTATTATCTGTTTCAGAGGTACAGATCTGTGATTCAACAGTCTTGCACAATTCACAGCGCTCACCTAGAACCTTCATTTTGACAAATTTTTCCTGATGTATCTGTTAAAATGCCACTGAAAATAATTCAACTTATTCAAATTGCTTGATGTGTATAGTTTTTTCAAGAACACATCCATTTTGTTATAGGAGAAGATTTTCTTGGAGACACTGTCCTTTACTCACTTCATAACCCCACACCTGGCATACAGTAGGTGCTCACTACATAATTTAATCAAATTGTAGGTAAGAGTGGTATATTGACTGGTAAGGAAACCAACAAATATTAGCTATTGAAAGATTTTTACCTCTTTTCCATAGTCTCCACTTCCAAATTCTAGGGTTTGGGTTTTTTTAAGTGGTTGAGACCCACTGTATTTCTTTCAAAGAAAGAAATGACCAATTAGACATGTCAAATTAGAAATAAAGATTGACTTGATTCAGGGGTACAGGCCTGTGATTGAGCTTGCAAGGAAAGGACAGAATGTCTGTCTTTGGAGGTCTCTTTGAGAATAGAAATGTATGTTTGTACATAATAGATCCTAAATACTTGATGAATGAATGAATAAAAACCAAGTCTCAGTATTTAAATAATTACCTGCATGAATGAAAAATTCATGTAATTGTTTAACATTCTTATTCTGAAATGTTTGATCATTTTAATTCTCCCCATTCCCTTCCCACCTTGGTCAACCAGTTTCTATTGTGAATTTCATTGCTAGTGGGTTTTCTTGCTTATGTCTGAACAATTATGTGTACATATAGCATCTCAGAACCAAAACTTGGCTCTATGAAAGGACAATTACAATAAATACTACTTTTCTGTATATTTTCAAATATAACATTTAAAAGGTGTCTTCACCAGTGATAAGAAAAATAAGGTTCCTAGAAATATATCTAATGAGAGATCTGTGAGACCTTTGTGTAAAAAAATGGAATAACTTTAACTTTATTGAAAGATATATTTAAAAGATCTAAACAAATGGGTGGTGGGTAAAGGATGTCAATTGCCCCAAATACAGGTCCAGTACAATCCCAGTCAAAATCCAACAAGTTTTTGGTGGAACTTGGGTTGATTCTAAAATTTATATAGAACAAAGATCCAGAAATAGCCAAAAAAATCCTGAAGAAAAATCAGGTAGAAGGATTTAGAGATGTTATTTCTATTGTTATAATGCCACAGTATTTTAGAAGTGATTTTGGCAATAGAGGTAAACAATTAGACTCGTAAAACAGTAGTTCTGAAACAGGCCCTTGTTTATATAGAAACCTAATATGTGACAGAGCTGGACTTGAAATTAGTGGAAAGAATAAATTAATAAAGGGGCGCCTGGGTGGCTCAGTCGTTAAGCGTCTGCCTTCGGCTCAGGTCATGGTCCCAGGGTCCTGGGATCGAGCCCTGCATCGGGCTCCCTGCTCTGCGGGAGGCCTGCTTCTCCCTCTCCCACTCCCCCTGCTTGTGTTCCCTCTCTCACTGTGTCTCTCTCTGTCAAATAAATAAAATCTTTAAAAAATAAAAATAAATAAATAAAAATTTTAAAAAAGAATAAATTAATAAATGATACTGGGGTAATAGGTTATCCTTATGGAAAAAAAAGAAAATAGATCCCTGCCTCACAGCATGAATAGTAATTTCAAATGGATCAAGGACTTAAATGTGAAATACACAATTTTAAAGTTTTGTTGAAAATGTGATAGAATAGCTTCATATCCTTGGGGTAGCTAAATAAGAAACAAAAATCATTACATCAAAAAGAGATATATATTAGGGCATCATATTTAAGAACTTCTGTTTGTCAAGAGAGAGACTGAAGATAAACCATAATCCAAAACAGGCATATGAATTTTTATATTGGGGAATATATAAAAAGCTCCAACAAATTCATTAGAAAAATATAATTCTATAGTAAAATGGGCAAAATGCATGAACAAGTTTTTCACAGTGAAGGGAACATGAATGGCCGACATATATATGAAAATGTGTTTAACGTCATTAGTAATTGGGAAAATACAATTTTAAACCACAAAAATACCATTTCCTACCCAGAATAGCTATAATTAAAATATTTTAGTATCAGATGTTGGCCATAATATGGAGCAAAGTGAACTCTCATATACTGTGGGCAGAGTGTAAATTGGTACAATTACTCTGGGGAAAAAAATTTTGGCGTTACCCAACAATGTTCATGTGTATAATGAATATCCCAGCAGTTCCAATTCAGATAAATACAAGGTAGAACATGAAATCAAGGACCATGTACAACATTGCTTGTAATAGGGAGGAAAAAATGGAAATAGTCTAAAAGTCCAACCGTAAAGCATATGGTCTGCTTGGGCCATGTCCTATTCATGAACCAATCACAGTAATCAGGGGGGTGAAACATGATGAATAGCTTAGCCTGATTAATGTCATTCAGAGCGCAGGAGCTGGGAGGAGGGTAAAGGAGAGGAAATGTTAATGTGGTTGCTACAAGGAGGGTAGATAGATGTTGGGCTTCTGAAACCAGCAGATGATATCATTCCGCCCACTTTCAGCAACCAATTTAAGAAGGTTTGAATTACACTAGCTGTTGTTACCTGCTTATGGTCTATGAAGGATAGGAGGTAGCTCAAAGCAGAGCAGGTAGAAGCTAGAAGAGGGTTTTATGTTGCACGGACCTAGAATCACAGGTTACCTCACCTTCTCAAATCAGAATGGACAGATGTGGAGTGGCACTCCAAGGAGGTAGGTCTGGGGCAGAAGCAGAACTCTAGTCCAAATGCAGGGATCCCTTTGGATTTACATGATCTAATTGCATATCGCCTCAGAAATACTTTGTTTTTGTCCATTTGACCATTTGTGTTACTGATTTAAAGAATGCTTTCTAAGAAGAGGGAGGGGGGCAAAAAAGGAATACTTTCTGGATACTTATGGGAGGGACTTTGGGAGATTTGCCCTTTGTTGGCATTATTAGTATTAATTACATTATGGTCTACACTGGTCTAAAGTCTTATGATTTCTGGTAGCCCCTTATGTGTATCTGTACCCTAATTTTGTTTCTTCTGTGAAGTTCATGTGTTTCACCGAAGAAATAAAGAAATTTTGTGCTTATGTACAGATCTCTGGAGCTCCTGTATTTCAAATAGTTGACATTTTAGGAGAAATGTTTATGCTTTGGGTCTTTGCAAAGTCATTATCATGAGTACAAGTGTTTTATCACACATGACTTTAAATTGTGCCTTGTTTAAGCCACGCTTACTCAGACCATTAAAAGCTGTTTTACTAGTCACTGGGTATTACGGTTCTGCAAAGCTAACAGGCCTTTTATTGTGTCCTCCATATAAAGAGCGAAGTTGGTCCCTTTTGTGTATAATTTTTGTTCACATTCATTCTGATTAACTAGAATTGATCATGTAGTTGTTGTCAGGGCATTTAACATTTAGTCTCCTCACTCTGTTTAATACTAAAGGTAAACTTATTTTAGACACTGTAGCTAAAAGGACATGGTGACATATTTTGGACTTCTGTCTCCTTTTTATAAGACCAATCCTGACATTTTATTTATTTTCATTCTCAAACTCACATTACTTGTATTTTGCCTATGTAACTTATTTTAAACATCACCTTGCATGTATTCCAGAAGTTTAGCATTGTTCTTTGGCCAAAAGCAATAAAATGTGACCTGTTTTAGCATGATTCAGTGACGTGCAATCAGCATTTTCTTTTCACAAATATAACATCAATGACTATTTATAACCCTTCCTCAACCTTTAAAAGTGTAATGATGTGTTTTAGGGCCTTTTTAAAAAATATCAAATTCTATTTGTTTCTAATGCCCTGAGTGGGTTTTGCACTTAAGACCGGATAATCAAATATTCGTAATGTGTTTTTTTCTAGAAATCCCATCTTGAATTTATAGAATAGCCTCTGAGGTCCTCAAGTATTCACCTATAAATAAGCATCTCTGATTGTAAAAGTCTCTTGCTGTTCTCATATTCTCATACAGGCAGTTCACCATCTCAGACTCAAATTATAAATACATTGGTTTACCTCATATTGCATTTCCTGGCCAAGTACTGCTTTTTTTTCCTTTTCTAAAAAAGCATATTTGTGCTTTTTATCATTTCTCACAAGGAAACGATTATCATAAAGATTTCCTTAAATATGCTCTATATAGATTCTTTACTGTAAGCATCATTTTTCTGAATCTGATCTATTTTCCGACTGTCTCCATTTTCATTTGTTTGTGACTGGTCATTGCTGCAAATGAACAACAACAACAATAAAAAAAAAAACATTGCTTTTTTTTTTTAATCTATTTTCAGACTGTCTCCATTTTCATTTATTTGTGACTGGTCATTGCTGCAAATGAACAACAACAACAACAACAACAACAAAACCATTGCTTTTTATGTACTGTGTTTCAAATAATCTTATGGCACCTTCTCTTTTTCCGCTAGGCTTTTTTTAGATGTATCTTTTGACTTTTCTGGGTATTCAACCTTGTCACCTGCTGATGGTGGTAATTTGGCCTGTTCACTTCCTTTCATTTTGCACCGTGAGCATATTTTATGATGGACTTTTTCATAAAAATGTTGTCTGTTGTTTTTAGATTTTTTAAAAAGATTTCTTTATTTCAGAGAGAGAGAGAGCATGCACATGCGAGGGGGGAAGGACAGAGGGAGAGAGAATCTAAGCAGACTCCACACTGAGTGCAGAGCCCAATTAGGGCTCAATCCCACAACCATGAGTTCATGACCTGAACCAAAACCAAGAGTTGGACGCCTAACCTACTACCACCCAGCACCCCTGTTGTTTTTAGATCTTTTTAAAAATCATGGTCAATGATCTTTTGATTTCTTGGTTACTGAGAGGTTATCAGATATAGACACTGAGTTTAATCCTGTTGTTTCAGCATCTTTGAACATAGGAATATGTGTTGATCTCTTGTGATCTACTGACAGAGCACAGGAGATCTATTTATATAATATTTCTAGAATAAGCCAATTTATATCGTTGTGTAATTATTTTAACATACTTGAAATTGAGTTTTCTGAGCACTTTATTTAGTATTCTTCTGCCTTATTTATCTAAGTTAAACAAGCCTCTTCTCTCTTCGTATCTTGTCAAGTTTGGTTATCAGGCTTGTACTAGCTTCTTCAAACAAACTGGGGAGCCTCGTCTGTTCTATATCCTCGGAGTTTTTTATGTAGTTTGGGAATCATTTAATCCTTGCACTAATCCCTGTTTATTAGTTCTGTAGCTTTTATATTTCTGGTTTAGTTTTAATAATTAAATACCATCTAAGAAACTGTTTCTATTGAGATGTTAAGTTATTCACAAGGATATTTTTACATAACACTCAATTCTTAATCTCTTCCATGTCTGTGATATATTCCTTTAATAATTCTATTCATATTGGATTTTAAGACTAGATTTGCCTGAAATCTGTCTATGAGGTATTTCATTCTGTAATGAACCAATGACTGCTTTTTAAATATCTAAATCACAAATTCCTGCTTTTATTTCTA
Organism: Halichoerus grypus; assembly: GCF_964656455.1. NCBI lineage: Eukaryota > Metazoa > Chordata > Mammalia > Carnivora > Phocidae > Halichoerus > Halichoerus grypus. The sequence continues at coordinate 15,963,022 of NC_135720.1, read as the reverse complement.
TTTCTGCCTTTCCTGTATTATGTTTATTACTGTTTTCAACTTAACTAAATTTAAATACGTATTTCACTTCTTTCTTCTCTCCAATTTAAAACAAAACAAAACAAAAAATACCAACCAGTTACTAGTGCCACAGTAAAACTACATTTTTTTTATCCCTCATATATAAAATAAAATTAGCTCACTTTCACTATCTACCCCTACTCAGTTCTCCACTTTTTATGACATGATCTAGGACTTCAGACTTAGATGGAGCTAATTATTATAGTAAAGTTTTTTAAAAATAATTTTTCAAGGGGCGCCTGGGTGGCTCAGTCGTTAAGTGTCTGCCTTCAGCTCAGGTCATGATCCCAGGGTCCTGGGATCAAGCCCCGCATCAGGCTCCCTGCTCAGCAGGAAGCCTGCTTCTCCCTCTCCCCCACTTGCGCTCTCTCTCTCGCTGTGTCTCTCTCTAACAAATAAATAAATAATGTCTTTAAAATAAATGAATGAATGAATGAATATATAAATAAATAATTTTTCAAAACTTTTGAAAATTTTCACTCTATTTGGACTATTCTTAGAATAATTAGCATACCTTACTCCTTTTTTACCTGCTTTTAACACTTACCACCAGTGCTACTTTTTCACTCCTAACTTTTTATTTTGATTCATCCCTCAATCAACTGGAATATTTTTAAGTTTTTATCATGAAGATATCCATATGATAAATTTCTAAGCACATTTGGTTTTTCCTTTAAAACTCTACAAACATAGAAATATCTGTGGTTCCTTCTTTTTAAAAATAGGGACCAGAAAAAAAACCACCCCAAATTTTATCAGATGTAAACCTCACCCCTGTAGACTTCCACCCCCACCCCAACTACTTTGCAAAGATAGAAAGGGGGACAAATTATGGCATACAGCCCTGGAGAGGAATCAGGGATAGAATGGCCATGACTTTAGAAAGTTGCACATCCAATGGACAACTTGGGCTTCAGGGATAGGGATAGTGTGGTTGAGACTGAGTATCACCCACTCTCCTCCTGCTTTCATCTCTTCTCCAGAAAGGAGAAATTCTTCCCGGCTTCTGGGAGGTCATTGAACTTAGTTTTTGTTTTGTTTTTTGTTTTTGTTTTTGAGAGAGAGAGAGCAAGAGAGTGCAAGCAGTGGGGGGAGGGGCAAAGGGAGAGAGAGAGAGAATCCCAAGCATGCTTCATGCTCAGTGTGGAGCCCAACACAGTGCTCAATCCCATGACCCTGAAACCATGACCTGAGCCTAAATCAAGAGTTGGACGCTCAACTGACTGAGCCACCCAGGCACCCCGTGGTCACTGAACTTAGTTTTTAGTGCTATTGGAAGTTCACCTTTTTTTAAACTTTGTGTGGATTTCAAGGGAAAGGGAAAATCAAGGATTGAACATCAGTAACTTTCCTAATACCACATCCTGTAAGTTTTTGTTTTTTAATTAAATTGTTATGATTATTATTATAGGTCTATTACAGACCAGTAGTATAGGTGTGGCATTTTCCTCAGAAAATGCTGGCCTTTTTGCAGCCAGTGTTCCTTCTGTCACTTAGAATTAGCCCTGATATATCATCCATGTTCCACTGAAGTAATTCTGGAAAAGTAATAAGAAGCAAGTTAATTTTTGTGTTTCCACTACAGGTGAAGACAGACATTGGGAGTCTTGAGTGCAGCCACTGGAAAGGCTTCAACTGTAAAAGTGAGCTATTTTCTTTTTTTGTCACTTGAATATGAAACATGTTAAAAGATTAATATATTGATAATTTAGGTTTGCTAGGTATTTTTATATAAGTACACTGCAGGCAAAATTTTTCTTGCTTTTAACTATTTTGTGGGCCAGAATAACATATATGGTAACCACAGGATGAAATATAAAAGAAAATGCATACCTTGAATATATACATATATATATAGAGAGAGAGAGAGAGAATAAAAATGAAGTCAGGAAGAGTAAGCCACAGTGTGACCCGATTTGGAGTCATTTCTTCCCATTGGCCTTCAGCTATTAATGAGTTGGTCTTTTAGGTAATATTTTAAATGCTTTTTATCAGCTAGAAAAGTTCTTCTTGTCCTTTTAATTTCTAGTTTTTCTTCAAGATTTAAAGTCTCAATCTAATTTTGTGGTGGTGGTATTTGAAAAACCACAATGAATGATAAAAGGCAAAGGAAGGGACATGCTTTTTTTTTTTTTTTTTTTTAAGGTTGAGGCAATTATTTTGCTTTGCTTCTTTCCTAAGTACTTGATCATTCTCTGACCACATGATAAGCTATAGTCAAGACATGGAATGTTGAGCTGATGTTGCTTGATGATGTATCAAATGCTTACTAGAACCATAGGAAGAGGTGAAGAAACCCAGTCTGCTAAGCATAGAATTATCACTTTTTACTCATAAGTTTATACTTTAAATTTTATACCAGGCCTTTTTTTTTTTAACCAAATAATAAAACAAACCAAAAAGACCCCACAAAATTAAAAGCATAAGTACAGCAGTGGGTTAGAGTTTTATTGCCTTTAACTAGCAAAACAATAATGCTTTATTGGAATCATAAATATTTGATACACTGCATTATTCTTCTTGAAGTACTCAAAGTTATTACAAGGACAAATGGTATTTTAATGGAGTAAAGATGACTTTGCTGTGTCAGAGTTCAGAATTCATCAATGTTTTGTTAACTGGTAAAAACAATGGTTTTCTTGCAGTAGATCTTCATTGCTGGCAATAAAGTTCCAGAAATTCTTTTGCCTAACTTACAGTAGAATGCTGAGTAGCTGAAAAATCAAGAGCCTAGGGGCACCTGGGTAGCTCAGTAGGTTAATCATCCGACTCTTGACTTCAACACAGGTCTTGATCTCAGGTTGAAAATTTTCACTTGATCTCAGGTTGTGCGTTCAAGCCCTTTGTTGGGCTCCAAACTGGGCGTGGAACCTACCTAAAAAAAAATCAGCAGTCTGTGGTCCAGAGCTGACTTACTCATTAGGCACAGTGCCCAGAATCCGTGATATTTTTAAAGACCCATGAAAATGTTTTCATTTTAATTTCTTTTGAAAGCAGGGGACAAGTGAATATGATAACAAATATATGATAATGAAGCCCAGCCTGGATGATGTTTTTCTTTATAACAATGCAGTCATAAAATAAAATTTTTGGTCCTTTTTATGGAGGAAGGGCCCAGAGTGCCCACAAAAGTCTGAGTCACAGCCAGGCGCCCTCTACATATGTGAGATTCAGTCATTTGAATGCTTGTTTTCTTTCTTTTTTGGAAGAGAATTATTAATTTTTAGAAATGATAGTCTTCTCTGTGAATGAGTCCATGGACTTGTCTGCTTATCAGAGAGAGAGACACCATTCTAGCTACAAAGAAAGAAGTGACATGTTGTTAGGTTGAGTAGCTGTGATTATTTGCACTGTTTTTCTAGATTAAAATAAATAATTTTTCCCTTGAGAGTTCCACTGATATTCTGTTCACTTTGTAATATGATATGGAAAAATAAGGGAGGGGAAAGCAAAACTTGACTCAGGATTCTTTGGTCCATTTCGGACAAGTGTTTTTGCTTGGGGGGGTGGTGTTCATGAGAACAGTGGCTCGCCTCACCTCCTTGCTGCTGTGGGAGTCTAGAATTTTAGTTCTTCCCTAGTTGCTGATCTCTGTTACTGAGTATACAACATTTCAATTACCGTGATCTGGTTTTGTTTGTGTCTGAAGCCATGATCTGGTTTTGAAGAAAATATTTTTGTTAGTCTTCAACTGTACTGACTATATAAATTGTGTCCAGAATATCTTCTGAAAAGTCATTTGTTGATTTAAAGTAAGTGTGTTGCATGTCTGAAGAACTTTTTTCAAAATAGGTACTCACTCAAAGATAAGCTCCCTGAGAGCTAGGATCTTTGTCTGTTTTGCTCGTTGCTATATATTCTAGAAAAAGCCAGACATATGAGAGAAGCTCAAATATTTGCTCAAAGAATGAATGAGCTAATGTCCTCCTTTAGAAAAGCCATGTTGTACCTCAGAAGTATTCTGAAATTGCTTTGGGTGTATAAGTGAGCTGCTAACCCTCTACTCCTCAGACTAGCAAGTGTCTGGGCATGTACACAAAAATGTACCTAGCACGTTAATATAAAATTGTAATCTACCAGACTGTTACCGCTAACTGTAGGTAAGAGCTTTCCTCTCTAGATTAACAAACCAGTATATGCCATTGGACACCACTTAATCACATTAAGCTAGGCAAGCAAGAGAATTCTAGAGAAAGGTGACCCTCTCACCAGCTATTGAAAACATAAGTCTAGGATTATAAACAGAAGGAATCAACTGACTTTAACTAATAGTACTTGGTTAGATGGTCCTAGATTACTGAAAAATCAAAGGAGTATAGTTCTATTATGCATTATTTTTCTGTTGATGTGACATGAGTGCGTGTGAGAGAGATTCAGCTTCAAGACTACATTTTAGGGGCGCCTGGGTGGCTCAGTCGTTAAGCGTCTGCCTTCAGCTCAGGTTGCGATCCCGGGGTCCTGGGATCGAGCCCCTGCATCAGGCTCCCTGCTCCATGGGGAGCCTGCTTCTCCCTCTCCCACTTCCCCTGCTTGTGTTCCCTCTCTCTCTGTGTCTCTTTCTCTGTCAAATAAATAAAATCTTTAAAAAAAAAAAGACTACATTTTAAAGTCACCCCCCCAATATATGCATATATACACACCCACATGTACGTAACTTTTTTCTGAATAAACTTGCCTCTGCGTTTCATTCTCCGCACCTTCTTGCCCAAGGCTTCACCTGCCCTCTGATAGAAGTGTGTGGGGCAGAGCTGCTGTGAGGAGTGCACACTATAGAGCTGCCCGAATAGCAGAAAGATGCCAACTGAATGTTCCAAGGCACGCGCCAGGCGCTGGGGTACTCCAGTGCCCTGCTCTTTCCTGTCCTTGCGAGCAGTTGCCAAGCCCCTTACACTGTCGAGTGGGGACACAGGACAGTGGCGTGCTTTTTGATGGAGACACCAAGGACTAGACATGGTAGATCTCCCCTGCCAGATTTGCCATTACCCAGCACTGCTGTGCGGGTGCCTTCAGGACCTGCAGTATGGTTGTGCTCTTCCCTGGTGGGTGAGGAGCTCTTCTGTCCGGCATCTCCATCAGAACCTTCTTTCTGCCCTTCCGTGAGCAGTTGTGGGAGGCACACACATTGAGCCCAGGTCGGTAGCTGCTTCTGTGGTACCTCAAAAGTCTCTCGTTTTGGAGTTGAAGGCTTTGTGGGATTGAAATTTTGGGGCTTACTACCCCTAGGACTTACAAACAGTACAATGCAGGCATGCTCGGGGAGGGATCGGCTCTGCATAGCCCTTCCATGTCCTGCCCGGGTCCTTGCCGCTGTGTTCCCAAAGCCCAGGAAGTGTCTTACTCGGGGCTGATAGCTTTGTTGGAAGGCAGCTGATAGAAGGCTCATCAGTGGCTGCAGCATAAATGATTCACATTGTGAATATAGACCTTGCTGTCTTGAGCTAGACACTGCTAATAATATAACCATCCAGCACAACTCTTAGCACGGTGCTAGAGGACAGGGACTTAATGCAGTATGGGATCTTTAAAAAGTCATTGAGATGCTCTCCTTCCGTGTCTTCCATTGCAAAACCCCCTGAATCGGTGTCATGGAAATGATTTTTAATGCATAATTAAAGATTAAAGGTGTATAACTAAATATAGTGATTACAAAAATATAGCACAAAATGACAGCACTCAGAAAGATGTGCCGATTTGACTCTGCGCACATAGTGGGCATCTCTCCCCCATTAAAAAAATATCTTCTTTTGACGAATTCTTGAGATTGCTTGCATTACAGTGTGAATGTGCTTCACATTACCAAACTGCACACTTAAAAATGGTCAAGGTGGGAAATGGGATGTTATGTGTATTCTACCACAATCAAAAATTTAAAAATATTTTTAAAAAGTATCTCCAGAAGTTTGTGTAGCTTAAGCTGGTGTAGACATTAGACGCCCTTTTAGGGGTGAGGGGAGGGTGGAGGAAGAGGACTTTCTCATTGTAGATCTTTCATTACAGATAGTGAAAGGTGAGAGAGGGGCCCCAACTATTCTGGAGAAAAAAAAGGATATTCATTAAAAAAAAAAAAAAGTACTTGTTTTCTCATGAAAGGATGACCTTTGGAATGAGGAACTAGTTCCTGTTTCTGGCATTGAGCATTAGGGGATTCTCAGGACAGTATGACCTCGATTTTGTAGAATTATGGGAATAGGTTCCTGTCAAAAACTAGGAGGGGTGGGAGGGCTTCATGGTCAAGTGTGTTCGGGATTTAAGCAACGTTTATGAGTTCCTTTTTCTGCAGAGCCCTTTACCAGGCTGCTCTGAATTGTCTGTCTTCAACGAGGAGGTGCTATAGGCAGGCTTTATCAAGCTTACTGAAGCGTGGAATTCTCCCCACATTCCCCACCTGGCCTTACGGCTTTTTAATCTATTAATTGTGTTGTTCTGTGGAAGGTAGTTTGGTAAATACAGATGTAAGGTTGAGTATGGGAACACAAACACAGAAATCGGTTGTAGAGAGAAATGTAGATGTGGGACGCCTGATGGCTCAGTCGGTTAAGCGGCTGCCTTCGGCTCAGGTCATGATCCCAGGGTCCTGGGATCCAGTCCCACATCGGGCTCCCTGCTCAGCAGGGAGTCTGCTTCTCCCTCTGCTTGTGCTTTCTTTCTCTCTCTCTCTCTCTCTCTCTCTCTCTGACAAATAAATAATTAAAATCTTAATAAAAAAAAGAAATACAGATGAACTGAAGCCGTAATTGTGACCTGTCCCTGTGGGAGGAGCTAGGAGAGCCGACATTTCTGGAATGCAAAGCCCTGTTCCACAGCTCCGTACTACTCCGTCTGTGTATCCGGTAACGGAGCCAGGCCTCTGGTGTGCTCAGTAGGGATCCCTCACCTTTTGCTCTCCCCTCAGGGTGGCCTGAAGGTCCCATGCATAAAACGTGTGGGGCATCTTGAAGCATTTTGCTAAGGCCCTGGCCCAAGGTTCAGCAAAGATGACATTCAGTCATCTGAAATTCTAATGTGGAAGAAAGTTTCCTTAGATCTTTCACTATTAAACTACCGCCAGTCTGGTAACATTTGATAGATCCTGATGGCCTCCTTATGTAACACATTATTGGAAGTAGCATAAAGTGACTTAGCCGAAGTTGTGAGTGACACTGCATTGCTGAAAGTGACCTGTGTCAGGGTGATCGTTTCATAAATGAGCACCTACTTTGTATGAAGCGCTAAGTATAAGGCACTGAGCATTGTGAGGGGTGCCAAGGCAAGAAGACAAGGCTTCTGCCCTTGGAGAAGTTATAAAGTGAGGCAGAGAAGGTAAGACACGTCTAACAAATAACCTTTCTGTGAAGCAAGCATGTGAGAAAAAGTGGTATCAGAAATGTATTACACCAAAGAGGTTAGAAATGTGATCCAAAGAGATGTACTTCCCCTATAAATAATTCACTTGTGTATGTTCTGTGCCTTTGAAGGTGATGCTTATTTTTTGTTGGTTGGGTATGAAGTTATTAATTAAAACAAAATTGTTTTAATTGTTATTCAGATCATCAATATCCTCACTTAACTTTTTTCCTCCTGGACCTGTCATTTTCCGAGAGAGCTGTTTAGAGCTCCCACTGTGTGAGGGGGTTGTCGTTTTTTCCTTTTAATTCGATCAGTTTTTCCTTTATATGTTTCAAAGCTCTGCATTTGATATATTAAGGTTCCTAAGTTATTTACTTGCTATATAGTTAGGTGCAAGTCATTGTTGTATTTTAGAAAGCAGATAGACTATCAGATCCCCATGAAGTATGGGGTCACAGAGGATTATGGGAGGTTTCATGTTCTTAACATCTGCAGCTGATGGTGAACCTCAGCTGGGCTTGCCCGGGGACCATCTAATAGGCATGAAAAAGCTGTCACATAAAATGTCAAAAGAACCAGATGCGCTCAGGGGTGCCAGATCTGCTTTCAGCAGCTGTAGATAATAAATCCAGTGTCTGGAACAGACAACTAGTTTTCATGTTTGAGAACCTTGTAGAAGCACTGGGCCGGATTCAGCAAGCGTAAGAAGTCAGTACAACAGAATTATCCACCATGGCTGGCAGAAATCAAGGTCCGTGGTTGTGGGGACTGCATAATGCGGCTGACATCACCTCCACCACGGCCTCGGCCCCTTTCTTCTGGGCTCATTCCAGACCCCAGCCATCTCTACTGCAGTTGCCTTTTCCAAGATAACATGCCCTTTTGGAAATGTATGTGGGCTTTTTTGTTGTTGTTTTTTTAACATATAATGTATTATTTGTTTCAGGGGTACAAGTCTGTGATTCATCAGTCTTACACAATTCACAGCGCTCACCATAGCACATATCCTCCCCAATGCCCATCACCCAGCCACCCCATCCCTCCCACCCCCCTCCACTCCAGCAACGCTCAGTTTGTTTCCTGAGATTAAGAGTCTCTTATGGTTTGTCTCCCTCTCTGGTTTCGCCTTGTTTCATTTTTCCCTCCCTTCCCCTATGATCCTCTGTCTTGTTTCTCAAATTCCTCATATCAGTGAGATCATATGAAACTTGCATTTCTCTGATTGACTTATTTCGCTTAGCATAATACCCTCTAGTTCTATCCACGTCATTGCAAATGGCAATATTTTGGCTTTTTGATGGCTGCATAATATTCCATTGTATATATATGCCATATCTTCTTTATCCATTCATCTGTCGATGGACATCTTAGCTCTTTACATAGTTTGGCTATTGTGGACATTGCTGCTATAAACATTGGGGTGCACGTGCCCCTTCGGATCACTACATTTGTATCTTTGGGGTAAATACCCAGTAGTGCAATTGCTGGGTCATAGGGTAGCTCTATTTTCAACTTTTTGAGGAACCTCCATACTGTTTTCCAGAGTGGCTGCACCAGCTTGCATTCCCACCAAAAGTGTAGGAGGTTTCTCCTTTCTCCGCATCCTTGCCAACATGTGTCGTTTCTGGACTTGTTCATTTTAGCCATTCTGACTGGTGTGAGGTGGTGTCTCATTGAGGTTTTTATTTGTATGGAAATGTGTGTTTTATTGCCTTTCCCCACCAGGGCTTTTCTACGCCGTCCAGAAAGCCTGTTCTGGAGGAAGATTACATTCGTGATAAAGACTTTTGAAAGTGAAGTTGGGTATTAAAATAGTCGTTGTGTTTTAAAATTGAAAGACATGCAGTTGCAAGTGATCTTAAGTCCTGCATTAAGTTTTTTCTTTTAATATTCTTTGTCTTAAAAAAAAAAATGGGGTCTGGTTTCCTAAAATGTTGTAACTTCATATATGTTCCTTTGATTTCTAAAGCATGGTCATTCAAAGAAAAACAGAGTTGAGCAAGTTCACAGGTCCTCAGAAATGGAATATTAGAGCAACCAGGCTCTTAGGCAAATGACCGCCAAGTCCTATTTCCTGGTTTCCCTGTTCTTCCTAAGCCCTCTGCCTTAGTTCTAACTCTTCTTTGGGTGTTTTCAACTGGGGATCTCCCAGTCACCTTCCTAAAACTAACTCTTAACTCCTATTTGGGGAAATAAAGATATTTTTGTGCAGGCTTTTCATTTTAAATGCATGTTCGGTGCTTTTTTCCCTCCTTCTCCCCACTCCCCACTCCAAGCTCCTATATCTTTTGTCACCAAATCTCCCTAAATTTACCTCACCATCTATTTCATCCTTTCTTTTCCATTTCCACAGCCTTCATAAAGGAAAAAAACCGAACACTTGAGCATTTACCACCCGCCACACACTGCAGTTGACCCTTGAACAACACGGGTTTGAACAACACAGGTTTGAACCGCACGGGTCCACTCACACGCGGAATTTTTTTCAATAAGTACTGTACGGCACTGTAAATGTATTTGCCTTATGATTGTCTTAATAAGATTTTCTTTTCTCTAACTTACTCTATTGTAAGAATAGGGTGCCTTTTCGGCTCCTTCAGTGCCTCATGCACCCTGTAATCCATGCCCCCATGATTCGACTGCATTAAGGAGTCTGAAGAAGACTTTATTGTACGAATACAGTATATAATACATGTACAAAATATGTGTTAATCGACTGTCTATGTTATCCGTAAGGCTTCTGGGCAACGATAGGCCATTGGTAGTTAAGTTTTGGGGGTAGTCAAAAGTTATAAGCTGGGGAGGGGTCGGTGCCCTTAACACCCACATCATTCAAGGGTCAGCTGCATATACTTTTTCTTTTTTAGCCTTGTGCAAGTTATTATCATGAATTGGACTTCACATGTTAGGAGACTGAAGTGCTCAGTAATTTAAGTCATTGCCCAAAGTCACAAAATTAGTAATTTTTGAAACAAGACAAGTTATAAATACCCAGGTACAAGTCCAAGTCCAGTATCTTTGCTGCTGTGAAATGTGAAATGCCACCCACAGCCCAAGCATGCCATGTGACTCTGTGTTGCTACATCGGGGCAGAATTACCAGATTCTCTTTCTCTCTCATTTTTCTGAACTTACGAACCTCCTATTCCTTCTGCCTACCAGCCTGATCCACCCAACATGCTGGGTTAATTATGTCAGATGTCTGGTCTAAAATTCACAATGACATGTTGCTTGCTCTGTAAGATCTGATCTTTTTTTGTTTTTTCTTCTATCTTTAAGCCACCTGTTCTATAAAAATGTATTTTGTACCACCCAGAACTCTCTCTGCTCCTGGGAGTTGCTCTGCAAGAAACACAGTGGGCTCTGGGGTCAGCAGGACCTGGGGGTGTGTCTCTGCTCACCTCCTGCCTTGGACCTTGAGCAAGTGTTTTGCCATCCTTATCTGTAAAATCATGGCAATAAATTCACTTCAGTTTCATTGTGAGTCTAGAGAGTGCATGTTCAATGCCAACTGTAGTGAGAGCCTGGCCCTTGGCAGGTTCTCAAATAGAGCTGGAAGGTAGTAGCAGTAATACTATTATCTGAACCTTATCTATCCTTTTAAACTCAGTTCAAATTCCTCCTCCTTTTTAAATTACTCTGACCTGATTTTATCTTTCCTCTCCTCAAAGCTACTATATATATCAGTTAGACTCTGAACAATGCATTTAGTAATTTTAATTATGTGACACTGCTTTGTGATCTTAAAAATCCGTCTTGAAATGCCTTCTCAGGCATTTAATTCCTGCTCTAATGGACTGAGGTAATTCAAAGGCAGAACTAGGTCTTAATGCGTAGTACGCAGCCTGGTCCCTGACATGTAACTATTCACAAACTTTTTTGATTCAAAATTAAGAAATTTCACATACATTCATAAGAAATCAATAAGCTGGGTTAGTTTTAAATACAGAGATATTTAAGACCAGGTAGATGCCTCTATTTTACATGATGAACTTAAATTTCTTTGTCCATAGTTCTGAATGTGAAGACAATTGCAGAGTAAATTTTAAAACTCCAAGACATTTTACTATCCAATATTTCTGATAAAACTGTCTTTTAAACCCTTAAAACCTGGATGTATGTGTGGTCATTTGTGTTTCTTGGAATGATTCCAAATTAGAAAATATTCTAGTCTTCCCCATAACTGTTATTTTCCAGGCTTAATCTTTTTTTTTTCCTTAGGCAGAACTCTACCTTTCTTCTTTGCCTCTTGAGTCCAGATCACTTCTTCTCCCCTCCCCCAACCAAGTTTTCCCTGGGAAAAGTCTAGTGGGAAGGACCATGCTGTTCTTTATGCCTGAGGAAGAGTCTGAGAGATGAAAATCTGGTAGCACTTTTAAACTGAAGGGACAGCTTGGTTAATTATGGGCTTTTTAGCTTCATTGAATCACCTTTAATTCAGAGCAGGTTTTTACAACTCCATACTTTATCATTTTAACTGGAGGATTGGGGGCCCCTCTCTAGACAACACAAGGATTGGTGAAAGAAAAATCATTTTAAACAAGTTGCAGACGAGATGTGTGTTCCATCTTAACGTCCCATTTCAGTGCGCTTGCACAAAGATGATTTCCAAACAAAATATATATTACTAATTTGGGTGATCTTTTGCCTACATAGGAAAAGTTATTTGTTGAAATATTTATTTAAGGATGGGGCACCTGGATGGCTCATTCGGTTGAGTGGCCAACTCTTGGTTTCAGCTCAGGTCATGATCTTGGGGTCCTGGGATAGAGCCCTGAGTCAAGCTCCATGCTCAGCATAAAGTCTGCTTGAGATTCTTTCTCCCTCTCCTTGCCCCTACCCCTGCTCCCGCTCGCTCACTCTCTCTCTCTAAAATAAATAAATAAAATCTTAAAAAAAAAAAAAAATATTCTTTTTAAGGCAAAAAAAAGTCTCCTTGGTCTGCCAGGTCTAAAGTCGTAAAATTGAACTGTGTGAAATCCTTTGGAAAAGCCCTCCCCAGGGAAATGGCCTTCTGCCTTCTTGGGGGTCGGGGTGGGGGGTGAAGAGTTGGAAACCACTCCCCCAGCTGTGATGTGTCATCTCATCAGATGCTGAGCTCGGTGAGTGATTCCTTTCGTCTGTGCCCTCAATCTCAATGTCTGCCTGTGAAGCGCTGCTGATAAAGCCGCAGAAGGAACACAGGCACAGGCCGGCTCGCCTGGACCACTCTCTGGGTCTAGCAAGATCCCCCTCTTGGCAAAATGCCCTTTCCAAAAAACCTTTCAAAATTTCTGAAGAACATTTGAACATTCGAGACTAGGATTCTGTAGGGAAAGACTGGGAACCAATAAGGATTCAGGCAATAAAACTATGTATATACACAGCATATGTTATGTGCAAGTCTTCAGTTTAAGCCAGAGTTGTTTTCCAAAAGTTCATTTGAAAAATATTTTGCAGTTTATTTTTTCCTCATTAGACGTAAAACTATGCATGGGAAGTCCTCAAGCAAACAGAGCCTCGTTAACCCATACAGTTCCTGAGAGGCAGTTAGGGCCATTTGGAGGGCCAGTTCCTGTTACCTATATTCTTCCCCACCGTTCCTGCAGACAATTGAAAGTCTGGTTTGTGTAAACAAACCTCATCTCCTAGAGAACTTCTCACCTAGAGGATGTGGCATCCACATTTTGTACTAGGTCACGTATCTTGATACTGGAGTTTAGAGATAGACATATGGGCTATAAAACTGTAGTAATACAGACATGAGTCATCGTGTGTAAGAATGGATCAGGAGAGCTTCAATAACACATCAGAGCAATAACAGGACACATTCCGATTATATAGCACTTTAAAGTTTTATGCATTTGCATTTTATCCTAGTTTTAATTTTGAAACTCTAAGACCCAGGCGTTCTCTTATCTTGTAGCAAGGGCTTAGGTGGAATGTGTTGGAATGAGCAATAAGACAGGGCCTTGTATGCTGACAGGAGAATGAAGAGATGGTGAGGATGGTGCCTATTTGAGCCTCATGGGGGTACTGTACATACCATGGAAGAAGAAAGGAGAAACATACCTATCATTACAGTACATTCCAGGGTGAGGATTTGCTAGTTATGGGTGATGCGAGGTTGAAGGAGAGAAGAAGAGAGAAGATAAAGAAATCTTTGCTTTTCCCTCCTCCTTTCAACTCCTCGTCTTCCCACTGAGGGTTACCCCCTGGCCTCCTAGACATGTTCTTTCATAAAGACACTGATAACCTAGAGTCGGATCCCACATTGAGGATTATTGTGTGTCAAAAAGCTTTTATATGGCTTTTTATATGGCTGGAAACCATATATACCATTAGAACCTGGAACACATTTTCCTGTAGAAATAAACAACCGTTTACCAGGAGTCTTTTGGAACGTCCTCCATTTTTAAATTGGTTCTGCCTGTACATGTGCAGTTGAGTGAGCCTGAGAACAGAACAGAATAGTAAAGCACTGGATTCTTACGGGAGATGGAGGGCTTCTCTCCTTTGGAACTCAATGAACTGGTCTACCACTTGGTACAGCTCGAGACCAGTCTCAGCTATGTATTTCTTAGGCACAAAATACAATTTCAAAGTTTTCCATGTGATTTTTTATGAACATGAGCTCTCCTATCTGAGAAACTTTAAACACTTATGAGATGATTATGATGCTCATGGGGTCACTTACGAGTACAAAAAACAGATGGTAAGAAGGTTCGTTGACATGACCAGCTGACCTGCTGTGAGATATTGAACACATTAATTTATTTTTCTTCCTCCGTGATCGTTCTTCTAACCATCTTGAAAGGCAGCCAAGAAAACTTTTTCTTCTAATTATTTCCAGCCACTTCTCAGCAGTTCATTCAGACTTACGATTAAACAAATCTCCTCTGCTTTGGGAGCACCAATTTAAACATCAAATGTTTGCTTTATATTGCAGAGAGAGGATTAATTCTCTCTCCCGCCACCAGATTTTAGCCTGAAATGCAAGTTATTTACTGTTGCTCACTCTTGTATACTGAGCAGTTGTTGAGTAAATGGGTTAAATAATATGGTATCTTGATTCAGGAAAATGTGTTTCCCAAGTGAGCCATTTAGAGAAAATGATGACCATTATGTATTTTAGATTTATAGCAAATTGAAGACTTACCTTCTCAAGAATTTTTATTTTAGCAGATCAGTTGTATGTTCTGGAAGAAAATACGAGAGATATGTAAGGCACTTTCTTTCCTAACATTCAAAGCACATTCACATTTATTACATCTACTGTCTCCCACTATCCCCAAGGTTTCATACTTTCCCTGGTTTACTACTTTCATTATTTTTTTTCCCCCATTGGTGTTTCACTTGATGAGATAGAACATTTTCACCTATGATAAAGACTCTAATTCAAATGTGCTGAAACAAAAAGAAATTACTAAACTACTCTTGAGGGAGGATGTCCTTTAACATTCATTGACTCGGTGACTTAGGAACATCACTGATCGTGCAGTTTCTCCTCATCTTTCTGCTCTGCCATCTTTCTTGGCTTCTTTCTCTGGCAGGTTCCCCTAAATGATCATAAAATGGCTGCTAAACACAAATGGATTAGCAGAGTCCCTTGTCCATCTGCACGAGGAGAAAGATAGGGGTCTCTCCCTAGCCATGGAATACGAGTCCCTTCTTCCAATCTGATGAAGGCTCTTACATCACAGAGAGGAATAACTGTACTACGAATGCCATGAACTGATTGGCTTAGATTAATCAGGACCCACCAGTACAGTTGGGGATGGGATCCGCTGCTGCACCTATCATATGACTCTGAGTAGAAAAGATGAAGAGGCAGACACTGCAACAAGACAAGGGGTTGCTGGGAAGGGAGAAGCGGAGAGTAGATGTTGGGTAAGCAACCTATGTGCACATGAAAGTATGGCTGTTGTACTTGATTTTTGCACTCTTATTTTCTAAGTAAAACTTTGTTCTGAGTATAATCTGTCAACCCCTGGCTCTTATCCCTTTGCAGATGGTCCATTCTTCTATAAAGTTATTTCTTGGCACCTTGGGGAAAGGGGAACATGTCCCCTGTTATGAACAACTGTTGTAGTGGTGTCCTCATCTTCCGTTCTTAAGTTGCTGAGGTCTCCATGACTGGAAGGTGCCCACAGTCCAGCCGACCACACTGTCCAGAATGGCTCATGCACAGAGCCCACCGTGGGCCACCTGGTGCTTTGTTTTTTGGAGCATGTGCCAGAGTCATTACTATATTCTCTGCAGAATTGGAGATGTTTTCTGTGTCTCCTGGAGTTTTAAGTGAAAATTATTCTGTTAGAAAATACTGTCTGCCCTCCATTGCTCTATCTTTAGGACTCAGATGTAAACCATAGGGCCTGTGGGGCCTGAGGACAGGAGACCAATAACTGAACTGCTGAGAGTGGTTTCTAGGCTTCTGGCTTGGACAGCTGGGTGAAACTAGGTTGCAAACCAGAGGGCAGGCTCCCTGTGCTATTCAGTGCCAAGGTTAAATAGACCAATGTAGGCAATTTCATTACCTATTTATCCCTTAGAATGTTATGTCCATGGGAAAATGTGTTTCAGACTCCAGACTTTAAGTCTGGGCTCAGAATGATTTAGAACGCAATCTGTTTGTAGGTTGCAAGTTACTTAAATAAACTGCAGTCCTTTGTGCCTCTGTCACTGGGGGACAAAATTCCTTGTTGTCCTCCTTTTCCAACAACATTAAGTCATTGGAAGAGAAAGTTGTAGGGGGAAAAATGGAACTTTTTTCTGCCTGTGTCAAGGCTTTAACGATTTGATTTAATAATTAATGTCAAGGCTAGGCACGGGGCTTTCTTCCTGCTGGATCATGTTTCTCAATTCCTTAAAGACACCAGCACAGACCACTAGGGAAAGGCTGTTGTTTCTCTCAGCCATAAAACAGATGGTAAAACCCCCAGCTGCTTCTGGCACTCTTTTCTTCGTTCCTTAAGGTTTGTGGATCCAGGAAAGTTGGTGAAGGTAGTGTGGGGAGCTGCTGGGGATGGGATCCGCTGCTGCACCTACACCATATGCCTCTGAGTAGAAGAGATGAAGAGGCAGATGCTGCAACAAGACAAGGGGTTGCTGGGAAGGGAGAAGCGGAGAGTAGATGTTGGAAGCAACCTACATGCACACGAAAGTGTGGCTGTTGTACTTAATTTTTGCACTCTTATTTTCTAAGTAATTTCCAGAGCCCCACTCTGGAACTCAGGTCCAATTAAGACCAAAGAAATTCATAATCTATAAACTCGGCCTCAGTGGGCCTGTCTGCTGTAATGGGGCCTTGCTTCTGCCTCTTAAGTGGAAATGGTGATCTGACAGCTGATCTGATGTTTCCTTCCCTTCTTTCCACATTGGAAATGGCCTTGTTTGAGCAAGAATTCCTCGTTTAAAGCAATAACAACAAAACAACAAAACATGGAACAGAGATGTATGACTTTTTTTCTGAGTCTTCCTTCACCCTGGCAGTACTCTGGGTAAAAGAGGCAAGTTATATAAATATAGTGTGGACAAAATGTGTTAAAAGGGTCAGATGGTCCATTTTCTGCAGTTGGGTGGAGTTGTGGTTGTGTGAAGTAAGCCAATATATTCAGATTGGAATGTTGCCCAGAGAAGAGAGTTTAGGAACAGGGTAGACTTGGCCTTCCTCTCAACAAGCTGAGGTCACCACTATCTACCACTGTCTCCCCCTTCAAGGGTTTCTGTGGTCTGGCCCTGTCCACCCATATCTCTGGTTACTTTCCCAACCCAGATCCCTGTGCTAACTTGAGTCTGTTTGTCATCTTGCCCCATTCATGAAACATCTCTCTTCTCTGCTTGGGGCAGAATTCTACCTTCCAGATAACCAATGAGTCTAGTGTGTCTCTACCACACCACTCTGTGCTCACTTCAGCTGTACTAGGTATTAATTTTAGACACCAAAAGACCTAGTCCTAAATATCTCATGTTACTTATGAGAAAATTGAGGCCCAGAAAGAGTTGGTGATGCCACCAAATAGACACAGAAAGTATGCATCAGAGAGTGAACTGGAATCAAGATATCCTGTCTTCTAGCTTAGCACAGTTGCCATCAGACCAAATGCAGATTCTTTGTTTTCTTCACCAAGGATGTGTGTGTGTGTGTTGTATATTTATTTATACGTATACACACATACACATATATACACACATATTTAAAGTAATGAGCAATAAGAAAGGTGGATTTTTAAAAATTGGTTTGCTAAATTAGCCTGGAGCTGGGAATGCCAACCATTTAAATCTCACAATGTGAAAATTGGGCCCATTTAAACATATATTAAGGCTGAGTTTGTATCCCCTTGGGTTACCTAACTACTAAGATTTCAAGTTTCTCATATCCCTAATTTTTTGATCACTAGCCTTTTAAAATATTGTATTGCTGCAGACATAACTTCTTAAAAGAATTTCCACACGGACACTCAGTCTCTGAGGAAGGCTGCTCGCTTCTACTATCCGTTCAGTTGAGTCCTGTGTTTTCAGCAAACTTACAAGAGACGGCATTATGTTGTCTTAATACAACACTAAAATGGGGTTTGTGCAGAATGGGATTCTGTTTGTTACACATAATCTAACATGATAAAGTATCTTGGAAAAGAGTAATTTGAAGCACAGAATCCAGTGGCAACCTCCAATAATAAAATTTTCCTTGTTCATAGCAGTCTAGTTTTTCGTATTTGTAACAGATGTGTGTAAGCAATATGCTTCACTAATTCAAGCAGAAATATTTTCCTGCATTCTAATTACTGAATATCACATGGTTTTTCTTATAAGAAAAAGCAGCCTCTATTCTGCTTAGGAACTTTTAGAGAAACTGAATTCAGAAGTACAGAAATTAGGGCGCCTGGGTGGCTCAGTCGTTAAGCGTCTGCCTTCGGCTCAGGTCATGATCCCAGGGTCCTGGGATCAAGCCCCGCATCGGGCTCCCTGCTCCGCGGGAAGCCTGCTTCTCCCTCTCCCTCTGCCCCTGCTTGTGTTCCTTCTCTCGCTGTGTCTCTCTCTGTCAAATAAATAAAATCTTAAAAAAAAAAAAGAAGTACAGAAATTAATGGAGCAGTGAAAAGCAGCATTGGCCCTCCCATGGAACCAATGGTGATATTAAATCCAGCAATAACAAGGAAAAATACTATCTTATTGTTGTTGAGTGCTACTTGTTAAAGATTTCTCAATCAGGCAGCAGGTATAAAAGGTTTCAGGACCTCTTGTCTATTGGTGAGATGTGTGTCTAAAGAGACATAAAGAGCAGAGGTATTTGAAAAATGACTTATATACAAAAGTGGCTAAAATGCCTGTATACAAATAGGTCTTTCCAGGAATATAAAAGTGAAGATTGATTCTAAAAGTCTACTTGCTGTTTGTTTTTTTAAGCTGGTTTCTGTTGGGTGTGAGAGCTTGTCTGTGAACTAGAAGCTTCTTGGGCCCACGCATTGCCGTGTCCTTGTGTCAACACATGGCCTGGATGAGGACCTTGCCGCCATCTGTACCAGCCAATAAAAGACATAAAGCACTGGCCGTCCTATCGTAACTTTCCTAAAACCATAACAAAAAAAATACCACGGAAGCATGAAACAATCAGAATACCTTCTAAACAAAGTGCAAAATGATTGGGTTCTTTATGGCTCCCTCAAATATTTTTCAACCTCTCTGTAGCCAAGTTCCAAAGAAAGAATTATGGTTTTCTTTGAAAGCCAACAGTTCCCTTTGTAAATTTCTGGATTCGGGATGATATTTTGAGTTCTATAATAAAATTTAATGGTCCATTTGAGAAATTGTACCCTTATTGAGCACAGTTTCTATTATTGGGTTATTTGAGGCAATTCTTGAGTACTAAACTCTTCTTTGATCTGTTAGGACTCAGTGGTTTCCATGGAGTCTTGCTGGCTCATGACCAAGGGAGAGCTCAGTGTTCCAGTCAGCTGGGGGTCAGTGTTCCTAATCATCCCTGACCTGAAATACTCACACAAAAGACTTTAAAATCAGAATGTTTTATATGGGATCATGAAAATAAGTTGATTATTTGGGGGGGGGGGGAGGAAGAGTACAGAAAAGGTTTAAAAACTTGTGTTTCTTTCATTTAGTAAAATTTTGATTTGTTTCTGGGAAAATACTCTTCTGATGATACAAAATACATGGTTTTTCCAGTCCTCCTACTTTGCACAAAGTAATAAAAAACAGAATGTCTTATTCGACCTTAAATATAAATGAGAGCTAAATTATTGTGACTGATATTTTTCATACATCTGGCAGTAATCTTTTTATTTTATGGCAGTGACGACTCAAAGCAATTGCTAATCCTAATTTATTTTTAAACATTTTAACTTAAGCTTTCTTCTCAGGGCTTCTTTGTTTCTCCCCCACCTAGTTCTTGAGGACGGCTAAAATAAGATCACTGTAAACACCGACATTCATTTTTTTAACTCAAACATTTGCACAGCTACACTGTGGATTCAAGAGAGACAAAAGGGGATCCATGGCTTAGATGTAGCCCTCAAATAGAGGGAGCAAAAGCCTTCAAGGCTCCTGATTGTAGAGAGCTGGGATGTATCTTTATTGCACAGAATGAATAGGAGCAATGAGAAAGAAAAGGTGAATTTTGCCTGGGTGGACAGGGATTGAAGAGGCTTCTGAGGTGGGATTTGAGCTTTTACAGAGGTTCTCTGACCTAGTTTGATGCCTGACACCCTTGCAGTTACTTCTGCTTCAACCCATAAGGCTATAATATAAGGGGAGAATTAACCCTTTAGTAAACATATATGATTATGAGATGCTCTTTGGGGTAAACTTTTACCTCAATTACTTTCAATGCCATGTTTGTTGTCAAAGCTGCTTGAATTATTGAGGTCCTTTGACAGAATCCTGTGAAGCAATTGATCCTGTAAAGAACAATCCTGTACAGAATTGTAAAGACTGATTCTTAAGCTCAACCAAGGTCTTACCAAAGGTGTTCTTCATGTTGACATTGCACTTGCCCAGATTTTGACCTTAAAATGTATCTCTAATTTCCTTTTGAAACCATTCCTGGGATTACTGAGGGATTTTTGTATTTAAGGAAAGCAGTGGCTTTATTAATTTTTATCCCTGCTCCCTCAATGAAATGGACATTTATTTTTCTTCATAAGCCCCATGGATCTTGATGGAAATTTCAAGAAAAATAATCAAGAAAAAAATTTTATACAATATTTTCATTTGTGCTTATGTTTTCAAAGTAAATAAACAATGAGGAATCAATGTTCAAAAATCAGTCATGGTAGGGGGTGTTTTTCTAATAAAAAATTGACTTAAGTAGATTCTCTTTTCATAGCCTCTCACTGACTTTAATTTCATTGACTTTATAAGGAATATGATCCATTTAATCATATTTTTAAAGACATGTATAAGATAAATGTTGGGTTTGTAACAAAGAATAAACCTAGGAGCAAAGCATAGAGCTGGAAGAATAATCCAAAATGTAAACATTGAGGAACTGAACAGAGCCACCACCTAGGGCCACACAGACCTGCTCTACACAGGGGGTTGATCACAAAACCCTCTGGGAACAGAGTCCCCTGGAATTGTGCCAACATGTCAGACCTAGAGCGAAGGGTTATAAAAAAATATTTTCGCATTCTTGGATTCATTCAATAAACGTTGGGGTTCCCTAATTATCCTGGGGATGGGGGCAGCCGGGATCACATAAGCATTCATAGCTAAAGGACCTATTAGTTGTTGACTCCAAATAATAGTCCATTTAGCCGAGGGAAATGACATAATGTTATAACTCTCATGTTGCTTCCCTTTCGTCCATCATAAAGAGTGGTCCTTTAAAGAGGAAAAGGCAGAGCCATTCTGGGTGAGAAGGAACCAAAGCCCAAAACTGTTGAGGAATTGGTCAGGTCAGGAGTCCTCTCACTCCTCACTTGCTTAGGCTTTCGTGCAGCCAACGCTTACGCAAAGGCTCCATTTGCCACGCACTGTGGTAGGTGTTGCAGCTGAAGAGGCACTCATAGGCTGCTTAGAGTCTAGAGGAGCTGAAAGATCATCTTAAAGACCAGTAGAGTGTATAATTACAAATCATGGTGCGTTCTTGGTACTTCCAAGCATATAGACTTCCATTGGCAGAGGGAGATTGGGGAAGGCCTGTGGGAAGTTGGGCTGGGAATGAACGAATGAATGAATGAAAGCCAGAGACACTAGTGAGCAATGGAGCAATGAGGTGGGATGAGAGGGACGGATGCAGGCGCTATCACGTGTGGCCTTGCAGGCCACATTAAGCAGTTTGGCTTTTATTCTAAATGCAAGGAGAATATATTTCCAGGTTTTAAGCAGGGGAGTGATGCAATCCAGTTGAAGTTTTTGAAGACTGACTTTAGCTCTTGGGTGGAGATTGAATTGCAGATAAGAGTGAAAAAAAGATGGTAAGCAGTTAGGAACATTTTGCAGAAGGCTAGTCAGGAGCTAATGATCCCTTGGGCTAGGGGGTCCCTGATGCTAAAGAAATTACCCTGTAGGTCACACAGAAGATGTGCTGATGCTATCAAGGAACCGCTGTCTGGGTAATGGGAAAGGGAGAGTGACATCAGAAGTCTTCATACTAATATTTCTCTTACCTAACTCACCAGGGAAGTGGTGCAGGGGCTCCCTGGGCCCGGGTTCTCTCTATACCATGGAGAAAACCAGAGCCCGATGCCATGGATGGCCACATGAATAAATTAATGCTACCAGGTGCTTTGCGGTACTACGCAAATTCTAGAAATTGCTGCTGCCTCCTCTGCTTTCCCCTCTGTTCCTTTAAGTTCCTGGGAGAAGCCAGAGGGTATTTATATTGTTTGATCTTAAGAGATGTGCACGTCAACATTCAGGATCTTCAGTTGTCTTAAAAGTTGAACCTTTTTAAAAAGATCTAATTAGTTGTTCATTTTAACTAGAAGCCTATATTAAATGGATGCTCTATTTCACCAAGAGTAGCATTTAGGTGAAGTAAGAGAACACAAAAAATTTTAAGTCATCATTGCTTTGACACGTGTAATGTAATTAATATAAACTAATATGTAAATGTACATATTAAATTATATTACATATGTAAGATATAATCACTAATATATTTATACTTATTATAATATATTTACATATGATATATATCCATTAAATTATTTATAAGATACAAGACATATTCGGGGAATGTTTCCCATTATTATTTTAAGTAATATTAATGCATTGGTGCTTAATGCCTTCAGCTCTTTGCTGGTGTACTATGATTTTTCCTCTGAATGTTAGAACAGAAAATCATTATCAAAGGCTTTCGACTTAGAAGGAAGGAATTTTTAAGGATGAGTAGGTGTAACATCCCAGTTTGGGTTTTCTTGTTTGTTTGTTTTGTGGAAGTAAATGACATAAAAGCACTTCCTTATCCTGGGTATTTCCTTATCATGCTCTTCCCCTCCCCAGAAGAGAAATACAGACACAGTCTGATGTGCAAACTGAATAAAATTTTAGTTGATAACTAATGAAAAGATAAAAATACGATTATTTGATTTTTTCTGTGTAGTTTTTTTTTTTTTTTTTTTGGTAGATGTTAATCTCATTTCCACACAGGTAATTTTATAATGAAAGGAAGATGAGAACTCTTCATTTTCCAAGTTTGGGTGGGAAGAAAGAGCACCATTTAGAGATAAAAAGGAAGAAAAGATTTAATAAAGTAACTGGCCCTCTGATGCTCTCCTTTCTCTTTCAGTATTTCTGCAGGTAGTCTGAGTGTCTGCTTCTGAGTAGCATGAAATAAATAATTCAGCATTTTCTGCTACATATCAACCCTCTGCTTATTTTCCCCCTCAAATTACATACTCTGGCAAGATTTCTCCCTTGTTAAGGCATTTAATTATTGTGTTTGGCAGTCATGGTTGGTTGCATTATATAAACAAATGCCTACTTCAAACATTGAAACTGATTTTTTTCATAGTCTGCCAGAAAGCGAGACTATTTGATGTGCAGTTCGAATGCTCTATTTCTGATTATATAATTTAGGTCTGGGAATAGAATTTTGGCATTTGTCTGCAGTCCTTATGCCACAGAAAATTAACCTTTAACATCCTCTTTAAAAGGGCAGATCATCATGCATACAAGTTCCAAAAACACTTTTAAGGTAAACTCCATTCTATTAAAAGATCCTTTTATCTTTAAGCATATGCACATCTGTCTGGTGCTGCATCGTTTTTAAAATGTTCTGTGTAATCCGTGACCTCTGCAGAACTGTTAGCTAACTCAGCCCCCGCTTCTAGTCAGCATTTCAATGGAGAGCCTGGTAGACAAAGCAGATATCCGTCTGCCTCTCTGCCAGTGTTTGCTATTAGATGCTTAAATATATTCAAGAACACTCCTCAGGGCTTTAGACTCTCAGTTAGGGCATTACAGACACCTGTAGTCCAGCAAAATGTAGGGAAGCCAAAGCCCTTAATGGACTATTTCTTCTAAACTCAGTTTCTAGGAGAAAATCTAACCCTCCCTCTCTACTGCGCACACGAGGTACTTAGACGTGAGGAATTGATTTCAGGAAATAAGATAATCCTGCTGAAGTATGTTATCCTTGGTCTCCATTCAACCTGTTGTCACCCATCTTTCTCTTTCTGGAGTCTCTGGTGATGCTCCTTGTGCAGAGCTGACCCTGAGGCATAGCAAGAGCCTGAATCATCAGAGGAAGGTTAAGTGATAGTTTGGACACCATACTTACTTATAGAGGCGGGAACTTGTATGACCCAGTTTAGAGAGAAAAAAATTTAACAGGGGTTGAAAGAGGGTTTTATTGTTAACCCTAAAGTGACCAGAAAGTTCAGTTAGGCAGAATTTCTCATCTTTTGAGGAATTTGGATAATTGCTATTTTACTCTAATAATCGTGACAGAACCAATGACCTCAGAGGTCAAGCCCTCTTCCCCCCCCTTCCTTTCCCAGAGGCAGCTTGCTACTGGGGCGGGGGTGGGGTTGATAAGCTCATCTGAGAATGATACCCAGATGAGAAGCAGAGAGCCAGCCAAGGTCAGGCTACTGTTACACATTTTTGTAGACCTACATTTTTGACGCCCGGGTTTCACTTTGATTTCAAATCGCATAATGCCAGGCTATACCTTGCACCTTTCCTAGAAGAGGTGCTCACAAAGTAGAACTGTTTCCTATTTGAAAAGTGGGGTGCTAAACTCAAAACTTTCATAACAACTGATGAAGTGGCCTTGCTGAGAAATGTTCAGCAATCACGAGCGCCATTTTGGGAGCTGACTGGGTGCCAGCAGGCAGTGTGGGGTAAGTACTTTGTGTGCACTTTGTCATTTCATTTCATCTCTACCGCCCCGTGAGAGCAGCTCCTGCCCGGCCTTCCTGTGCTAATTCCTGTCCCCTTCAGTGCACTCTTCATGACGTGATGTGGGGACTTGCCTAAGGTCACTCTGCTGCCAAGTGGCAGAGACAGGACTTGAACCCAGATCTGTTGTAGACCAAAGTGCATGCCTTTGACCACTTGAGCTGTCTGTCCCAGGGGCATTTTCTCACATGTGCTCATATGTTCTTGCTATTTTTCCAGGTTCTTCTCTCATGCTTTTCAGGTCAGGGTAAGGGGTTGGGAGAAGGGAGGTCCTACCCCTACAACCTTGTCTTTCAGTTTTTCAGATTTCTAATATATTTGGGGATCTTGAGTCTTTTACCTCCTTCCTAAGACAGTTTTACATTGGCCTCTTATCTTTAATGGTAAAACTTATTTTTCTTAGTGGAAGAATATGCATGAGGATTATTTAAATCTAAGATGATAAGATTAAATAGAAAAAATGGATCTATATAAATATTTCTTGCAGATATCATGATACAGTATTTATAAACTATAGATGAATCAAGTAAAAAACTAGTAAAGATAAAGTTACAAACCACAAGATATAAAAGAAAAAATATCCAAGATTCAGATCATGTACCACAAAATATATAACTCAACATAATCCCAATAATTAGTAATAGTAGACTTGGATAACAGTTTCAGCTACAAAGGAGAAAATTTGGTTGAAGGAAAAATAATTGAAAAGGGAATGATGCACGAATGTATTTGTATAAAATTTTAAAACCTTCTGGGCATCTGGGTGGCTCAGTCAGTTGGGCGACTGTCTTCGGCTCAGGTCATGATCTCAGGGTCCTGGGATTGAGCCCCACATCAGGCTCCCTGCTTGGAGGGGAGCCTGCTTCTCCCTATCCCTCTGCCCCTCCTCCCTGCTTATGCTCTCTCTCTCTCAAATAAAATTTTTAAAAAATAAAATAAAAATTTAAAACCTTCTAAAGCTGAGACAGAATAAAAGCAACAAAATGGGGAAATGCACATAGCAAAAATTAAAGACTTGATAACACACACACACATGAATTTATATAATGTCAGCACACTATCAGATTGTAACTGGGTGAGTGGTCCAAGGATACAAACAGCCATTTCACCCAAACGAAAACAAATAGGACAACATATCTGAAGATGCATCCAACTTCACTCAATTTTAAAACGAAAACATTTTACACCAACCAAG
The DNA here is from genome assembly GCF_964656455.1 of Halichoerus grypus. Taxonomy (NCBI): domain Eukaryota; kingdom Metazoa; phylum Chordata; class Mammalia; order Carnivora; family Phocidae; genus Halichoerus; species Halichoerus grypus. The sequence goes on along the minus strand of NC_135720.1, from coordinate 15,937,099 downwards.
TGAAGGAATGTCAAAGGCCCATGCTGGAAAGGCTGTAGGGAAGGGGGTATCCTCACATGTTATCGTTGACAATGTAAATGGATTCAGTCTTTCTGGAGAAAACCTGGCAGCATATAGTAAGAATTATTAAAGCCTTATCTCTTTAAGCCTGCAGTGCTCTTGCTGGGAATTTATCCTAAGGATATCCCGAGACAAGCATTTCTTGAGCAACTGCAGTGTTGGAAGGTGTGAGAAATGGGGATGAAGGAGATAGATTCTGACCTGAAGGAGTAACTAATGCAATTCAAAGGCTCTAAAGAAGTACATGTTCAAAAATGCTTTCAAAGGATTACCTGTAATGGAGAAGAAAATACTAGAGTAGCCTAAACATCTAAAAATGGAGAACTCACTGTTTACCTGAACCACTGCCCCACACCCCAAACTCCTCTGCTGTTGTGCGCAGACCCCGGTGAGCGAATGGCAGTGCTAACCCCGGAGTGTCTACACCACAGGCCTCAGCCCTCGCCCTGACCTCTCCCTGTCCTTCACCCCCACCCCAGTCTAACCAGCCCCAAGCCGTAGGCGTTCCCACTCCAGGCTGCCATCGTCTCTTTCCCCACTGGCCTCTGCCTCCAGAGTGACAAGCCTTCTTATTTCCTCATCTGTGCTCCAACTTCATCGAGAGTCTTCTTTGCGAAACACGGATCTGATCGTGGTATTCCTCAATTGAAAACCTTTCAAAACCTTCCCATTGCTTTTGGATAAAGTCAGACTCTTTGTTAAGATACATAAGGCCCTTGGTGGCCTGGTTCCTCCTTACCTCTGTTGTCCTTCTCTTGTTACTTACTCTTCATCCTTACAACTCCTACATTCATGCATGCACGCACCCCACAGTTTCTGCTTACTGCATTGTTTGCAGTTCCCCCAAAGAGGAACCACAGGTCTTTGCACTTGACATTCCCTATACTTGCTCCTCACCTCTTCCTACAACTCCAGGCTGGCTGGCTCCTATTTATTCCTATTTTTTCTTCTGGGCTCAATTTATATATCATCCCATCAGGGGACATCTTCACGACACACACACAGACATGAGACCAGGTTAGGGTAGGACCCACCTGTGTTCATCCCAACACCTGACATATGCAAGTAAAATATTCTTAATTGGGAAAGAAATTCTAAATTCTGATGTCTGAATAGTCTATTTTTTATTTAACTATATATTGGGGCAAAATATATCAGCCAGCTTAATCCCTAATATGGTGTAACGCTATCTTTTACTCTTTGGGTTTTTTAAAATATTTTATTTATTTATTTGAGAGAGAGAGCATGAGTGGGGGGAGGGGCAAAAGGAGAGGGAGAAGCAGACTCCCCACTGAGCAGGGAGCCCAATATGGGGCTCTATCCCAGGACCCTGAGATCATGACCAAGCCAAAGGCAGACGCTTAATCGACTGAGTCACCCAGGCGCCCCTGTCTTTCACAGGTTATTGATAGTGGTCACTCCAACCATTTAAAATTGTGCATAAGAACTGTATTTCTATGCTCACTTCCTTGCTGTCTGCAGAAGCAAGAACAGATTTCTGGGACTGCAGATTTGGGAGCCTTCAGTGACTATAGCGGAAGAGGAAGGAGAGGAGAGATATACTTCCAGCGACAGCGAGGGGGAGGTTTAGACCATTGGGAGGTGAAAGAGAGCTTACTACCAAGAGCTGACCAGGGTAAAGGTGCTCTGATCTGAGATTGCCCAAATTCCGTTTGCTAGAAAATCCAGTTAGCCGACTGTTTATTAATTAAAATGTCTAATGTCAAATGTTTTCAGCAAGACTATAGAAAGGAGCCTTATAAGGTCTTGTCAATGTGTTACCTTGTCTTTAATGTAAATGGTATTTATGACCCCTTAAATGTTGGTATGAGTAACATCTGATACGTAAAGACAAAATGCGGCCAAAGAGGTAGGTTTCTTTGCTTTTTCTAGTCAAATGTTTAAAACTGTTCCAAATGGACACCTAAATTCAGCAGTGCCTGAATAAGCTTTAATAATTCCATAAGGTGAGCATGGAAAGATTTAACTCCTAGTGCCATGAATACGCCCCATATATAAACAAGAATTATTTCTTAACAGAAATAATCCATGTTAACTTCAGATGATTTAGTAAACAGAAGTTTTTATATTAGGTTCAGCCCTAGTTACCCATCTTGACCCAATCTAATTGATGTAAGTGATAGGAATTAATTTTGTGCAGACAGGGATCAAGACTAATCCTGGTCAATCAGCACCTTATAATTAATCCACCTACTCTTTTTATAAGAGAGAGAGAAATGTTGACACGATCCCTGGTTTAAGGTTCTGCACCAATCTAACATAGCAGTCTAACATTTTATGGGGTTCAGATTTCAGAGGGGAATCACAAATAACAAAGGTTTTGCTAGAGCAGATGGTCATTTCCAACCGCCAAATGTTGAGGATTTCTTGGGACTCTGTTCTAACCATCCGTGAGTGAATGAATGAGGATGTGAATTAAAGACAAAACATTTCTAGGTCACTTTTAAATAGCGTTAGAAAGCCTGGGTTTTATCAACTGGGCTAGCATTGATATTGGAGTTTTTAAAGCCTGAAATCTCTGGATACTAAGTAATTATAAACTGGAGTTCAGTCTAAACCTGTTGCTTTTCCCCTCCACCTGCTCGCATGCTCTCTCTCTCTCTAAAATAAATAAGTAAATCTCTAAAAATAATAATAATCAGGGGTGCCTGGGTGGCTGAGTCGGTTAAGCGTCCAACTCTTGATTTCAGCTCAGGTCATGATCTCAGGGTCCTGGGATTGAGCCCCGTGTCAGACTCCACACTCAGCACGGAGTCTGCTTGAGATTCTCTCTCTCCCTCTCCCTCTGCCATTCCCCCCGCCAAATAAATAAATAAATCTTTAAACCTATCACTTTTCATGTCTGAGAATATAGATAAATACCTAAAAAAATAAAAGGGAAAAAATATTAATGAGTGATTTTTCTACAAAATTAATATGTTAAACAAATTCTTACAGTAGGGTATAGCCTTCCTTCCTTCAATGTAGACCCCAGAGCAGCATGGGCTGGAAATACATGGGGCCACTTACATGCTGCTTTTTTTTTTTTTTTTTTATAAATACAGCACAGCCCTGTAAATGTATTTTCCCCTCCTTACGACTTTCTTAATACCATTTTATTTTCTCTAGCTTTATTGTAAGAATACAGCATATAATGCATATAACATACAAGGTATGTGTTAATCGACTATTTATGTTATTGGTAAAGCTTCCCATCAGTAGTCAGCTATTAGTAAAGTTTTGGGGAGTTGGGAGTTACACGTGGATTTTCTACTGTGGGAGGAAGAGGGGTACCCCTAACCTCCATGTCGTTCAAGGGTCAACTGTAAATGTGAAAGTCATTTTTGCGGTTTACTAAGAGTTAGGCATGAGAAGGCTCTGCAGCCTTAATTTTCTTAGTTGTTATGTTCTTAATAGAGTGCAAGTTTAACAGGTTTTTTTTTTTTAATATGATTTAACCTCGGTTTTAATCTTATAATGAATACTAAGCTTCAAAGAGTTGTTTAGTCATTTGTTAAATTTCTGGAGCTTTATGGCTATAGACAGCAATACAGATAGGATTTCTAGGGGCACAGAAGATGTGAATCTTAAATCTAAATAGGAGCTAAATAGAGACAGCCCACTTTGCACCACGGTGCTCTTTGAAGAATTCACAAAATAAGGTAGGTATCATAAAGTAGATCATGTTTTCCCACGGGAATGATTTTATAATTATGGGCTGCTTTCTCGAACAGAACTTAGTTTCTAACAGTAGCCTGTTTTTTTTTAAATTACAACAGCTGTGATAGAAATATCATGCACACTAATTATACCAATGCCCCAGTGCACAATAGTTGTTCATTCATTCATTCAAGAAGTGCTCATTGAGTGTGTACTATGTGCCAAGCACTATTCTGGGATTTTGATGTGAGCAAAATCACATGACCCCCCCCACACACACATCAATATTACAGAGTAGACTGGTGGGGAGATGACTCTAAACCAGGCATTCATGGCAAATTATAAATGCTAGAAAGGAAACACACACAGGCACCGCCCTGAGGAGGTGGCAGATGGACCGAGACCAATTGTAGCTGCAGCGAGAGGTCATCCATCATAGGAAAGCGATGTGTAGGGACCCTGACTCCCTAGAGGAACTCAGAGAAGTGTGATGATGAGTCTGGAGCCGTTCGGGAGAGAAGCCAGTAAGTTAGCAAGGAGGCTGGGCCCGGGACGTGCCAAGTGTTGGGAACCATGTGAAAGACTTGATCATTGTCCTTGATGAAGTGAAAAGGCATAGAAGAGTTTTCAGTGCATGAAGTAAGGATGGGGTGACATCACATCTGCAGTTTGTCAAGCTTGTGGCGTGATGGTCCTGTGCCCTCCAGGAGAAGGTTTCCGAGAATATTATACTAGTACAGGTGAAAGACGACCAGGGCAGAGATGGAGAAAAGAAGTGACGTTTGAGAGTGAGCTAAAAAGTAAAAACAAACAAACAGAAACATGGTGGGGGTCATGATTTGAATATCTGGAGAAAGATGGTGGAAAGGGCAGCTCCAATTTCTGGCTGGTATATCCACACAAGTGGGGTGGCATTCCCTGGAAGAGGACCAGATTTGGGAGGAAGATGGCATTTCATTTTGGGTATCTGACATTCCAGCTTCTCGTGAATTCTCAGATATCAGTCACTTGCATGTGCTGGTCTGGTGCTCGGGTTTTGGGCCACAGAGGAAGATGAGTCATTGGTGATCCTACAAAGGAGACTGAAAAGGAATGTCAGTACAGGGAGGAGGAAAACCAGGATAATAAGGACCATGGTCCCCAAAGGAAGACAGTGCTTCAAGAAGAAAGGAGGGGCCAAAAGTGTCAGGCATTACCAGAAATTCCATGCGAAAGCAACTGATAAATACCAGCTGGATTAAGCAACAGAGCAGTTCTGATGGTTGCAAACTAGATTGGAGTGAGTTGGGAAAAAGATGAAGAGGTGAATGCAGATAACCCTGTGTGACTTTTGCCCTTGAAGAGAAGAGAGCTGCCCACCCCGCTCAAGGAGCTGGACACTGGGAGAGTCTGGGGAAGGCTTCTTGGATGGGCAAGTTTGACCACATTTTCGTATCACGAGGGCGGATAGAGAAGAGATGCCTTGGCAGCTAATAAATGTTTCTAGACTGCAAGATGTGCTTGTGTATGTGAGAATCCAAATTGTATATGAATTTACAGAGAAGTTTTTCAGGGATTGACTTATATTAACAGACACCACACATGTTGATATTTTCCCCATCTGTGAGCCCTACAAGACTGAGGTCCGTAAATACGGCATTTGGGAATTAGTGTAGTGTGGGCTGAATTTTGTACAGCATCCAGGTCAGAACAGTTCAGCCTGGGTTATGCTTATTCGAGAGAAGAAATGACCCAAGAGCATCATCTTTTTCTTCTCATTTTCATTTCTTTTTTTTCAACTTTAGAATTTCTTCCATGTTCTCCATGTTGAGAACTGAGCAAACACCAGTGACTCCAGGCCCTCCACATTTAAAAAATCAGTTTTTATTTCCCATCCCCTGGAGCAGTTAGTTATCTTCCCAACATGCAGTACTTTGATCCAAAGACCGTTGCCAAGTCCAGAGCGGGGTCTCCGTGGTATGTGAGTGAGATAACCAGTCGATCTAGAACCAACTTAAGGCCCCATAGTGTGGGGAGACTCTCAAACCTGTAGATGAGCCACCCAAATCCAAATTTTGCCCCTCCCACCCCCCCCCCCGACTTCCTCTTGGCCTTGAATACAGAATGGAATTTGGAGCAGCTAACCCAGCACTGCGTGGTGGGCCTGCCAGTAAGCCCTCGAGGCTACAGCCTACTCGGCAGTGCGTCCAGAACTTGCTGCCTAGCATACCGGTCCACCCTTGATGTCTAAAAAGCCTGTAAACACAAGGACTCTCCTTTTCCTGTTGTTGATTCTTTGCCTCAATACACCTTCAGAAACCCTGCACCTATGTAGGTCAAGGGCAAGCAATGGTAGCCCACCTCCTAAAGGCTAAGCTGGTACTTGCTGGGGCCACCTGGCCATCTGCTTGGGGGAGTGAGGCCTGAGCCCTGCTTGCCGAGGGTCTGATGTTGCAGGCCTGACTGTCTATTTATTTCACTGAAGTATAGTTGACACACAATGTCACATTAGTTTCAGGTGTACAACATAGCGATTTGACCGCTTTACGCATTATGCTGTGCTCACCGCAAGCGTGGCTACCCTCTATCACCAGACAACGCTATCACAATACCATGGACTATGGTCCCCGTGACTTACTCATCCCATAACTGGAAGCCTGCATCTCCTGCTCCCCTCCAGCCATTGTGCTCATCCCCTCACCTCCTCCCCCCCGACTCTGGCAACCACCAGCATGTTCTCTGTATTTAGGGCCTGTTTCTGCTTCTTCTGTTTGTTTATTCATTTGGGGGCTTTGGGGGGGGGGGGTTTGTTTTTTTTTTTTTTAGATTGCACATATAGGGGAAATCACATGGTGTTTGTCTTTCTCTGTCTGACTATGTCACTTAGCGTAATACCCTCTGGGTCCATCCGTGTCGCCACAGATGACAAGATCTCGCTCTTGTTTGTGGCCGAGTCATATCCCATCGTGTACAAATGCATATATATCACATCTCCTTTATCCATTCATCCGTTGATGGACAGCCCCAATTCTCTAGAAAGAGCCACTCACCTTAGGCAAAGCCATCTGAAGCTGACTCAGCTTAAGTAAAAACTGCACGTGGTATAAGGCTTAAAGCTGCCCACCAAGTTGCAAAAGAAGCCAACTGCGGGACCCTAAAAGCTAATTGTGGCATAAAACAATTTACTATAAATCGCCAAATAAACACCAATGGCCCGCCCTTAGAATATGGGGGAACAGGGCAATAAAGATGCTGTCCTCCCACCCACGTTCTGAACCAATTTGAAAATTTAAAACAAAGGAGTAAGGCAGAGAGAGGCTACACCCTCACCTTGATTACTGATAAAGCTGACCTTAGAGATTTTGCCTTCTGTCGGTGGGCAGGTGGGCATCCTCATACTAAACTCAGGATCAGAAGCTTTCCCGGGCAGCAGGGTGAATGGGGCAGCCTTCCCCCTCACAGGAGCAGATTTTGGATATGTCACACTTACGACATCAACAGGTGCAGCAAAATGTGTGTTACTTGTGGGGCGTTCTCTGCCGAAAGAGCCAGAGTGGGGCTAGATTCTGCCTGCCCAGTTTTCCCTTCTACACTTGCCGATCAAATTCCTGATTTCTGCCCCAAAGAGAAGTCCGTGTGTGGGGTCAAAGAGACCAGGAGCTCCTGGAACCCCACCCAGATGGATAAAAGCAATGAGGAGCTTGGAAGAAATTCCCCCCCACACAGCCCCTCCTTCTGCCCCAAAAGCTCCTTCCTGACATCATAATACGAGAGCAGATACTCGCTGCCGAGATGGAAGTCATACTTAATTCGGGTGGCTTAATGCACCTTTTAACAGCTGACAGCCATATCACAGCCTGACATGCTTTCATAGAGTCTGCACTTGCTAAGGGCCCTCTGTGTGCCCTGAACTGTGATAGGCCCTAAGAGATTACAAAGAAGCAAATGGCCGGAGTCAGCCCTCATCCTCTATAGTGGGTGGGTGAGGACAGTAGTTATGTTAGTGAAATTTCGGGACTACTTGGTAACTCATAGTCGCCAGAGGAAATTAGAGGCGAACACCTATGAACTAAAGTTCGTCGTGAACCATATTGGCCTTCAAAGAGCCCTCAGCAGGATTCTGGTTTTCTAGATCTCTGCGATCTGAAGAAAAAGTGTGTTTCCTTCCTCAATGTGTCCTTTTTCACGAAGAGGGGGAGGGTATGTCATAAGAAGACTAATTTGGAGGAAAATGACCTCATGGGCTCGCAATTAAGCTGTTTCCCTTTGCATCTTGGTGGAAGAACCCCCTCGGCCTATGGCAGGTCCGTTTCAGGAAGTCTATGTGTATGAATTAGGAAGGGTGGGGTTGACCTACACTGGCAGGACATTACTCTTCTTCCTCTTCCTGACCACGCTTCCCACAGCAGTCATGGTCATTGCTCAACTTCCTGTTGGAGAAAACCTTGGGTACTGAGCGTCCACCTGCTCCAGCGAGCAAACTAAAGACAGCAACGTGTTCGCTGCTGCTGGGAAACCTGAGTTTGGAGCTTGCCTACAGACCCCTTTTCCGTACTATCTGAAGCAAAGATGGAGCCGTTCTGCGTGGGGCGGAAGGGACCGGAAATGGCAGCCTTGACAGCCCACCGCCTGGAGTAAGATATGACAGGCGTGTGAAATGTGGGGATTCGGGGGGGGGGGCGCTGGGGTGCAGAGAAAACAAGGGCATGTCCTAAGGTAGCACCTGCGGCCAGGGTAGTGTTGGTGCTGGTGGGGAAAGAGGTGGGTGGGAGGACGGGGGTACTGGGCCGCCGGGCCGTGGGGAACACTGCTGGGCCCCTGGCCACAGCGCTGACGCCCTTCATCCAACAAACCGTGTGCCGGCTCCCACACCGCGCTGGGCACAGCGATATAACAAAGGTCGTGGCCCCTGGCTTCCAGAAGCCCACAGTCTGGTCAGTTGGTTTCATGCCCTCCTCAGCTGGATTCCAGGTTGGTAAGGGAAGAAAGTGGGGGCCGGGGGAGGGGGGGTAGGCAGCTAGAGGAAACACAGGCCCGGCACTGTCTTAGACCGAGTGGGGCAAGCCCTGGGAATCTGCATTTTATGCAGAGTTCCTGATGCACAGTGAGGTTCGGGGGAGCCGGCTGCATGGACAGAGTAAGTGTGGTGAGTAGTGTGCTGTGCTCGTGGGCCCTGGGATCCATGAGAGCACGAGGGAGGCAGACCTGTGGGGAAAGTTCAGGTGTGAGGCTCAGGGAATTTTACTGGAATGAACAGTTGGTTCCCTTTACCTCCTTTTTCGCCTTTCTATTACCTCTGGTGGCTGATCACAGCAGCTGTGCCGAGCTCTCAGCGTCTGACTTTGGGCATTTCACTGTGCTTCAGGCTCTGGCCATGCACCCCATGGCTCTCATCTTGCTTGGACTTCTGATTCACCCACCGCGGACCGATGTCGGTTGTTGATGGGGATCTCAGATACGGGGCAGCGGTGGTGATCAGGGCCTCAAAGGAGAGCTCCATTTGGAGAATGTTAGTTCTCTGTCATCTTCACAGCAGATCTTTTGCTTTTTCAGCATCACTGTGTTCTCTCAACCACCCCATCCCAAGGACGGGGCCAAGGTGACTTCTGCTTGTTTTGAGGGAGCCTCTCCTGGAATCCCCACTAGGCCTCATCCCCAGCCCACTCGGTCTCCCACAGCCCGACACAGAGTTCCTAAACAAAGTGATTCAAGGTAACCGCACATGCTGTGTTCCCACCTCCTGGTCCTGTCCCCTGATGGGTGACCCTGGACCATCCTGAAGGTTCCTGCTTCATCCCCCACCTCCAAGCCAGAATCAGACCCCAGGCTTGAACACCTGGTTCCTCTGCTGTCCTTCCTGGATGCCACTCCACGCCCACAGGCAGTATTCCCAGCAAAGGCATTTTCAGCCTGTGCTTGTGATACCGGAGGTCATGGGGACTAAGAGACTATTGAAGGCCCTGTGGCCTTTTCCCTGAAGGGCAGTTAGCATCACACCCTGAGTAGCTCTCTGCTGACCCTGTCAGAGCCCAGCTCAGCCCCCAGTGGCAGAAGGCATGCTCCAAGGCAGAGGGAGTCCCCACTCTGGGGTGCACCACAAGAAGAAATAGGACCCGTACCTCTCATCAAATGCTACCCCCCTGTGATCACACACTGTGCCCCAGCTTCGTGGTTGAACCCCACCTTGAGGTTGGGACAAGGAGGGACAAGTGCCAACAGCCTCCTACTCTTGTACCATTCAAGTCCCCATCCCCCATTTCTACTTTCCCTCCATCTGCAATGATACTAAAGTTTGTCTAAATTTGGGAAATGTCAGAATAATGAGCAAATGAGCAAAATTTCAACTAAATGAATATGTAAAGTGTGTATCCTCAAAACTCTGCTGCTTTTAGTAAACTGTGGGCATTTTTTTTAATTGTGAAGAATATGGAGGGATTTGGGGAATTTGCCTCCTGCAAAAACAGTCTTCATCTTGTTAAGTAAGGTGCTAGCAGGAAGGGAGAAAAAAAGCGAAGTCAGGTGTGGATATGGGTCATTTCATTGGCATACGCCACAGAAGTCATAAGACAGTAAATAATATCAAAACCTCTGAGGCTGGCTACAATTAATTCAATTTTAGTACCATCCAGGGTGAATGAACATAGCATCCAGAGACGCACAAGGGATTCTAGAGCTTTCTGCTTCTTGCCCCTCCCACAACTTTAATGCAGTCATCGGTCTCCAACCAATGTGCACCTGGCATCTTGACCAGTAGGGGGCCTAAGTGAGCAGTGTACTAAATGAGTGGAGCTCAGGTCCCACCTCCGCAGTAGGAGGCGGCTCCAGCCAGCTCACCAGGAGAGAGAAAAGAATGAGGCCATTGGAATCAATTCATTTTTTTAAAAAGCCTTTGAGAGTTTACATGATTGTGCATTCTTATTAAATTCCCTTAATCAACTTTCCTCAGCCACAAAAGCTGATACAATTCTGTGACTTGAACCCTCAGAACACTAGAAATGTTCTTCAAAGACTGTGAGTGAATCCTGTTGATCTAGAAGAATGGTTCTCTTTGGAAAAGCAATTGCCCCAAAACTGTTCCAGTTCAGAAGAGAAATGGGATGGGAAAAGAGAAATAGATGGATAGGTACATGCCTCCCATACCCCCCGACACACACACACACATAGTCATTTTTAAATGTTAAAAAATGAGGCTTAAGTAAAAAGGGAAGATTTAAAAACATGTTCTCTCCAAGAAAGAAGACGGGCACTTCTGTAATCCTGATCATGCCCTCCTATTGATTGGTTCTATTCGTATCCCTCATCTTTATTTTTGCATTGTCTGCTTTTCTCATCCCATCTCCCCAAACTTTCCAAGGGCCTCCTGAGGGAGGGCAAACAACACCAGCCAGGGAGAATGTGGGTGGAGGACACAGGCAGGGGAACTGCCCGGACCTGTCTGCCCTGGGTGTAGTACCTCGTCCTGCCCCAGCTGGACATGGATCTCCCGATGGTGGTGGCAGCCTGACAGGGCTGCCCACCCCTCCCCGTCACCCAGCAGGGCCACGGCTGCCCAGGGAACATGCTGTCCACAACCATGGTGGGGACCCTGATCCGCGGGTGGAGGAATCGAAGCGCCCCTCGAAGGCCTGAATCCAAACTCCTTATTCCACGGAGCCAAGATGGACCTCAGACTCAGGGTACGTTTGACACTCGGCTATGACTGTGTGATTTTTTTTTTAAGGTTCAGGAAGGTGATGATGAGCGTCCAAGCTGACCCCCACTTCAGATAGAATTGACAAACTAGAGTCTGTTTTTCTTCTCAGGTTATTATAAGTTATGGCTAGCTCACTTGTGGACAGTTTATTTTCTGTTTTCCTAGTCAAAGACATTGGTGCCCACAGTGGTCACCCAGGAAAGGGGCATTATTTCCATCTTATTTTCCTTCCAGAGCTTTTATTTTCAGATGTAATCCTGTTCTGTGATATTTGTGTTTGACTAGTGAGACAAAAGGTATACCGGCTTTTGGCAAATTCTAGTCTAAAGCACATCACTTTACTAACTCCAGTGTGGAAAATGGTAAAACAGAGTTAGCTTCTGTGTTTCCCCATAATTATTTTTATTTTCTGTTACTATTGTTTTGAGGCGACAATAGAACTATTGACCAAATCCTAGCTCTCCTGTTAACTGAGTTCAGAACGTTAATGTGGCCTTTTCTGAGACAAATTTTCATTGGAATGAAATACTGTTGAAACACCTGACCTCATTCTGTTCTGTCTAGACCTTGAACTTTTTAATGACACTTATTTAGAAAGGAACTCTTTGGTCTTGCTGATGATTGACCTAGGAGAGCAGCTCAGAGCCAGGAGAGGAAGCGAGCATGAGCCCAGGACTCATAGGCTCCCAGGGCCTTTCTGAGTTGGCCTTCAGCCCCTCAAAACGCTTTTATCTGACGCATAGCCCTGAGAGCTGTCTGAGCAGTAAATGCAACTGTTCTTTCATTTCAACAAATATGTATCAAAAGTCAATATGTGCCAGGCATTTTTCTGGATACTGTCATGTTCTGATCTGTAGCTAACCTACGATTGAGTGGTACAAAAACGAAATGTTGTAGTTTGTTTTGTTCTGACGGTGGTTTCCAGCCCTACTTTTCAGGCTGTGTTCAAGAATCAGGCCAAGAGATTATTTTGAAAATAGTCTGATAAGTATTCGTTGCAAGATAGAAAAGTCAGTTATTTAACCAGGCATACAAAAAATAGAAGGCTCTTCTGTGTTCTAAACTGCCAAAAGGATTAGTGATTATTTGTAGAACCTTGGTATTCAGTAAGAAGTATGAGTCATAGTATTTCAAACGTTGATCACCTGGTTCTGCTCCCGGTACATTTCTTTAACAATACTCAGAGCTTTACGAGATGACAAAGTAATATGCTAACATGAAAGCGATGGTGTGGTTTTTTTTTAACAGGTTTCTTGAGATATAATTTATAATTTTATAATTTAAATTCACCCAGTTAAAGGGTACAATTCAATAGTGTCTGGTATGTTACATTATTCATTTTTTTAAGTGGTAGCAAAATATATGTAACATAAAATTTGCCATTTTATCCATTTTTAAGGGCACAATTCAGTAGCATGAATTACAGTCACAATTTTATGCCACCGTCACCACTGTCTACTCCCCAAACTTTTTCATCACCCCAAACAGAAATCCCACAACCATTAAGCAGGAGTAACTCCACCCCCCCCCCCCCGCCCCGCCCCACCCATGCATCCACCCTTGGTAACCTGTCATCAACTTTCTGTCTATAAATTTGCCTCTTCTAGGTATTTCATATAAATACAATCATACAATATTTGTCCTTTCTTGTCTGGTTTACTTCACTTAGCATAATGTTTTCAAGATTCATCCATAGCATGTATCAGAACTTCATTCCCTTTTATGGCTGATGCAATAGTATATTTTAATTCCCTCATATTTTATTCTCCCTCCCTTAAATATACCTTAACTTCTAACCTACTCATGAAGAAATCTTTGGGTGTTTTCAGTCTGATGGTATTTTTATATTTAAGTTATGTAAAGCATGAAGAGACTCTTAAGAAGGTACTTATTTTCAGTTATTTCTTTAAAGGCAGGGGCCATAGATTAATCTTTTCAAAAATCTTTTTATCCTAATGCCCAGTCCAGGTCCTGGTGCAGAGTAATTATTCAACAAATTTCTCTTGAGAGGGACTGATGAATGGTTTTTAAGGTTTTACTTTTAGGTACCGGGAAAGAGATTTAAAAAAAAAAAGAATATGGTTTTTATGCTTTAGTTCTTAGTTCTCTGGAGCAATGATACTTTCTTTTGACATAAAATTTAATAGTTGCAATTGTTTCACACCACAGAATCACTAAGTATGAAGAGTAAATCTGTTATATAATATAAATATTTCACTGTGACGTGGTAAAAGTTAACTCAGGAAACCTGACAACACCTAGTTTGTGCCTTTCGTGAAAGTTTAGTGACATTTTTTTTTTTTTTAAAGATTTTATTTATTTATTTGACAGAGAGAGACACAGCGAGAGAGGGAACACAAGCAGGGGGAGTGGGAGAAGGAGAAGCAGGCTTCCCGCGGAGCAGAGAGCCCGATGTGGGGCTCGATCCCAGGACGCTGGGATCATGACCTGAGCCGAAGGCAGACGCTTAACGACTGAGCCACCCAGGCGCCCCTAGTGACATTTTTTTAATGAGAGTGATCGGAGTGTCCCAGCGGCTAGGCAGCGTGACCTGAGATGAGTCTTTTCAACTCATAACTGTTCTTGGCCTTGCCTACCTGGCTGTTCTTTCTCAGCGCTGAGTTCAGAAATGGAGAGGAAATTGAGGCAGAAGCCACTATAATTTAAGGAGCCCTTTTACACCTTACAGGGGTGAGGAAACTGAAGGCGAAGGCAGATTTGGGTCATTTCACAGCTTTGATCTTTAAATACAAAATGTAACTATGTTGCTGCCAGTTCTGCCCAAATAAAGTAAGGATGCATATTTTATATATGGGCAGCCAGCCCCCCCAGTCGGCATACTAAAACGTGCTGTAATTGTGCTTTGACTATTTCAGAAGTCGGGAAGGACAGGGGAGGAAGGTCAAGGAATGCAAAATGATGCCCTTGATCAAGGCTTGAAAACCATCAAAGGACATCTTTGCTATAGGCAATTTCCCCACCCACTTTCTCAAAATCTAATCAAGGAAGAACACTCGCAAATTTTAAATTGTGACCAAGTTATTTGCTTTGTTGAATGAAATCATGTTCATTTTAGCGCATAGGTTCTTTCAGAAATTCTGCTCTTTGTTGAAGCTCCTGGGAGCACCGAAAAGACGTGGCTATGAGGCAGCATGCATCATTCATTCACTTTCCCTGTGATCCTCCCTCCTTATCCAGGTGGTGAGCCCAGGTAGAGCTCCATGGCTTGCTACTCTCTTAATCCACCAGGCCCAGTGTCCTACGCAGAGCAGGCATTCAATGACTATTTGATAACCGCTGACTTCAGAACCATGAAATGCAAGATGTTACAAAGCAAGGAGCCTGGTTTTCATATATGACCGGTGGAATCTATCTTGATGCTTTGAAAGTCATACCAGGTACTTAAGTTATTATTGCTTTTTACATTTCAAAGGCGTATAGACTACCATTGGCCTAAATATAAAATAATAATTTCTGTCAGTAGAGCTATACATCCTGTAGTCGAAAAGAAAGCCCTTCCTTCCTCATTTCTCAGTGGCAGCCTGTAATCATCTTTGAGTAATTTTTAAGATTCTTTCTTAACCACCATTTCCTTCATTGTGTCGGCCGGGGACAGCTTCTCCTTGTATCGATGGAATGATTCTCATTCCTTCCCAAGCCCAACCACCCACCTAGTAAGAAGAGGTAGCTGTAAATCTCAGCCAACTTTCTTTTTCAACAATAATGCTGGATAGAAAGTCAGATGATAAGGTCAGATAACCCACCAAATATTTCTTGAGGACCTGGGAGGAGTTTCAGATAGCCATTAAAGAGGATATGACTGAGTTCTACCCAAACCTGATTTCCTCATTCAGGTCTAGCATAGGCTTGAAGGAACAGAGACCGGGGTGCATCTTTCCTCTCCAGCCAGGACATGGCCCATTTCTTTCTTTAGGACCGGGAACAGTTTGAAGAAGCCTGGTTAGACTTCTGTAAGTTCGAACTGGAATTGTTGACTTTACCCCATATTTGGCCTAGCAACTTCCGGCATGAAGAAAATGCACACTGAGAAATTGCACCTCACAGCTTGGTCTATGGTTTGTTTATAAACTAAAAAGCATTTTGTCTTTGTAAGCCAAAATTAGTATTAATCCCATTATATAATTAATAGTTATGACTAAATATGGCAATAATACTTTAAAATGATTTTTATATCGTCACTGTTTTCTGATAGAATTTAACAGACTCTTATACTCTGACCTGTACTAATTGTTTTTCATTTAAATGAGCCTATATAAGCCTTTTCCCGTATTTCCCCATAATTAACTATGCAATTACCACTTGATAAGAGCCCTTTATTTTAATTAGAATGATCACAGGGCTTATGGTTCAATAAATATTCACTAAGCAGCTGCTATCTGTAAGACTAATGGGCATGCCAGAAAGATGAAAGAATTACTAAGGCTTGTCCTTTTTATATAGAGGCGTCATTGACATATAACATTATATTAGGTTCAGGTGTACAACATAATGATTCAGTATTTGTATATATTGCAAAATGATCACCACGGTAAGTCTGGTTAACATCCATCACCTCATATAGTTACAGAATTTTTTTCCCTTGTGATGACAACCTTTTAAGATCTATCTAAAGCTTACCCTTGACCTCAAAAAAGTGTTTGTGATCTAGGGCAAACAAATGTAAAGAAATGCAACAAATATAATATGAGTAGACAGAATTAAGTAAGTGCAAATTGATATCAGAGGAATAAATGATTAATTTTAAGAGACAGTATAGAGTTTCCCGAGTTAAGTAGAACTTAAATTGGGCCTTCCAAACCACTGAGGACACTTTCAAGTCTGAGATTAGAGCTAATAGAAAGTAAATATTTGCTCCTGTTACACTTTCAGTCTTTCTTTTATCTCTTGAAGGTTCTACTAAGTCAAACTGAAGATTTGAAATGAATTTAGTTATATACTCAGAGAAACAATTATATAAGCAGATTCAAAGGCCCCCAAACCCTGTGATTTCTGTATTTAAAGAACAGTGGGAAGCATCCCAAGGGCAGTCACTAGCCTGAGCAAAGACAGAGAGGCGTGAAAACCTGTGACCTTAGTGGGCAATGTTGAGTTGTCCAATATGATGCAGCAGTTCTGGGCCAGACCCTGGAAGGTCTGACTGCCAAGATAAGGAGTTGGACTGGATCTTTAGACCAGAGGGAACTATATCAAGTTTCTGGCAGAGGGTAACCTACATCCTGAGTTTTAGAAGAGAGTCATGTGAAGGGATGGTTTGAGGAAGCAAGAGATTGGATTTAGCAAGATGTACTCAGGAGGTTATTGCAATGATTCAGGTCAAGACTACGAAAGTAACAGTAAGGAGAGAAGGGATGGAGAGAAGAGACATAAACTGAACTGATTTATTTTATGGCCTGTGGAAAAGTTATCATGGCTATTGTTTACTGGGCTCTATTGTCTCAATGGTTGTACCTGTACGGTTTTAATTTACAGAAGCGACTGAGTGACAGAAGAGACAGACTCATGCCACTCAAAGGAGATTTTTTATTACTTACATTTCCCAAGAGGAGAGGCGTGACATGCCACCCAGGACCACACGGGGAAGCACCAGACTCAGGCAGGAGGCAGAAGGGAGCAAGAGGAAAGCCTAGGCTGAGCCTTTATTGGGGTTTCCATGGGGTTGCCCATGCAAGGCAGAACAGGCTAAACAGTTTAGGATTGGCTAGTCTGAATAATCCCAGCAGGCCTTGGGGCATAGGGGCTGTGCCAAGTTGTCTGGTCCCTGGCCCTGGGATGAGTAGGGCAGGGAAGTATTGGTTTGGGCTATACGAGTTAGACAGAGGTGGTTCCGAGTATGGGCTCTGGACCACAGGGGAGATGTAAACGACTTTGGCTATTAGCTTGGCCCTGTAATGAACGGATGCCAAATGGACAAATACAGAAGCTAAGAAAACACAAGTTAGAAAATCTATCCACGTACCAGGACTCTTGGCTAAATGCTTTTTGTCCTTTATCTCATTTAATCCCCTCAGCAATCTGCAGTAAGTACTAAATTGTCCCCCTTTTACACATGGAGCAACTGAGACCTAAGGCAGGTCAACAGTGCAACAATTCACCCAAGTTCACTCGAGTAATAATGATTTTTCAAGCTGGATCCAATCCTAGGCATTGCCAACACCAACCCCCTGCTCTAGTGCATATGGCCTTCTCCACCTGATTAGCCTTCCTCACTCTGGGCTCAGGACGTGAGACAAGCCCTCCGGAAAATGGAGTGGTGGAAACTCACAGAAGCTTCCCCAGAAGTTCACTGGACCGAGGAACAGAGGTGAATTCACATAGTCCACTGTCTCTCCGCAAGTCTTTCTGTCTCTACCTGCTTTGTCAGAATAGTGTGAAGATGCCTGCATTGGATACTGGCAGCCTACCATTCAGCATGTTAAAATTAAATAAATAAAATGTGTGACTTAATCACTGTCTTCTCCCTTCCTGGAAATTGCTTCTTGACTTTTGGCTTCTCTCTCTCTGATCATCCTAACTCTGGGACTTGGAAGCTCTCATGTCAGCAAACAAAGCCCTTGGCAGATTGCTTCCTCCTGGGTGTCATCAGCCAATGATCCTAATTGCCTATGGAGTGATCTCCAAATTCCCTGGGATAGGCTATGAGGTCCCGCATCAGTGACTGCCCTATTTGGTCACAGTCCAGCCCAGTTCCTTGGTTCACGCCAACCACTCCCCATGAGTTCTGTCTCTTCACAACCGCCGTGGCTTTGTTCCCTTGTACTCGGGGCTGCCTTCTCACCCCCTCTATCTCTTCACACATCACTTCCCTGAGGAGTCAGCTCAGGGCTCAACCTCCCTGGGAGAATGTCCACAGTACACGTAAATCATGCAACAGCATCTATGAAGCATCTACTTTGCGCAAACTGGGGGGGAGAGGGGGGATACAGAGCATGAGTGGTCCAAGGCAGGAGTTCAGAGAGCTCATGACTAGTTTGAGAGGTGGGGTAAAATGGAAGAAGATGCAAAGAATACGTCAAGAAAATGGAGGGTTAGAAGCCATTCCCCACCAAACTGGCCCCTCTTTGTATGTAATTATCACTTTGGTCATCTTCGTCTTTCTCCCTGCTCCTGAGAGTTCGCCTGAGAGGCTTGACTCTCCCACAGCACTGTGAACCATCAGGGAGAGGCACCACAAGTCCAGCCCTAAGAGACTCTGCTGGAGGAACATGGCAGAAATTCCTGTTTTCTCTCCACCATTAGTTCAGCTCTGTGGGGACGGTCCCTGTCCTCATGTGCAGGGCTTTGCACAGTGAGTTGTCGGAGACGAGGGAGTAAAAGTCTCAGTCCCAGACCGGCTGGTTCCAGTGGTTCCAGTTTTACTACTTCCCAGTTGTATGACTGCATAATCTCTCAGTGCCTCCCTTTTCTCAAGTGCAAAATAGGGCTGATAGTAATACTTACCTTTTAGAGACGGGAGAATGATGTGAGTTCATTTAAACTTTTTAAAAAAAATCTTCAAAATGGCACCTGGCACATTGTGAGAAATCAGAAGTGTCAGCTCTCTTTATTAGCTGTTACTGTGTGGTCCTCATGACTTCTAGATGCGGTCTTGTCAATTCCTAGTAACCGGACCTGCCTATCCTTAGACATCATCACTTCCATCAATCTTCCTTGCTAGTAAATTTTTATAAAACCAAAGTTTAAAAACTTCAGCATAAACATTTCCTCTGGAATACTAGAGTTATTGGTATTTTATGATTTCTACATTGACATTTTAATAGCCAGCAATGGCTTTTAAAAGAATTGGGAAGACATGCAGCATCTGTTGGTCTCCATATTGGAGTTCCTGTTGTGTTTTTGTTTCCATGTGAACCTTATTTTTTCAAAAGTTTATAAGCCTTTTGCTCCATGGTGAGATTCAGCAACAAGTTTCCGTTCCAAAGAACAATATTTGTTCTACTTGAAAATCAACCCTGGTTTCCATTTTCATTACAAAGAAGTTGCTCAACGCTTTATGCTTCTAGAACTTGAATTTAGCTTGATGTTTTTGCATATGTAACTTTTCACATTTGACCATTTGGAGAAACTTCTTAAGAGCTGTAAATACAGCTCATTGTCCTTTTTTTTTTTTTTTTTCCTTTTTTCCTGTTTTCTTTTTTTCTTTGTCCTTTGGTTTTTAGATGCTGAGTTGCCTTCAGTTGGTCTTTGTTTGAGGTGAGGGTGTAGAAAGTGTTAGGAATTTACTAGAAATATGTCTCTGTTCTACAGAATGGGATCCTAGACTGCAGAAAGTTATTTCTTCTTACAAAGAAAACTGCTGATTCCCCTTTCCTTGAAATTTTCAAGTACAGGGCAGTGGTTGAGAACATAACACTAGAGTAAGCAGATCTGGATAGAACCCTGGCTTTGTGCTTACCAGTTGTGTGACTTGGGATGTGTTACATAGCTTGCACGAGCCTCAAATTACCCATCTTGAAATGGGGATTATCAAATTCTTATGAGGACTGAATGAAACAGTGCATTTCAAGTACTCACAACAGTGCCTAAGAAACACAAGAGCTCAAATGTTCATTGCTGTTGTTTTGCAGAGATTTGACCCTCAGGTTTCTAGGATGAATTATATCTGGTTGTTGAAGTTTTCCTGAAACAAAATGTACCCTCCCTGAATGGAGGGGGATTTTATATGAAAATGTCTGTATGTACTTATTGTAGTCACAGTATTTAGGAAGGAAGAAGGGAGAAAAACCATTAAAATAATAATTCAAATTTAGAGTTCTCACCTTACAAATGTGAATTTATGGTTTTCTTGGCCACTTTTACAACTGGTCAGCTGAACTTGGGGTACTCTTTATATAAGTTATGCAGAGAGTACAGAAAAGAGGTTATCAGCCTAAAATGGGTCAAAAGCCCTGCCTATCTATCAAGGCTGTGGTGGGGAAGAATTCAGATCACAGAGAATATTGTAGAACACCTTCCCTCTGTAAGGATTTTTTGAAGTCTATATATCCTTTAAATTATTTCTTTGATGGTTTAAGATGAAAGTCTGGGAAGTCCGGCCATGGAATTCATCCTAAAACCAAGAGAACCATGATAGCACAGTGGGTGGGAGCATCAGAGTGCCTCATGACCGAGGTCTCCCCCCATCCCCAAAGCCACGAGCCACCTGAGGCCTGCAGGAATGGCAGGCTGTCAGCTCCGGAAGAAAACCTGAGATTTTAACTCGAAATCAGAGGATGATATTTGCACATGTTCATCTTGCACTAAAGCACTCTGACTAACTAGTTACACACACGCACGCACGCATGTACACTTCCCCTGTCCTTGGGGACATATCCGTGCAGGATCCCGTGGTCTGTTTTTCTTCAGCCCCATTGAGCTCGCTTTGTGGCTGTGTTTCTGAACAACAGCATCTCTATGCAAACTGCACGAAAGGAGTCTTAAGCCAGCCAGAGTTTGAAATCTGAGTCACTGATTCATGAGCATAGATTTATAAGCACTTTTTAAGTCCAGAGATCTAAAAATCTGTGCGGCAGAGAAAGGTCTCAAGGTGAATGTTTTGAAGGGTCTTCTTTGTAGGCATGAGACGAGTCCGCTGATGGTGTGATGGTGGTTTTAGAAGTCAATTTGAAAGCTTTTACAGAGGTGGTTTTCTCTTTATGTGTAATCTATTAAATAGAAGACTTTGTTGTATTTCAAAGAATAAAGTTACTTTTTATTCTACTTTAACAACTACCAAAAAAATGTGCTATGGTCAATGAAAAGTTCCTTGGTTTTGATTATTTTGGTGGTTTTTAATTTTCTATATGTACACGTTTGTATGTATTATGCACACATGCATATATACGTGTGCATACACACACACACACACACACACACAGTGTGCTACATTTTGCTGAAGATTGGTTGTAAACCATATGTTATGGGGCACCTGGGTGGCTCAGTCAGTTAAGCGTCTGACTCTTGATTTCAGCTCAGGTCATGATCTCAGGGTCAGGATCATGGGATCGAGCCCCAAGTCAGGCTCTGCACGAAGTGTGGAGCCTGCTTAAGATTCTCTCTCCCTCTCCCTCTGTCCCCCACTCCCCACACTCTCTCTCTCTAAAGAAAAAACAAAAAACAAAAAACATACGATACTATCAGCAGTACTTTTAAAAATAAAAATACTTCCAAGCACTTTAAAATTTCTCCGTGAGCTGAAATAGAATGTATATGATGATTTGATTCTGAAGAAATAAGGACCATCACAAACAATTTGTAAATTCTTGAGCTTAAGAAAAATGAATAAAATAGTCAGTTTCCAACTACTTAGACCTACAGAGCCATTCAGCACACTGTAGGCAATGGACAGAGCACTGAACTTGGAGTCAGGCCTGTAGCTCTCTAGCTCTTTACCTTGGGCAGGTTATTTGAGGGCACTCCCAGTGTCCTCAGAATCTTCGTGAGGTGGCCAAGCTTAGGGCACAAGCCCTGGAAGGAGCGAGTCCCAGGTGGGCAGGGGCAGGGGGAAGGGGAGACCTCAGGACCCTCAACTGGGATGGGTAGGGATGCCTGGGGACAGGGAGACTGCAACAGTGTGGTCCTATTTCAGAGCCTTGCCTAGGGCTGACCTAGAAGGGGTAGGGGTTGGGGGGTGGTTTCTGCAAAGGTTCTGCTTGGTCATTTAGAATTCAGATGACCCCAGCGGGGGTCATCAGCTCTGTGTGTGCAGTGGAGGGGAATTTGGCTCCTCTACCGAGTGAAATATCTGTTTACTCTCTCTGGCCTTGCTGGTGGGAGATCCACACAGACAACTCCCCACCGTGCAAAAGGAAAATGCTGTGTTTTGTTTCCTAATACCAGAGCAGCTTTCTTAGGGTGAATCATCAAAAAGGTTACCACATCGTTACCTGCTTATTAGGAAAGTACAGCTGGTCCTTTTTGATAGACCTGGGGAATCTGCTTCTTATGAGCTTCTGGAGACATCTTGTTCTTCTGGTGGGCTGCCGCCGCTTTTTTAAAAAGCATTTCAGCCAAAGACCAAATATTGGCAAATGCATCACACCAGGAGGGCCATTGGGAACCACCTCACGGTACATCAGTTCTTTGTTGTTTTTTTTTTTAAGATTTTATTTATTTGACAGAGAGAGATAGTGAGAGCAGGAACACAAGCAGGGGGAGTGGGAGAGGGAGAAGCAGGCTTCCCACGGAGCAGGGAGCCCGATGCGGGCCTCGATCCCAGAACCCTGGGATCATGACCTGAGCCGAAGGCAGACGCTTAACGACTGAGCCACCCAGGCACCCCGCAGTACATCAGTTTTCAAAGAAGTTGTTAGTTAAGGAAGATGCTCACGTATTAATGGTTTGATGTCCTGACTATATATTATGAAAATGATATACACAGTAAAACCTTACCTATTCCAGCTAATTAAAATATTCCATTTTAATATTTCCAAATATGTATATGTATGTATTTCATATATATAGATGAAAACAAGAATGCTCAGCGAGGAATATTTGTGGAACCTTTAATGACTTGATAAGACTAATTTATAATGAATACAAGAATAGGGGCTTGTAGGGCGCCAGGGTGGCTCAGTCGGTCGAGCATCTGCCGTCAGCTCAGGTCGTGATCCCGGGGTCCCTGGATCAAGCCCCGCATCGGGCTCCCTGCTCAGCGGGGAGTCTGCTTCTCCCTCTCCCTCTGCCCCTCCCCCCTTGCTCCTGTACTCTCTCTCTCTCTCTCAAATAAATAAATAAATTCTTTAAAAAAAAAAAAAAGAATAGGGGCTTCTAAAGATTACTTAGGGAAAATAGCAAAATCCAAATGCCTTCTACATGGCATTCCAGGCCTGGCAATATATAGCAAGTTCTAAAGCTCCTCATTTAATCATTTTATGAATTGTAAAGATTGTGACGATTGTGTGTGAGTTTGGGTGGGGCTAGGATCTGTGTATAGTAACCCCCCTTATCCATGGGGATACGTTCCAAGACCCCAAGTGGATGCCGGAAACCACAGATAGTCCTGAAGTATCTTATACATACATACCTATGATAAAGTTTAATTTAAAAATTAGGCACAGTAAAAGATAAACATCAATAATAATAAAATAGAACAATTACAACAATATACTGTAATAAAAGCTCTGTGAAAATGGTCTCTCTCTCTCTCACAATATCTTATTGTACTATACTCACCTTTCTTGTAAAGATGTGAGATAATGAAATGCCCACGTGATGAGTTGAAGTGAGGGGAATGACGTAGGCATTGTGACCCAGCACTAGGCTGCTTATTGACCTTCTGACGCTGCACCAGAAGGAGGGTCATCTGCTTCTTCTAGACTGCCACGGACCGCAGATAATGGGGAACTACTGAGTATCAAATCTGGGATTCACCTCTCACATCACTAATAAGTGTTCCCATCTACAGAGGATTTGAAAAACAAGTTAATTTGAATATAATGGTTAAGCTTAGTCTCTGGGGAAAAAAAATTTTAAAGGTCTTTTTTCCAGGGAGAGTCTTACTGATGTAGTTTAGGTGCTTACCATTTATCTTCTTCTCATGACTAGTGAAAAGGCAAATTTCAAAGTAACACTGGATGATTTGACATTGCTCACTGTGTTCATTGGGTATCACCTTTTGTTTCTCCTTTTTGTTTTTATGTCCTTCACAACCAAGATGCACCTGTCCTTAAAACTGATAAGGTTCGAATGTACTTTGTGGTCTGGAATGATAGCGGTGTCCTCGTGTTGTGTCTACACTGTAGTCACGCAAAGGTTACCATGGGGGGAAACTGGGTGAGGGTACAGGAGACCTCCTTGTATAGTTTTTTGGTTTTTTGCAGTTTCTTATGGATTTATACTTATTTCAAAAAAAAAAATTTTTTTTTTAATGTAAGTTTTCTTGAGAACCTTTACCTGAAATCTCTAGGGTCTAGCCAGTATTCTGAAAAGATGCTTTAGTTCAGTAAGTGATGACCAAGTATTAAGTCCTGTGAGGTTTTGTGGGTGATAGATGGTTACCCTGTAAATGGAGATGCCCCATAAATGCTTCTTGAGTGTCATGCTCTTTAAATCCCCTTCCTCCTGGGGAAGAGAGTTCTGATGATGAGGTCTGTCTACTTACTCAGGTCATGCCATTTCACCCCACCTACTTGCCCAAGCAAATGGGCGAACCCCTGGGTTTTCTTAAATAATAGGAGCAATGGTCTTCAGAGCTGGCTGGCACTCTGGACACACTTCCTACGTGCCAGGCTCGCTCATCCCTGACACTCATAAAGTGCTTAAACCTCAGAGCACCCCGTGACAGCACGAACACTAAGCAGTGTTAACTGTGGCAAGTTTGAACAATAATCACATAATGTCCCTACTTCCAAAATAGTTCACTCTACTAGGGATCCTAATGAAAGGCAAGGGATCCTCTTAGCTAAACAAATAAGCAAAAAAATTTCCTTTTGAATTATAATGTAAACCAAAGACGACTTTGAAATGGTCTCATTGTCCTTTTCTTCTGAGAATAAATACTGGCAGATTGTTCATGACCCCCTGCTCATTTTGCTAAAACCCCTGCTGTGTTTAGCATTCAAAGAGCCACATTTTAGAGGGTAAGTTTTGGTCAATAGCTCAGAGTGAGAATCATACCTAAAATGGGCGGTAAGCAGGTCTGTGTTGTTTCAGATTGGGTATGTGGAGAGGGTCAATAGTAAAATACCAGCATTATAGTAAATCATGGTGTCATATGCCTGCTTGCTGGAAAGAAGCTTCCAGATGTCTAAGCTAAACTAGGAGGAGGAGGGCATTCCGTGCCTGGGTCCAGGACTGCTCTAGCAGGCTGCCCAATCTCCCTCAGAATTCTCATTGTTACAGAGCCCCTGATATCCACCATTTATGGGGAAGATGCAAAGGGAGGAGAGTGGAAGCTTCATTCTGGCTCAGACAGGGAACGAAATAGGTCATTGGTTCTTATTCTGTATTCCCAAGACCAGCGGCATCAACACCATGTGGGGACTCGTTGGAGATTCTCAGGCCCCACCCCAGCCCCCCAGAAAGACTCCAGGGGTGGGTCCCAGCAGTCTGTGTTTAGCAAGCCTCCCGGGGTGATTCTGATGCCAGATACAGCGGGAGAGCCACTGGCCTAGCTGACCTTGTGTGATCTTCTTTCCAGGCTCTGGAATTTCTTCTTCCATAAAATGAAAGATTTACCGTAACCATTTCTAAGGCCCCTCTCTGAACATCCAAGGCACACACCCCAAGCTCTCGAATTCTATAAATCTGTGGCGTAAATGTACACATCTGGCAGAACTGCATAGTAAGAGGACAGGCTCAGAAGTCTGACGGCCTGACTTCAAATTCTGGTGCCTCCCCTTGGTAGCATTATACACGCAAGCAACCTACTGAAAGTTCCTGTTCGTTGAATTCTTCGTTCATAAAATTGAGATAATAGTGCCTATGTCCTAAGGGGGTTGTGAGGAATTGACCCAAAGCATGTAGAAGAGCACATTGCACAGGGGAAGTAACCCACACATTGGGAACTAGCAGACCTATCTCTCTCCCCCGACAAAATTCTGGGACTTCAAGGATGAGAATCCTAGCTTGTAGAGCTTCATTTCCTATATATGAGCTATATATTAAAAATGCTGTTAAACACTTGCTAAAGAAATAATAAATTAAACCCATCAAAAATGTTTATTCCTAGGAAGGTTCCACATTAGGGCTCAGCTAAGGGTGGCATGGAAACTGAATTTTTAAAGACTAAGCAGTACTTCTTCAGGAAGGCATTGGTGGTGATTACAGATGCACGTAACATACGTGACGGCATCCATGTGATAATTAGAAGAATATGAATAAATGAGTTTCGCTTATTTGTGTTTTGGGTTCTTTTTTTAACCATTTGACAGTAGTCTATCCATAATGGGAAGGAAACTAATATGACTGGATGTCTGTTGGTGCCATGTACCATGGTGGATGTAAGTGTCCTGTCACTGAAATCAAACGGTAACCCTGTGAAATAAGATGGTCCCTGATCTTATTTTTTTTAAGATTTTATTTGTTTGACAGAGAGCGAGCGAACACGAGTTGGGGGGGGGCAACAGAGGGAGAGGGAGAAGCAGACTCCCTACTGAGCAGGGAGCCCGATGTGGGACTTGATCCCAGGACCCTGAGATCATGACCTGAGCCGAAGGCAGACGCTTAACCGACTGAGCCACCCAGGCGCCCCTAGATAGCCCCTGATTTTAAAGGGACCAAGGTTGATTGAAATTCAGGTCCATGATCATACGGTAAGTTATAGGTCCAAGATTTGAAACTAGGTGTATTTCGCTCCATAATTCACCCTTCAGCATCCCTAGTGTAGCCATTATACTTTAAAAATATAAACTAAACTTTCAGTAAATGAGACCCAGACATCTTTTGCTACTTCACAAACAAACCTGGACAACACAGCGGTTCTCGAGAGCTCCGGTGTGTGGAGCACCTTCTGAAGGGCATTGGAACTTCTGACCATCAACCACGCTTCTCTCGTTTGTGCCTACAAAGATCAAAGCACCGCACCTAGACCTATGTTTGGATCTTCATCATTCTCCCTCTGTCTGTGTGGCCTTCAGATGAGAAAATGGCTGGTGTACTTGGAGAGGTACCCACGCTGCAGGGAGGGAAAGCCACACCCAGGTTTTCAGTCCTACAGTGGAGAAAATCATACTCTCTCCTTACAGACCTTCTTCCCATGATTTTAGGATCAAAGCAAATTAGGATACACAGATTATCTACTAATGGCTGTTAGGGTTTTTTTCTTTTTTCTTTCTTTCTTTTTTTTTTTTTTGAGAGAGAGAGAGAGCTTCCCAAGCAGGCTCCACATTCAGCCCAGAGCCCAACATGGGGCTCGATCTCATGACCCTGAGATCATGACCTGAGCTGAAATCAGGAGTCAGATGCTTAACTGACTGAGCCACCCAGGCACCCTGATGGGGCTTTTAGATTTTGACTCAGTACCTAAAATATAATTTTATTCCGTCCATTAGAAAAGCCCTATTCCACTTGAAGGGTGCTTCTTATAGTATTTTTTTAAAAATCTAGAAAATGTTCTGTTCTTCAGTTAAATTTTACCTTAATTTGGAGTATGGTAACTTTCTTACCGTACAGCCATGGCTCTCTGTCTTGGCAATAGATAAAAATCACTTTGGAAAAAAAAAAAAATTCCTAATGCCCTGGGCTTACCTTCCAGAGAATATGCCATTTTTAAAATAGTGTTTGATTGTTGTTCAGATTTTTGAAGATTTACAGGATTTTGTGTAGAACTTTTACATAGTTGAATGTACTTGATGCCTTTCAATTCGCTTATATGTTATTATTCCTGACAATATAACTCAATTTCAAGTCTGTTCAGTTGGACTGACTTAGTAGAATCTTCACTTTTTCATGAGTGATTTTCACAAGAGTATAACAATAACCAATATTTATTTTCTATAGGCCCTTGAATTTCAGAGTCAGAAGTATCTTCAATGGTTGGAAGTTCAACTCCATTTTTTACCTTTTAGGATGTCAAAATGCAATCTTAGTTGATTCTTTGAGGAAAGGAAAGAGACAGCCAGGGTCCCAAGCATTAACGCCTCATATCCAGCCAACCACCTCCACTCTGATCCCTGCAGACCAGCATGACCACAGCACAAAGGCACTCTTAACGTCACCTTTGCTTCACACCAAATCTTCATGTGGTCTCCTTACAGTGGAATTGGACTGATCTCACGTGGGTCTCAAGGGCCCCTCTTGTCCTTCTAGAACCAGCCCAAGTATGAAACTGATGTGGATTTTCCTACAAAGTACTTCACCTCTGACTCCAACCTGATTTCTGATGAGTTCTATTCATAATCTTTTGTCCCCCTTTTGGGGAGCCTAATTTTAAGTGCTTGAGATGTCTGTTTTATCATTGACCCCATAAGCTTTTCCTCTTCGGGGTGGTGGAACAGGGGAGGCTGAGGGAGGGGCTTGGGGGCTGGTAGGCAGCCTTGAGCTCCCCCCCTGAAATAATGATTCTCGACCTTTACAATGACAGCTTTCCCCCAGGGAGTTAGTGACCAGTGTCGGTTCCAGGTTCCCATCCCTACAGATTCCTCTTTGGTGTCAGGGGCCCAGCAATCGGTTGCTTGTTGAAAATACAAGCTGATGGTGATTGTATTAGTCTGCATACAGGATACCCCAGACTGGGTGCCTTAAATAACAGGCATTCAGTTTCTCCCAGTTCTGCTGGCTGGAAGTCCAAGGTCAGGGTGTCAGCAGGGTGGTTTCTGGTGAGGCCTCTCTTCTTGGACTGTAGATGGCTGTCTTCTCTCTGTGTCTTCACATGGCCTTTGCTTTGGGTGGGAGCAAAGAGAGAAAAAGATCTCTGTTGGCTTTTCTCCTTCTTAAAAAGACTCCAGACCTGGGGCACCTGGCTGGCTCATTTAACCTTAATTACCTCCTTCAAGGCCCTGTCTCCAATTACAGTCACATTGGGCTTCACCATATGAATTTGGGGGTGGGGAGCACACAGTTCAGTCCTTATCAGTGACTTAGGAGGTGCTGCACCACTCCTGAAAAAATGCTGGGTTAGGGTTTGTACTCATAGTCACTGACTTCATTCGTCAAGTATTTGGTTTACAACACCATTATGGTAACTGATGTATTAAAATATCTAAATAGATTAAAATCTCTAAATGTCTACAAAAGAATGAAATGCCGACTATATCTGGAAGGTAGTCCATTAGAGCAGTCTTTTTCATGAATTATAAATGGTTTAGCTCATCTTCAGAACTTTTTTGTTTTTTTAATAAAACCATGAAATGGGATTTATTGACGCAGAAGAGAGAGAGAATCCCCCGCTCACTAACACTTTCTTGTCACAGGGTTTCCAGAGAAGCATCCCAGAAAAAAAAAGACACGAGTACCAACCCATCCTCATTTGGCCTGGACCGGGGTTTTTCAGGCCTTGCTCGCCTCTGGCCCTCACCATTAATGTCTAGGCCCACCTGAGCCTGTTCCCCAGGGGGTAGGGGTGGGGGGGCAGCGAGGAGGTGTGCTGAAAACACGTGGCCTCATAAACACATTTCAAAATTGTGCAGAGAAATGTAAGCAAGTTAAGTAGTCTGACGTTTGTTAAACTTGCTTGATCCATCTCCGTCTGGAGTAGCTTTTTCCTCAGGGAAGCTTTTAGCTTTCTGCTTTTCTGCCACATCGGGATTAGGGGAAAGTAGCTGGGTTTGTTTTCCTATCCCCCTCACCCATCCCCTCCTCCTGGTACTCCTGAGGGAAGATATCACATATCAGAGACATTTCTTCTTCAGAAAGACTCGGGTATGCACGCAAATCCTCATTGAGGCCTCTGTGTATTAAAAATTTTATCTCCAGGGTTCAGAAAGAAATAAACACCGGTATGGGGTGCAGGATGGGGTTTTTTCCCCTTTCTAGGAAAAATGCTGATGATTAACTAATTGCCTCTGGGTGTCTTAAACGCCCAGTGTCAGAATGCACAAATGCTCTTCCGAGTGAGGGGGGACTGTTTATTCCTTGTTTTTTCTTGCCCATAAACCCAATCATACAGCCTTTGTTTATTTTGATGGGACCGGGATCTCCACTTCTAAGTCTTAACTTCTCCCCTATTATTTTTGTTAAAGTTACAACCAAACTAATGTTTTATGAGATGAGGCTGATATGTTAATTTGGGCATTTATAGCTGATCTTGGCTTGTTCAGAAGAGCATCGACCAACAAATCCCCACTTCCATCCTTGTATGAGGGCCCGTGGATGGCTGGGACCCCCACGTGTTGCCAGATGACTCAGTGTGTCATTCTTCTGGGACTGTGGCTTTTGTCTTACTGTCCCAGGGTTTTTAAATGTCAAAAACTCCAATACCAGTTATTTGGGTATTTGCTTTGGCAGAATTATGAATTAAATTGTTTCTTCTGTTGTGATTCCTTCATAAAGACCTTGAACAAATTCTAAACTTTATTGACCTGTTGTAGGCTTGTGAAAGACCTAGAAGGATAAAGATTTTGGTTAACAGGAAGCATGGAAAAACAGAAACAAGAGCTGAGAAGGTTAAGTGATAAAGACCTGCAGTGAACATTTCCCCACCCTCCGCCGGAAACGTTTTCCCTCACTCCCTTCGCTAAATCTTTCCCCAGTGCTTTTTGCTCTTATAGCACCACCCCACCCCCAAGCTTTTCTAGAACAACACACAAGTGATATTTTAAATTCTTTATGTTTCATTTTTATAAGACTCACAAACTGTAGAGAAATACATTGTTCTCACCAGATTATGTCTAGTCATCGGGTCATTCTAGGACTGCATCCAAATGTATCCATGAGTCAAATGGCTCCAGGCTACAGGGCCAGGCAGGTCATGGAAAGGAGTGAGAGGGATGGGTGTAATACTGAAGGGGGTGGTGGGGACTGGGGCAAACGGAGCGTGCACGGCCAGAGTAAAGGAAGCAAGCTCAGCATCCCCATTGCTGCTAAGCAGGACTATCTGACCAGTGGTAATTAATGTTAATTGTCCCTTTATTTGCTACTCTCCCTCCCCAAGCAAAAAAAAAAGTCTGGATTTTAATGGGAAATATCCTGATGTTCAAAATTTGGTTCATCAGTTCAAAGAAATTTAAAGAAAGTCTTCAGGTCCCACTGTGCCTGCTCAGGCTCAGATCATAACTCTTGGGGGAGTCTTCAGTTCACACCAGGGCTCACCAGCCCTAGGGGTATGGGTTCAGTCACATTAAAAAACTAAACTTTGCCACTTCAGTGTCCCTTCCCACCGGCACTGGGACAAGACCTCCTCCTCCCAGGCTGTGCCTCCCTGGCTCCCTATTCCCCCTCCCCACGCTATCACCGCCCTTTGTCCAGGATGCCTACCCTCCCTGGGACCTCTGCCCTGAGATATTTGAGGTCCCCGAGCTTCCCACGGGGGTTCACCTGGTTGGCCACCCATCCCCCACCCCCAAGCTGCTGGTGCTCATCTCTCTGTCTTTATGGGGAAAGGGCTCCCTTCCTCTTATGTTTTCTCCCCTTCAATAGAAGAACCCCATAGCTAAGTTGCCTGAGAGGTTACAGCTGTCCCCTCCCTCCCACTCTCTCCTCCTCTCTCCCCCTCTCTCCCTCTGTCCCCCTCTCTCCACCCAATTTCCATGGAGGCTCAACCAGGACACCCATTACAATGAATTTGTTCTTTTTTTTTTTTTTTTTAAAGATTTTATTTATTTATTTGACAGAGAGAGAGACAGCGAGAGAGGGAACACAAGCAGGGGGAGTGGGAAAGGGAGAAGCAGGCTTCCTGCCGAGCCGGGAGCCCGATGTGGGACTCGATCCCGGGACTCCAGGATCATGACCTGAGCCGAAGGCAGTCGCTTAACCAACTGAGCCACCCAGGCACCCCTCAATGAATTTATTCTAATCACCATAATTGCCTGTGTATAAAGATATGAGCTCCTAAGATAATTTAGAACTAGCCATAACTTTTCATTATCTGTGTATTATAAGAGCATAATTTTTGCAGTGGTACAGTTATATTGACTTTTATGTTACCACTATTCCAGAGGTATATTTGGGCTGGTACTTGGTTGGGATGCAACCCCAAATTATATACCTCTGTGGTAAAATGAGCTGTTCCATAATCTACATCCTAACCTGGTTTCCAGAATGCAATTTTGCAGAAAGTAGAGATGATGTCAGTAAGTAAAAAGCATGATCTTGATGCTAGTGGTCTCCTGTCAGATGATGCTGTTAAAAATGTTTGTGGGGAGGGGCGCCTGGGTGGCTCAGTTGGTTAAGCGACTGCCTTCAGCTCAGGTCATGATCCTGGAGTCCCGGGATCGAGTCCCGCATTGGGTTCCCTGCTCAGCAGGGAGTCTGCTTCTCCTTCTGACCCTCCCCCCTCTTGTGCTCTCTCTCTCTCATTCTTGCTCTCAAATTAAAAAAAAAAAAGTGTTTGTGGGGAATCTTTCTGTTGATAATAGTTGAGTTAAGGTGTCCACACAGTTCTACCACATAAGGGATTATAGGTAATTTAAAATAGTTTCCCTATACAAACACCACGTGCTCCTGGCTTTTGCATCAACTCCTGGTTATCTGACTGTAATAGTGGGACCACATTTAAGATCATCAAGTTACATAAGAGCCTCAAGAGAGACTGTCGAAGGATTTAAGAAGTGGGTCATCATGTCAACATATCCCCCAAAACCATGGAATCTTAGGTTTATAGATTTTAAAAGTGTTCTTAAATGTCATAGTCTCCTGAGTTCTCATTTTACTAATCCAGAGGAATTTGGAACCTAAAGAGCTTAGTGAGTTGCCCAAGATGACACAATTGTCAGTAGAGCTAAGGTTCCACACATCTCAACTCTGGGTCCGGGGTCCCTTCCACACGTCATGAGCAGTAAATCATGGTTGGAATTGAACAAAGTAAGTTCTGTTGGGGGAATGGCTTTTATTATTACATCACTAGAATGATACCAGTGATCATTGTAAAAATCTGACTCCCCGGTACTCTCAGAGCAGCTTCATCCATTGGGTCTGCCATTTTGTTATGTCCTCATTTACACCGACTCCTAAACAGATACCATGTTTGGAGCCATACTGGCACTGGGAAGTTGTCCCTGGCTTTGGATCTCCTAGGAAAGGTGACCACGTGCTTGGGAAGTACTCAAGGCTCAAATGCACGTGGTCAATCCATAAGTCCCCTGAAAGTAGTAAGACAAACTGAGTGGGGTGACCCCCTCCCCCAGTCTGTCCTTTTGTGACCCTTCTCCTTTTAGGGCTCCTCTGATGTTCACTTTAATCTGATTATACTTTGATGAAAATGCTGGGCAGGGAAGTTTACATCGTGATGCGCTGTCACCATACCTGATAAGGGGCCCTGTCCCAGTGATTGGGCAAGAAGAGAGTCATGGTTACTGCCTAAGCAGCTCTGCCCAGTGACTGGACGGGACAGAAGAGAAGCCAAGAAGAGAGAGGCTGATACATTAGGATTGGAGGACGGGGTCACCCCAGAGTAGAGAAGAAAACTAGAAGATACTTTAATAAGGAGGCATTGTTGCACTTAAAATAGTTATATAATGCAACAGTATATTTGCAAACAAGATTGTCCAGGGACAAATCTAAGCTCAGTGGTGACTGGGGGTGAAATGCGAAATATACCAGCAATCCGCACTCACAGGACATAAAACTACCTGGACGGTCTCTTCTCTCTGCCTGGCTTCCCCAAGCTAGCTTCTCCTCAGCCTTCAGATGTCAGTTCACACATCCCTCCCACAAGGACACTTTCCCTGAGCACCCCAAACCAGGCCTGGTCCCCCCTCTGTATGTTTCCATAGCAGCCCATGCCTTCCTTGGATTGTATACATCTCACATAGAATTCAACACTTCTTCATGTGATGGCCTAGTGTCTGTCTCCCTGGCCACACTGTGCCTTTTGGGGACAGGGTGTTGCTGCATCTAAAAGTATGACTTAAGAGGAGCAGGGAGACCATTTACTTTCCAGAGGAATGGTGTCTTTGCAACATTTTTTACAGTAGTAAGTTGTTATAAAGGTTAAAATTCTGAAAAGACTTCGGTGGAAGCCACAGGAAAGCAAGATCTTGAGACACGTCGAGAAGGTGGTCACAGGGTGGCGCCATTTTTAAGCACGCTCCCCACAGCACAAGGGGCAAACTCCCCATTCTCCACACCACTGAACCCTACCTACCCCCCAGGAATCACTTAGGGTAGTTACTCGATAAATATTGGAATAAAGAGGCAAATATGTATGGGTTACTTGATAGCATCTCAAATAATTAATGCACTTCAAAATGGAGGTGAGGTGTGATTTGTCTTATGTTTTCCTGAAGTGGTCCTTGAAGAACTTCCACTAAATGTGAGAAAATACTCTAAAGATTCGGACTGCCCAAAGTGTGATGGACTATCTGAGCAGGGATCAAATGGCAGGACCCAAGCAAAGACTCGGCATATCTAGTGAGCTACTATTAAGTGGTAATTTGAATACCAAGTGAGGAATTAGATTAGAAAAACTCAAAGTATCTTTCCAATACCAATATCCTGCTGTCTTAGGATTAAAATCCATATATCCCCCACTCAAAAATAAATTCCATAAAGGCAGGACTTGTTAACTGTTCATTGATATGTCTTTTGTGCTTAAGGCACATAGTAGCTGCTCAATAAATATTGTTGAGGAAATGAATTATATCAGTAGATATCAAATTCAAAAATATGTTTCTGGCATAGAATAGGTTCTAATTAAATGTCTATTTCATTGACAAGAGTCAAGCAGGCCATGAACCAAAAAAAAAAAAAAAGGCTAAAATTTGGCAGTATGCCCCCCAGTAAAAAGCTGTGGTTAACATTCTGACTAAGCACGTGAAGTCAAACTGCTTTCAGCTTTTCAGACCAGAGATCCAGGAGTGCGTATAAAATTGTATCAGCCAGGGACCTGACAGGAAACTGAATTAGTTCAGCTGGCTCAAATGGAGAATTTAATGAAGGGGTCACTTCATTAAAGGTGGTGTGGCTAAGGGAGCCAGCAAGGAGTGTGACGCACCCAGGGACTGAAGCAATGGCAGGCAGCCTTAACCACTGCTCTTGGGGACAACCCAGAGGGACCCCTAAGGGATAAGGGGACCCAATGAGAACTGGAACCATGGAGGTGGGGCTACCTCTGATGCAGCCACTGCTGAATACCTCTAGGCCTCTTGTCAGCCCCCTTTTCCATCTCCTCTACCTCATAATATTGGGGCTTCCCAATAGCCAAACCCAGCAGAAAGCCACCCGGCCCAAAGCCAGGCATGCAGACCTGGGCAGAGCAGGGCAGAAGAAGATGGGGTTGGGGATGGTGTCAGCACAGGGGAATAACTATCACATAAATCAATTTCGTTCTTCTTTTTTTTAATTTTATTTATTTATTTGAGAGAGAGAGTACACGGAGGGGAGGGACAGAGGGAGAGGGAGAAGCAGACTCCCCGCTGAGCAGGGAGCCCGATGCGGGGCTCAATCCCAGCACCCTGGGATCATGACCTGAGCCGAAGGCAGACGCTTAACCGACTGAACCACCCAGGCGCCCCTGATTCTACTTTGATTACACCAATAATATATATTCATTAAAGAAAATGTAGAGACTAGATCACAGTGGGTAATGAGGGGTCTCCCCCATAATCCCACCTCTCAACTGCTGGTATATTTTGGCTTTTTCTCCCTTCTTTTTCTTTCATGTACTTGTACAGGATTCGAAAACTTCTATTCAGAATAAACCAAAGTAAATTGGGTTACACTTGTTTCTTGGCCTAATTAAGATGAAACCTGCAGCCTAACAGAGAGCTCTGTTTCCCTTCCTTTGTTCTCTTAACATAAACAAGTTACTTCATGTATCTCTGTGGGAACTGGAAAGTAGGCAAGTGTTTAGACTCACAAAAACTTCCAGCAAATTTGGCTCTCAGCTTGGTTACCTTGTAATTAAATATAAGATGAAAGATGAGTCCAATGGAGCTCACTCTCCAAGACTGGGAGGGGAATCGAAGTGAAGGCAGCCCCACGTCGCTTGATTTTACTGTCAACATAAAGTTACTATCCACTTTTAATATCACTTGAAGGGCAGCTTGAATAGGAGGAAGGACAGTTTAGGAAGACAGAGCAGATACGTATGTATATAGTTCTTGTTACCTCTGATTCATAACACTTGTCACACTTGTCACTAACTATCTGATGCTTGTCCAGTCCTGCTAAGCAGGAACGTCCAGAAGGCAAGCCAGCGCCCATTCATTCACTGAGCCCAGCACAGAACCTGGCGTTGACTAGGTTCCCAGTCAGTGAGGGTGAGTGGTTGGCGCTATTAAAGTAGAGAAAAGATGTGAAGGGAGAGAAAGGGTCAGCAGGTTGTTGCTGTGTGTGCCAAAGTGCTAAAAGGCAAAGATCATCAGTACACACGGTGACAGATGTGTGTTTACGACCATTGTAATAATATACATCTCACCTGGCAGCCCTCTTTGCCTTCTTCAGTTTAAAAAAGAAATCCTGGAAGGGCGCCTGGGTAACTCAGTCGTTAAGCGTCTGCCTTCGGCTCGGGTCATGATCCCAGGGTCTGGGATTGAGCCCCGTATCGGGTTCCCTGCTCAGTCAGAAGCCTGCTTCTCCCTCTCCCACTACCCCCCTGCTTGTGTTCCCTCTCTCGCTCTGTCTCTGTTAAATAAATAAATAAAATCTTGAAAAAAAAATAAAAAAGAAATCCTGGAAAGTAATAAAGCATCTCAATCCCTTTAGAGAAAAATAAGTTCTGCTTTCCTGGAGTGGGATCTATCCTGGGCCCTTTAGAAATTTCTACGTGAATGGCATTGGTCTCGTGACTTGGCCCAGGAGGCCACAGGAATAACCCAACCGACCCCTCTTCAGTTCTAGAAATGAGGTAGCCTCCCCCGCAATAAATCCATTTGCTATTAAAGGTTAAGCTGTCAGCCACTGCGACCTTGAAGGTAGCCTTGGGATTGGGGGAAGGAGATGGGTGGTGGCGACCCCAGAGGATGGCAGGAACCATGCAGAAGATTCAGCTGCAGTTCAGAAGAGATTCTGACTGCCCTGTGCAGCTTGGCTGTGTCTCCCCCACAAGCGTCGTACTCACCTCTGCTGCTTTTGACCTTCGGCTCTCTGAACCAACCACCGCAGCCCTGAGTCTGCAGGCTAGCAGCTGGAGATGTCTACCTGGCCTCGTCCTTCCCTCTCACTCCATCACCTGGGAGTTGGGGGGTGGGGTGGGGGAAGCCGGCCAAGAGGGTTTGTCTCTGTCCTCTGCCAGCAGGTGAAATGGTTTTGCAAGCTCACATAAAGGTTATGAACCTCCAAGGTTGTTACTCTAAAACAAGAATCGATTCTTGTTTTAATTATGATTTTTGAAAAGAGTGCTACGGGATATCAATAAAGTGTCCAAGCCCTTTTTACAAGTTCAAGTACATTTTTTTGAAGAGTGTTTTCAGAAGGATAGAGTGTGTTGAATGCCTTTCGTTATGAATGGATTAGATGTGTGTTATCTCCCGGAGAAAAATGTGTCTGGAAACATACTGCATTCTTAGAGGGATAATTAGTTCATTGTGCTTAGCACAGCGAGTCCTTCCATGGTGTCCTTAAAGATGGGACTGATCTAGGATTGAAAGCAAGAGACGATTTGCAACATATTGCTTGCTCGATATCTAAAAATTGTTCAGTTCAGAAATAACTAAGACTTGATTTCATCGTCTCTGGACAATAAAGACCCAAATATCCTAATAGAAGAACAGAGTGAAAAACAGAGCTAATGATTGTCCTAGAGTCGGAGGAATGAGCCCATGGAGGAACTCCTGAAACAGCAGAATTTTAGAGCCCCGGAGTATGTGCCTTCCTTCCAGGCGATCTCAGCTGACTTTCATGGCCAACTAACATGATCGAGAAGTTAAAGCATGACTTGACTGCAAGGTAAAGAGTTGACTGTCAGAAAGTGTTGTGCATAATGGGCTTTGTGTGTTTGTTTCCTAAAATTCTTAAGACCATGACGCGATACTGACATTATAGTGCAGTAGGGGGTGAGGAATTATGTTTTCAGGTGGATGGTTTGAGTCCTGGGAAACCATTTATTATTTATAGTTTGGTTTCTATGATTAGATTCAATACTTCAGGGCTAACAAAAAAAAAAAAAAAACTTTCATTTAATTTCTCCTATACGTGAGTGCTTTTGTCTGCCTTAGATCTGTATCTTTTGTTGAGAGTAAACACTTTTTAAATTTGCAAAGACAAACTCACTTACCATTAAAATTACTTCACTTTGAGAAGAGTCTCTTAGAAAGAAAAAGAAAAACCAGATTAGCTTTTTTTGTTTGTTTAACAAAGTATATAGTTTGGTTTGTAGAACAATAGCAAGGCAGGATTTATGGTTAGTGACATTTTCTGGGTTTAGAGTAGGCTGTGTGGAAGAGTGTATATAGATTTTTAATAAACACCCGTGATGCAGAAGGGTGTTAGTACATTACATCTCACTTTCAGGAGGAAGGTCAGTGTGTCCTTCAAAGGGACATCAGCGGGGCTGTGAGGCACCTCTTGGCAGGCAAGCGGTTCTAATGTTTGTCATATTTATTCTGTGGCATGCACTCAGAAAAAGGTAATCTTGTGCCTCATTCTTTCAAATAAAAGAGTTCTAATAAACTAAAAATATTAAGAATGTTTTGTCAATGGCCTGTGCTTTAGAAAACGGTTGGCTTTACCATTTGTTTTGGGAAATGTGTTACGATGGCATTATCTCAAATTGCAAGATAACC
The DNA here is from genome assembly GCF_964656455.1 of Halichoerus grypus. Taxonomy (NCBI): domain Eukaryota; kingdom Metazoa; phylum Chordata; class Mammalia; order Carnivora; family Phocidae; genus Halichoerus; species Halichoerus grypus. Next base: position 15,898,450 of record NC_135720.1, on the reverse strand, counting down.
AGGCCCCCACTCCAGCATTTTAATTGTTACGTTCTGTGTATAAAATATTAGTTGTGTTTTGAAGCAAAGCCCCTTGTAACTTCTAGCACCTTTGTATCTGAAAATGCGAGATTATTTTCTAAATCTGCCTTATCCGGTATTGATCATATAAAGCAAAATCTTTCCCTGAATTCAAAAAAACAGCGTGCGTGACTTTGTCCTTCTTCCTTTCACCAGGACATTCTTTCGCCCTTTGTTGCCCAGCTCCTTGGAGCTGTCGCAATTAGGTCAGACCTTGTTAAGCCCCTAGAACTGAGTGCTCTCTCTGTGTCCCCCGTCAGCCTCCCAGTCCTCCCCATTCTGTCCCATCCTGGCTTCTTCCTGAAAGGCCCGTATGGTTCCTTGGAAGGATGCGGTCACCCACGCTAACTCACAGGACTGTGGCAATGACACTCTAACCCTTCCCAGGGGAGATGAGAGTGTTAACTGACAACTTTTACCTTAAACCAAAAGGAGCTGGTTTCTCAGAGTAGAAGCTTGGGCCCTATGGCAGATTTCTGGGAAGGGATGTTTTTAAACAGTGGGGCTTTCTGGTCCTCTTCCAATTAGGCCACAAGGCTGGACTGCACTTGGCTGGCTGGCCGGTTCGTGCCTGCTGGCTGTGGACAAGCGTTCTGTGGGTGCTGCTCTTTCACCCCTGGGCCCCCATCCCTGGCGGGGAAACTGGGAATCGTTCCTGCACTTCTGATTGTGTAACCAGTGCTGCCCGCGAATGAACAAGAGCCGCTTTCCAGTAAGAGTATCTTTTTCACCCAACAAGGCATCAACGTGCAGTTTATCTGCGGCCGATCTCACTATCATTTACAAGGAGATTTTGCCGAGCAAACAGTCTTTTTACCTGCTGTTCATATTGGCAAATCAATTATACAGGAAGCAGCAGCAAGGATGCTAGTGCTGGTGCCTTTTGCACGTCTTGGGATTTATTTAACTCCGCACACAGAAGTCCAGCGGGGCCCCTGCAAGGACCGGTACCAGCTGGTGTGAGCGATGTGTGGGATCAGAGATGGGAAGGACTGGAAAGCGAAACCCTTGCAGAGTAAGGTGGAGCAGAGAGAGGGGCCTTAAGAAAACCCTGGGGCACAGAAGGCTCTTTTGCTCTCAGGTGTGAAAGAACCTTGAATGTTGCTCAAGAAATGTTCCTCTCCCTTCCCTTTTCTGTTCCTCTCTGCTGTTAAGGTCTCTGTATTGTCCCTCCTTGGGCCTTTGCTCCGTTCATGTGTTAATTCACTTAGCAAATATGTGGTACTGGGATAAATAGAAAGGCAAAAAGAGAGAGAGAGAGAGAGAGAGAGAGAGAGAGTGTGTGTGTGTGTGTGTGTGTGTGTGTATTCCCCGCTCTGAAAAAGCTAGATTTTTTTTTAAGTTAGATTTTAAAAGACTAGATTCAGAATCCTATGAACCACCCACGTTTCCAGGTGTGATAGAGAGTGGTTCCAGTTACTTGTGAGTGATATGAGCGGTGTTTCCTTCCTTAAGTTGATGATTTTGCTAAAACAGGAAACACAGGTGAAGTGACAAATGACTGACCCATGGGACCAAATACGCCCTGTGTTGCCCCCGCAAAGCTGCCCTTCAAGTCAGGTCACTTGTCCAACGGGGATGTTTACTGACCGCCCAGCATTCGCACTGGATACAGCCTTGCTGTTTTGTTCACTTACAATGTACGCAGCATCTCTCAGAAATGGCTTTTAAGAAATGTTTCTTGGCCGGGTGCCTGGGTGGCTCAGTCAATTAAGCATCTGCCTTTCGCTCAGGTCATGATCCCGGGGTCCTGGGATCGAGCCCCACATTGGGCTCCCTGCTCAGCGGGAAGTCTGCTTCTCCCTCTCCCTCTGCCACTCCCCCATACTTGTTTTCTCTCTCTCTCTCAAAAATAAAAAATCTTTTAAAAAAATTAAAAATGGGGGCGCCTGGGTGGCTCAGTTGGTTAAGCGACTGCCTTCGGCTCAGGTCATGATCCTGGAGTCCCTGGATCGAGTCCCGCATCGGGCTCCCTGCTCGGCAGGGAGTCTGCTTCTCCCTCTGACCCTCCCCCCTGTCATGTACTCGCTCTCTCTCATTCTCTCTCTCTCAAATAAATAAATAAATAAAATCTTTAAAAAAAAAAAAAAAAATGGAGGTCAGTATGGAGGATTAAGAGAGTCCCCAAAGGGGTGCCTGGGTGGCTCAGTCGTTAAGCGTCTGCCTTTGGCTCAGATCCTGATCCCAGGGTCCTGGGATCGAGCCCCGCATCGGGGCCCCTGCTCTTCAGGAGGCCTGCTTCTCCCTCTCCCACTCCCCCCTGCTGTGTTCCCTCTCTCTCTGTCTCTCTCTCTGTCAAATAAATAAAGAAAATCTTAAAAAAAAAAAGAGAGAGAGAGAGAGTCCCCACAGCCCAGGGAGGACCCTGCCTCACAAACTGCCTTTTCAGCATCTGTGATTTAGTGACTTCCGTCAAACTGGTGAATTTTGTGGGAGAGAAACCATTCCAAAAGTTGTCTTCTGAACTGACTGATCAGTTTCCACCAAAATGGCTTACTTAAGTGGCCTTGCGTATGTTCAGCCTTATTCGAGAGGAAATAGGCATTAAAGCAAATTATCCTATTATGTTGTTAGTTTAAAATCACTTAATAGGTATGATAGAAATAGCTATATTAAAGATGATCAGCTAATGTTATTTTCCATAACCACAAACGAATGCTTTAAATGAAACTTCTATTTAAAGGATTTTGATCGTTTGAAAGAGTTTACATTTCCGTGTCTATACATGGGCATAATCCATAATTTGAGTTTTAACTCCATGGTGCAGTCATACCAGTTTTCAGTAACATTTTGTACTTTTGAAGACCCTTCAATTAAAGAACTCAATATCTTTTTCAAATATGAGCATTTTGAGTCTTTCTATAAAAATACATATAGCATTTTAAGGACAGGTGGCCTTAAGGAAACCGAAATCCAAAATAATTTGTAAGTCTCTTGTACTCAAGTGTCAGAGTTCGATCCTTCTGTCTTTCCTACCTCGTACTTGTGAATTAGAAGATCACAGAATTTGACTGTTTTTCTAAGAAATGCCTATGAGTTTACATTTTAGATGTTTTTCTTCAGATGGGTTTTTAAACGCTGTTTTTTTAAAAAATCAAACTTAAATATATTCATGTTTAACGTTGCCTACTTAAAACTGTATTAAATGTCTCGTTAAAGGAAACCAAGTGCCCAAACTTCCTCCAACTGTGTGATTCACTGCCACCCGCAAACTTAAGTTTTAAAACTTACGTTAGAGATGTGTCCATTTACTTCAAAACACACTTATAATTCAGGAAGTGAACTTGAAAATATCAGCGCTCCTGAGATCTTGATTCTTTTGTGGAGTTTAATGAGAATGGTGGCCAGAGCCAGGAAGGTAAAGCCCAAGCCGCTTTAGGCGAGTGTGGGTTGTATTTGATGTTCACAAAAGAATGGCAGGCGCAGGGTGTTGCTCAGCGAAGTGTGCATTTTCAAGTTACCCACAGTGGGGTCTATTGTCCTGTTTCTCAATTGAATGATGTCATGTTTCATTTAAGGCTCTTGGTGATGCTGAAATCTGTGGTCTGCACACTAGGGGGGAAAAGGCAGTGAGAAAGTTGCAAATCAGGTTTTTGTAAAGCCTTTGTGTGTTGGGTTTTGAGAGATAAAAGCTGACTCATGCAATATTTCTACGCAAGGAGCTGCACGGACTAGTAAAGGCTTCTTGTTTTACCTGACTGAGCTCCCAGTGAGGTCACTGCATCAGCTGGAGGCAGACGATGTGGCTCAGCCCGGGGAGAGCACAGGTAGGTGCCCACGTGAATGTGCCCAAAGCACCGGTGCCCGTGCGGGGACAAACTCGTGCCTTCCCTCTTGGAGCAGCCGGAGACGGTCCACCGTGGGGAGAACCCATTGCAGGGGCTTTTCTTTACAACACAGTGCAGGGAAAGCAGCTTGCTGGGATATGTTACAACTGTTCTGTTATAAATGCGATCTATGGAAACAAGTTATCCAACAATGGAATTAGTCCAGAAGGTGATTTTTTTTCCTCTCTCTCTCTATCTGAACTGGTGTCTGAAATGGTTTTTGCCTTGTTTGGGTTTGGTTTTTTGATCTTTCCTTAAAGTTAGGTTGAAATATCTAGAGAGCTGGTGTTTGTGATTCTGGGGGGAAAACGAAAATCCCAAGTTGTTGTGCATCGAATGCCCAGTATTTTAATGTGCTTTCTTTCTGAGGTTCACTGCAGGCTGAGCAGGGGGGCTGAAGGGGGGTGGGGCGTGGAATAAATGTTTGTAAATTTCGTGCTTAGCAACTGTAGTGGTGAAATTTAGTCTGAGTGTAGTGGGAACCAAAGTTGAGGAAGTAAGTGCAATTTCCATTTTGAGTATTTATTGGTAAGAAATACTTTTGTTAGGAATAATCAGGGTGAAGGAGGCATGCATTGTATTCAACACTGTTGCACGTTGGAAACTGATTTTATTTTTATTATTTTAATGTAGTGATAGTTATATATTTCAAAGAAGATATATGGCATTCTTTTCCATTTATCATATTGAACATAAAAATCAATTATCTTAATATAAAATATTTAAATATTTGATACAAACTGAGGTTGTGGTTTTCATTTCTTTAAATAACTTTTTTCAGAGTATAAAAGCAATACACATGTGGAAGAAAGTGATATTTACAGATAAATATCAAAGGGAAAAAATCATCCATGCTCCTACTTGGTAAAACCAGTTCTAATATTTTATTATACCTTTCAATCTTTTTCTAATGTGGATAATAAATAAGTGGCATTTTAAATTCAAAATTGGGTTCACATTGTACATATAAGCCGTCCATTTTACCAAACAGCATATTTTGTCCATTTTCTACACCCTTCAGAATTTGAAAGGACATGACATTTAATAGTTTTATATTGTTCCTTCTAGATGTTTGTATTTACTCAGATCGCTATTGTTGACACTTTGAATTCTCTTCCTCTTTTTCCCTAAGAAAATGTTTAGTGTACTTTGTGGATGGATTTATTTACTCAGAGTGCTATTGTTAGTCACTTGAATTTCTCCTCTTCTTCCTCCTCCCCCTCCCTGCCCCCCTCCTCTCCTGAAAATGTTATTTAGCCTAATGCCTCCCTTTCAACTGTGCGGAAATGTTTTGGGAACTGAGTGCGTTCAATACAAATAGAGCCTTAATATATAGCTATCCTTGTTTAGTTACTGCCCTGAAACCAGTATTTCCACACTAACAGGAAGGTGCTATTCAAACTGAAGCTGAAGCATAGATTTTTAATCTAAATTAAAAATAGAGATTTTTTTTAATAGCCTTTGGCAGAGTCACTGAACTACGTGTTAGCATCCAAGACCTGGCATTAGTAGGATGGAGAAGAAAATTGCTATTTTGCAGTTCCTGTGTATGCTGTGGTTCCAGCTAGGAACGGACCTGCTGTCTATTTCAGGGTTGGAGTCGCATTCCAAAGGTTGGCTGGGATCATGGAGTCTGGCCACCTAACTTACACATGAGGAAACCTGAAACCCAAAGACTGTAGTACAAACCTTGAATGGAACAGGGCCAGGACATGAATGCAAACCCTCCAACCACAAGAGAGAGTGTTAGGTCCTAACCTAATTTCTGGCCCATCCTCTGAGCTCTTTCTATACACACAGTTGGGTACATATTCATTCCTTCACACACACACACACACACACACACACACACACACTATGTAGGCCCTTTTGGCTTTTAGCACATTGGTACTATTTGTTTTATGCAAGGAGCTTATGTTAAAGTGCATTTCCTGATCTCTAAGCGCCTTTTCTGCCCTACTGTTTTATGCATCTATACCCAACTGCAAAGAATAGTGGACTAGAAATCAGAAACCATAGTCTCTGATCCATAGTCCAACTTTGAACCCTCTCTGTTTATTTTTCTCCCCTGTAAAATTTTAAGAAGTAGTGACACATGTGAATGAACTTTGAGGCTTTAGTTTGTTTTGATTTGGGTTTTGTTTTTTTTTTTAGGATAATTTTGATGCAGAGTTAAAGCAGTGGCATATTATGGCAAAGCTAATCTGTATAATAGAGACTGTTCAGGTTATCTCTTGCTGCATAACAAATCAGTCCAAACCTAGTGCTTTGGAACAACAACTATCATTTATAATCTCTCCAAGTTTTGTGAGTCAGGAGTTGAGAGGAGGCTCTGCTCTGTGGTTCTGAATCAGGGACTCAAGAAATGCAGTCAGACGTGACAGTGCTGAGGTCACCTGGGCGGCTTCTCACTCACACGGCTGGTACCTTGGCTGGAAGCACTCAAACAGAAGGCCCCAGAACGGCTAGGGTTGCTTGAGCGTCTCTCTCCATGTCAGTGTGGTCTCAACACATGGTTTCTCCAGCATGTCAGCTTCAGGATAACCAGACTTTTCTATGTGGTGGCTCAGGGCATGTCCACACCCAGTTTTAACTAAAGCAAGCCTCCTTCTGTCTTCGTGCTCTGCCATATTCCAGGGCACTGCTACCATGTTCATGGTTCAGGCAAGGTCCCTGCCCCGTCTGGGTTCCCGTGGGAAGGGGAAAGAATGTGGAGGAATGATGACGAACGCTTGAGAAACAGATCCCCCCAAAGGGGCACTTATCACTTCCACTAGCGAGGAGAACTTGACCACCATGCTGTTATGTATGGTGGGAAGGCCGGGAAGTGTACTCAGCTGAAACTCGATTCGCTGAAGCCGACCATAAAGGTAAAAACAGCTGCATTTGTCTAAAAGGCCTTAAGGGAATTCCCTTTTAACCAAACTGGCATGCCTGTGCCCTTGAATATAGAAATTCTAGAGTCACCACTTAGCTGACGCACTTTATCTATTAGCTGCATTAACTATCAACTCCCGGAGCCACTGTATCCCTTAGTTTCCATCCATTGGCCTGGGAATCCATTAGTAAATTCCCTGAATATTTAGTATCAGACTTTACAGCTTGAAAGAATCTTTGTTTTTGCTTTCTCATTCAACCTCTCGCCTCTTGTTTGAACAAGAGCATTTTCGCAAAACATCTTTTCCCATTCTTGATCTTCTTGTACAAATACTGACTTAACTGACTTTTCTATGGTAACGCCATTTTTTTTTAACTATTTACTTTGGAAAATTTTTTTAATTTGCAGAAAAGTTTCCAGGATCGTCCAGAGTTCCTTTACGTCTTGCATCGAGCTTCCCCTAATGTTAGCATCGGGCATCACTAGTAATTCGGTCAAAGCTAAGAAATTAACGTGGTAGTGTGATTTTTTTTTTTTTTTTTACTTCTTTATTTCCAAAGAACTGCGGATAAGTATGAAAATCATGTTACCGGGAGTAAATACTCTGAGCATTAAGGAACATGTGAAATTGTGGTCCTGGCCTTGCCATTAATGGAAGAATCACGTTGGTATTTTAGAAATTCATGTTGCTATCCGGTGGCTTTTATCTAGTGAGCTATCCACTATCTCAGAGGTGTAGAGCGGAGGAGGATTCTCCGCAAATACCAGGTGTTGTCTTTGACATATAGCAATGTACATTTCTTATAACTTCAACTCTGAAAAGTTTTTTTCATTTGCTTTATTTGTATACAACTTTGAGGCTCTGCCTAAGACTGGCTGTGTATTAAATGGCTTTGCTGGCTGGGAGAAGAACTTCTTGCTTATACTTTAGTGTCTCTGTCGGTTTCCCCTTTTTGAGAAATTCACAGGCAGTATAATAAGGAACTACATCATTTTAGTTACTCGTTGGTCTTGAGCGCAACACGTTCTCTTGATTTCCATGACTGCCCTGCCAAGGAACTCAGACTAGGTATTTGAAGTCTAGAATAGCAATGAGCAGAACTTGGAAATCCTGATCACGTGTCAGCCCGCACTGTGCATAGAGTTCTGCCTTGCCTCGTAAAGCTCCTCTTGGGGGTTGTGACAGGGAGTGGTCAGCTGTGGACCCCTCTGTCCCCCCTTCAACATGTAAACATGGTCACGGGAAGCCTGGGCCTTACTTGCCATGGAAAGTTCTGCCTCAGCCCTAAATCGGCCTGAGACAAGTTAGAGCCCAGAAGTGCTGCTTTTGCTTCTGGCAGTGACATTCCAAAGGAGAGCAGTTCAAATGATGGAAGTTTGAGGAGCAAACAGAGAAAAGCCAAGGAATTAAATCTCTCTCACCTAGAAACAATTAGAGAGAGATTTGTCATGAAATAAAATGTGGGAAAGCATACCTATGTGGAGCTCTATAGCCATTATTTTCCTTTTCTTGAGGATGGCACAAGAAGGACTATTTTATGTTCATGGCTTTGAGGCTGACAGTATTTCTGGTTGTAAGAATCATTGAGACTCTAAGACCTTCGACTTGGGTTTCCAGCACCACCTCTGGGTTTACCAAGGATCAGATGGATCAAGACCTTCCAGGCAGGCAGAACCAGCTTCTTTCAGGATATTCACCGTCAAAAGACCCGCTGACGTGGGCCATCAGCAATGGTGGGCAAGTTCTCAGAAGATGCTATGTAATCTCACAGTGTTTGGGTTTTGGTAAGAAGAAAGAGAGGTTATAAGAAGAAAAATAAAGCATCACATTAGCCAAATGTTAATACAGCCTGTCAGCATCCTTCACTCAAGGTGGAGGAAGAGGCTTTCTTGCTCTACAGCTTTCTATCTGGGTGTTGCCGTTTACCAGGGGAATGATTACCCCAATATCTAGTACACAGTGACTGCCTTCACCTCTGTTGTTTTTTTTTTTAAAGATTATTTATTTATTTATTTATTTGAGAGAGAGAGAGAGAGCGAGAGCACATGAGAGGGGGGAGGGTCAGAGGGAGAAGCAGACTCCCTGCCGAGCAGGGAGCCTGATGCGGGACTCGATCCCGGGACTCCGGGATCATGACCCGAGCCAAAGGCAGTCGCTTAACCAACTGAGCCACCCAGGCGCCCCTCACCTCTGTTTTTATTAACTCATAACAATAATGGCATATTAATGAATGGAGGGGAAGAAAAGACAACCTCAGAATTGTAGGCACCTCTCCACTCACTATTATTTGAATAAAGATTGATAAGGAAATAAATGTGACTCTTACAGAACAATATAATGATCTAGAGGACTTCATTGTCCAACTAAAATACAATGCAGGCCAGATAGATAATTTGTAATTTTCCAGTAGCAACATTAAAAAAAGCAAAATGAAACCAGTTAAAATAATTTTAAGAAGATATTTTATCTAACCCATTATCCCCAAATATTATTTCACCCTGTAATTAATGTAAAAATTATTAAGGCAGTGTTTTGTACTAAGTGTTTGAAATCTGGCATATATTTTATCCTTACAACATGTCTCAGTTTGGACTAGCTGCATTTCAAGTGCTCAGTGGTCACATGGGGCTACTGGTCACATGTCAGGTACTGTGCTGACCAGGACAGCTCTGGAGACAAATATCAGTAATTGGTGTGCTATATTACGAAGAATAATCCAGACAGGGTGGAAGTTTTAAATTATTTCAAGGGAGGTGAGAACAAGACTAGGCAGTTTTTATGAGGTCCATTTCCTCATGTGAGAAAACTGTAATTATCTTCTAAGCAATGAATCAACATAAAAATGTGATCCATTAGCAAATTCAGTCTCATATCATATGAGACCTAGCATTAAATGTTTCACTTCTGTCCTTGGCAATTTTGGAAGGTGTTTAATTTGGGGCAGTAAGCTTGGTTAAATATTAGATACCAAATATCCCAAATACTCTATTTTATTTTATTTTATTTTTTTAAAGATTTTATTTATTTATTTGACAGAGACAGAGAGAAAGCACAAGTAGGCAGAGCGGCAGGCAGACAGAGAGGGAGAAGCAGGCTCTCCCCTGAGCAGGGAGCCAGACGTGGGGCTCGATCCCAGGACGCTGGGATCATGAGCTGAGCCGAAGGCAGCGGCTTAATCAACTGAGCCACCCAGGCGCCCCTCAAATACTCTATTTTAAAAGAGCCTGGTTGGCAGTCTGAAGAACAGGCTGGCCCAGTGGCCTAGAATACATGGCCTGGTATTAGAATATATGAAGCTTTACCTGGAACAGGGCCCAAATTCATGCTGCCATTTAAGATTTATCCATGAAGGGACCCCCTGTTGATCTGAGTTTCATATCCCACTTTTTCCCACCTTTGAAGGTGTGAAAGGCACTCTCATCCCTAGCAGCCCAGCATGGACTCCTCTGAAACACCTGGCCACTTCTATTCCCCTTTAATCCCTCAGTCTCAGTATTGGCTGGCTAACTTGGCATGAAAGTAAAGAAGTGAGTCTCTATTGTGTTCATTTCTACCAATCCTGATAATGGATATGTGCCAAGAGTTTTATAACTGTTATAGTTTTCCATACTGGAGAGAAGGTGTGTCCAGGTCTTTGAGGAGTAGGTTGATGTGGACCTTTCCAGATGCCCTGGCTTTCATGGACAGTATATCCAGTTTATATTCGGTACTAAATCATTGCCTCATTGGACCTTGGGAACCTTCAGAATAATCATATACTTCCCAAAGTAGTGCCCATTTCTGAAAGTGAGATCAACCGCATGGTTATGGTTATGATGGATGCCATCATGAGGGGAAGAAAACCTTGCTGGGTCTGCTTCTACTTTTGACTGCCTAGGACTTTCTTAACACCAGTCCCAAATGTGGGCAAGTGTCTTCTGCTGTAAGCACACCTACATGCCTGGCTGATTCTTGGATTTTTGCCATACTCAAGTTGGATCAGGCTTTTTAGGGCAAGTGCATTTTAACTACTATAACCAATCCATGTTTTATAGGCCATAAAGTTGTTATAGAGCAAGCAGAAAGAATATTGCAAAAGCTTTAAAAATTTGTGGCAAGTTTATACCATGTGGTAGTGGTTATGCTGATAAATTACTCATTTCCTACATATTTCTTACCATTCCTGCTTGTTGACCCAATTTAGTTCTTTGATTTTATATTTATAATTGTCATATTTGCATTATAAGTTGGCAGTAATATTTGCCGTGAATATAAACTATCTGGAGAAAGTTAGGATGTGGAAGGATACAGACTGGATGGATTCTTTATATTCTAGAACTATCGCTACCAGCTCTTTGACAATCTTTATTACAGAGCCAAACCAAATTCATGTTTTGAAAAATGATCATCATATTCTTCTTGTTGTGTGTGTTCTGTTATAAACTTCCAAACGTAAGTTGCACTCTTGTATTTTTCTAAGAAAACCCGTAGGCATGGATCCTGGTGGTAAGTAACCTGCCAAAATGACGCAAATGTCTTCGTTCATCACGCTCTTCATTGCAAGGCATATTGTTCCATAAACTTGGGATCTCATTAGGGAAAAACAATGTTGGTCCTGCCTTGCAAATGAAGAAGACTGGAACTTTGTGTGTTTCACCAAAATAGCTTCTGTGAGTTTTTCTCACGTAGGGCCTCAAGATTTAAATGCTACATAGATTAAATGACCTTTGGACTTCGCAGTTACTCTCTTCTTGTGCCCTCTTCTAAACACTAACGGCCCTTTCTCTTTAAAAATACATAATTTTTCTCATAATTGTTTCTATATTATTTAATTGTATTTTACCCTGCTGTGTTGTCAACTTGATGTGGGGAACGTTGTAGTTAATCAAGTATCCTCTGTAACAGTGTAACTTCATATGCACCACAAATGGGACGTCAATTTTGTTTTGTTTTGTTTTTTTAAAGATTTTATTGATTTATTTGAGAGAGAAAGAGAGCAAGCACAAGCAGGGGGAGAGGCAGAGGGAGAGGGAGAAGCAGACTCCCACTGAGCAAGGAGCCCGATGCAGGACTCGATCCCAGGATTCTGGGATCACGACCCGAGCCAAAGGCAGCCATTTAACTGACTGAGCCACCCAGGCACCCCGATGTCAACTTTCAACTAGAAATTGAGAGAAATGTGTTGAGAGAGAAAGTTTGAAAGGACGTATGGGTCTTAATAGTTTGGCTTTTGTTGCCCAGGATCAGAAAGTTACTGTCCACCCAACACTTTTTTTTCATGCCGTATCCAAGTGAAATGTGAAATTGTCAGCGTCCGTTAAGTAGTGGTGGATCCAGGATGGTAGCTTAAAATTTTGTGGAACGAGAGTGGGATACTTAAAATGTAGATCAGTGTTTTGTAAAATTCCATATGAATCATGCAGGGTGTGTTTTAAGCACATAAGAATCACGTGCAGTGCTTGTTAAAGCTGTCGAGTCCTTATGCCCTGACCACTGAGCCTTTGATTTGGTAAATCTGGACGGGTCTGCGTGTATGAGTCACTCCAGGTGATCCCACTTTGAGGCAGTGGCTGCTGGGCTTCTCGAACTTTACTCTATGCACAATGGCACTCGTGTCTTGTGAAAGTGCAGACTGAAGTTCAGCAGGTCTGGGGTGGTGCCTGAGACTCTGCATTTCTCACGTGTTCCCAGGTGATGCTTTAGAAACTCTGACTTTGCAACTCGACCCACCATGGGTGCCTTTGTATTTCCTTCTACAACGAACCCGCTACCTTTTTACTTTTGACCATATATACTTTTGGGCTAGGTTTTAACCTCCTTTAAACCTTGTCTGATGTGATTTAAAAATACTTACCTTGTCCTTTTTCTTTCTTTTGTTCTTTCCTTTAAAAAAAAATGAATATAGATGTGCACCCGTTGTGTCTTGAAGTGCCCTCAGCTGTAACAGAAACTCCAGGTCGCAAGGCCTCCGCCAGGCCTCCCCACACCCTGGAACCCAAGGCCATGGAGCTCTCGGACAGCGACCGCCCGGTCAGCTTCGGCTCCACGTCGTCCTCGGCCTCTTCCCGGGACAGCCATGGCTCCTTCGGCAGCAGAATGACCTTAGTCTCAAACAGCCACTTGGGCTTGTTTCACCCAGACAAGGAAGCCGGGGCCATAAAACTGGAGCTGATTCCAGCCGGGCCGTTTTCCAGCAGCGAGCTGCAGCGGGAAAGCCGGGCTGGGCCGCAGGACGCGGATGAGGGCGGCGACGTTCAGCCCCGGGCCCAGCGGGGAATGGAAGCAAGCGGGGCGAGCAGAACGGGGGCCGAGTCGGCCACCAGCCCCAAGCTCCTCTATGTGGACAGAGTTGTTCAGGAGATTCTGGAGACCGAAAGGACTTACGTGCAGGACTTAAAAAGCATCGTAGAGGTAAGGCAAACTTTCTTCTTTGGTTCTTTTAAAGCTTGTCGTGCAGGATAAATATGCTTGCAAAATAAAGAGCAAACAAAGCCAGGGATCAGGGATGTTTTGTCTCCTAAGACACAGGAGTAGGGGGAATGTTTAAACAGAGCATCACCTAAGAGGAACCCGAGGTCCGTATTCGTTGTGTTAAAAATCCTCTTCATATTTGCAGTAACGCACTAATGATGTGTTAGAAGCAAGAACAAGGGTGCCAATGCGCCCACCAGTAGATTGTGTTAATAACTTCTCCACCTGAGAGCTCCAAGTGCTCCACAGGGCCTGGAGCAGGACTGGAAGTGTCCTGACTTGCACATGTCAGGTGTATCCGGACTGAATCCATCCGGCTATCTCCACCTTAATCACAATTGTCTACTGGTGTCTGGGAGCTTCCCAGACAGGTACTGATAACCTGTGTCCCACCTCCAGAGACTGTGATTTCAGGGGCTTGGGGTATGGCCCCGGCAGAGGGCTGGTGGAAGATCCCCAAGGGATTCAGATGAGCTTGGGAGCCACTGTTTGATGCTGTTCTCTATTGGTTGGTGTTTGGGGGAAGGTAGGGAAGGGAAGAGAAAAAACATGGGCTTTGTCTTGTCTCGGGCATTTACTTTCTTTTCACTTTGATAGTGAACAAGTTTGCATAAATTATTTGACCCCATGTGAATTGGGCTCAGCTGATGGGCCAGATTAGGTACTCTGGAAACTGAGTTATGAATTGACTTTGATTTATGGATAGGTTTTTAAGGATAAAATAAAAATTACCAGAGCAGCTCAGATACTAACTCATTCTCAATTAATGATTAAAAATATGAATATTTTAAAGACAAATTTATATACTATAAAGCTGGACCCACATTGCTGCCTGGGAATATACCAAGTTCTTTGATTTGTTAGTGCCCTCCTCCTGTTTTAGACTTTTAATCTAAAATGTTTCAGAGTATAGTGGAATATTTGCTGATGAGCACATTCTGCACCAAATACATGCATTCTTAGAGCTTTAGAAAAAAAATTCTGAGGCATAATTGTGTGTTGAGTTCCATAAATGACAGAACCAGACACTGTCTACTAAAAATAGTTATGACATAACTTCCTGGTAAAAATAGAAAAATCAATTGATGCTCAACCAAAACAATATGGGATACCAAATGTAGAATACAGCAGGCCAATTTCTTTTTAATTTCAACAATGATGTCATTTGTACTTGCGAAGAAATACCTGTGAAACTGCCAATTTTGCAACCTCTCAGGAAATCCATGGTTGTCGAAGCTTGCTTTGGTCTGTCCTTTTTCTTTTCTTTCTTGGAAATCTCTCCACCTAACCAAAATTCACCATACTGAGAGAGAAGCCGTAAGTTACTGAACTGATATTCCACGAACACTGTTGTTTTTTTCTGAGGCTGGTTGCTAAACCTTGGTGAGAGGAAATGGGTAAGATCTGAACAAAAGGGGACCGATAAAGACAGGATATTTTCTGCTAAAAAAGTTTCAGTAGAAGTTCTATTCCAAGCTGCCCAGATGTTCATGCCCTTTTTTTTTTTTTTTTTTTCATGATTGGTGAATTGACCATGTTTTACACTGGGGGTTGGTGGACTTTTTCTATAAAGAGCCAGAGAGTAAATGTTAGGGTTTCTGGGCCCTGAAGTCTCACTTATAATCGCTCAGGTCTGCTGTTGTAGCTCAGATGCAGCCACAGGATGTCAATGAATGGGTATGGATTTTCCAGTAAAACTTGAGGGTGAGGTTTGACCCAGGGGCCATAGTTTGAGGCTCTGAATTGGTGCCTGTGTTTCATTAACTCTAAAATGAGACTAAAAAGTAGTACCCACCTCATAGGATTAGTATGAGAATTAAAAAATACATGAAAAACTCTTAGGACAGGATGTGGCACATTGTAAGCAGTTAATAAGAGGAGAGTATCCTCAGCAGCAGCCTCCTCCGAATTTGCTGGTTGAGAGTGGTCACCATTCAACTATACTGTGTTTTACCTAAAGCCTTTCACAAAAATAAAAGTTTGCTACAGCAGACATTTAATTAGGAAAAAAATGTAAACCGGTGATCCCAGCATTACTATTTTGAATGCAACTGGATTATTGCCAATGAATCCACTGAAAACCTGAGGTGACAGTTTGCTACAGCAGACATTTAATTAGGAAAAAAATGTAAACCGGTGATCCCAGCATTACTATTTTGAATGCAACTGGATTATTGCCAATGAATCCACTGAAAACCTGAGGTGACACATAAGGTGACACATGAGGATGTTGGGAGGAAGAGTATTTGGGGAAGAAAAGTCCCAAACGCAGTGGGAGGCACCCATGTAGGTCGAAGTAAATGCTGCTTTGTTCCAGAATTCACCAGAATGCTTTGGCTTATTTACCCTCTCCACCTAGAAAAAGCCAGACTCTTTAGATGAGGGATTAGCTGTCACAGCCTTTTCTTCACGTACTTTTGTTATGGGGCCACCTCTGTTTCTCAAGATCACAATTTTCACAGAATGGTGAAACTCATTTTATCTAGTTCTTTCCTTGATGAAGAATAATCAATTATTTTTCCACTTGCAGCAACTCTACCCAATAAAGACTGTGAAAATCGATATTCTTTTAAAATACAAAGTGTCGATTCCATTCAAATGTGTTTTCCTTGATCCATTCCTAACTTATTTTTATAATTCTGTAGCCGACTTCTCTCAGATCCTCAATTTTTCAAATGCAGAATTTCAAAATGGGAAAAGAGCTGCTCATTAACAACCTGCTAATACAAGTTCTCACCACACCTAAGGGGTGGAGCTTGTTAGTTGGCTCCTTCTCAGCAAGAATTATTTCTGAGGGGGGAAAAAAAAGTCTAAGCATTTATAGAGATACTGGTAAGTCATGATTCATCTGTGCAGGAGCACATTTCTGATTTTCTGCACACTGCTTAACGAATTCCGTCTAATGCGCTTCATCCTCAATCAATTTCCCCTGTAAGTAGCGCCTTTTATCCATATACCACATACATCATCCCCACAGGTCAGGTTTAGATTTGTTTGTAGGATTTATAAATGGAAACATTTTTGTGAAAGATCACGGATATATACATAGATTTAAGAGACATTAACACAGAGGCGCCTGGCTGGCTCTGTCAGTGGATCATGCAACTCTTGATCTCGGAGTTGTGAGTTTGAGCCCCACATTGGGTGTAGAGATTGCTTAAAAATAAAATCTTAAAAAAAAAAAAAGACGAGAGAGAGAGAGAGAGAGAGACATTAACACCATGTGCTTTGACCTATTCAACTTGGTCCCAGAATAACTGACTTCAGAGAAGAGATCCTTCCAACCTTATCTAGGCAAAAGAATCCCCAGATGTTGGTTACACCTACAAAGAAGGTTATCTGCCTTTCTTTCCCATATGTAGAGAGATTGTACTAATCCCAAATATATAGGTCTTTTTCCTTTCCCATTTCCTGAGCATTTTAAAAATGTTATTGTTCTTATCCCTATTGCTGTTTATTTCTTGCATTCCTCCCCAGATCCTTTGTTCTGAGCCCCCTGCTCCTCCCTCCCCCACCATGGCTACTCCATCCTCTGCTTCTTTGCCCGACATGCTAGTCATCTAATTTTATACACTTGACATTTGAGAGAAAGAGGGAAAGAAAGAGAGGTGAGATCTTGACTGTCCCTCCTACTCAAAGGAACAATGGAGCTGTTATTTCCATTTCTGTATATGGTTCCTAATAGCATTCACAGATAAAATGAGGTAATAAATAAGAAAGCAAGTTTTAAAAGTTAAAAGTAAAATAACCAATGAGACAATTTGTGGAGAGATAGAAATCCGTGGTTGGAAAGTAGAAAATAAGGATCTCTTTCATGTTTAATGGAACTTTACAATGACTGAGTAGGGACTCTCATGGGTAGAGGGGGTTTCTTTAATCTTCCTAAATGATCTATAAAAGAGCCTTTGAAAGCCTCATAAGATTTGGCCCCAGATATACTTTATGGCCTGTTTTAGCCTTTTAGGAAAGTTTTTAAATAGTTCATAATGTTATATAATGCTGTGCAATTAGAAGTTAATTCCCTACTACAAAATATTATCTTTGAACTATAAGCGATGCTACATTAAATCATCTTTTTTGGACATTGAGGACATGTGTATTTAGTAGGAAAAAGTGGGTAAAGTACTAAATGTAACAGTTTATTTTTTTCTATCATCTTCTAGAGAGCTAAAATTCTTTTCAAGTACCTTTGTCCACACAGTGTGTTTAAAAGCTGAGAAGTGAGTATCCCAGCCTTAATGTTTTATTTTTTTATTTTTATTTCTTAAAGATTTTATTTATTTGGCAGACAGAGAGCACAAGCAGGGGAAGCAGCAGGCAAAGGGAGAGGGAGAAGCAGGCTCCCTGCCGAGCAGGGAGCCCGACGCGGGGCTCGATCCCAGGACCCTGGGATCATGACCTGAGCTGAAGGCAGACGCTTAACAACTGAGCCATCCAGGCGCGCCCCCAGCCTTAATGTTTAAAACTTAAAGAGCCAAAATCTTATTAAACATAGCTTTGTGGAGAGCATTCAGCATTGTTCAAAAGCTGTAGCTGAACAAGGATTAGAATGTTGATCTCCGACCCCCTCCCCCCCCCAAGCTCTTATGTTTTATCAGTCTACAGGGACTCTTTGTTTTAGTGCATGATAGTGTAGACAGTGTCAGGGTAGGTGGAGGAAAGAAGGATGCTTTGCACATGCTTGCTGACGTGAAACACACTGAAAGCTATTCTGCCCATTGCCATGGCTTCCAGAAGAGGTTGCTCTTAGTACTGGAGACACCACGTTAGTTGGAAGAATAACCTTACACATGGGAAGCAAGCCTTCTCTCAAATCAGCAGAGGGGAAGAAAGAAACCTAGTGACCAGTCCTGAGGAGTCTATAGGGCCTGTGCACCAATTTCTCTGTCTAGAGACTTAGCGTAGAGACTCAGACTCTGATAGAATGGAATCTGAGTTAGCTTTTGTCCAGGGCCACCCCTCCCTCCAGGACAAGGCTGTCGATTTGGATGTGGTTTTCTGATGAAGTCTGGCTTGCTTTGGATCCTGTTGGAGAAACAAGACTGTTTGGTGTGGAAAAGGGGCAGTTTGTGTCTCTACCACTCTCTTCCCTTAGCCATGAAAATAGGATTCTCTGTGGGCATCTCCTGGACCAGCCATAACTGCTTAGGACTGTGGAGAAGAGGAGAAAGGTCTTGAACTAAGAGAGAAGGCTGTTGAGAAGAGGTGAACTGTCATGGCTTTTATTACCCTTTTATTTGCAGATGTCCTCCCTAAATACTTTCCCTCCAGTATAAATAACATTTATTATACTGATGCTTTTTATGAGGTCGTGTAGAGTTTTTTGAATACCGGGGGAAATATGTGTTCAATGCTGGAGTGTAGGACTTGGCAGGAATTGTTTTTAATGAAGGCTTGTTATGTGGGTAGATTTCATAAAGAACTTACACTGTGGGATTTGGCACAATTTAATGTACCTTTTTTTTACGTGGCATTTGAGTACTATTTTTGAATGTCTCTATTTGTTTTTCCCTCCAAGGGCTTTTATCATAAAACCATTTAAGATCTATGATAATTTAGAAGCAAACCTGTTAAATAGTTTTCTGCTTGTGTTGGAGCTATTCCTTAAACAGCACATCTAATTGCTGTACATAATCCCCCCAGTCTCACTTTGACTATACATGTCCAGATCTCTTTATTATTGTTGTTGTTGTCATCGTGTTCCCTTCTTCCCTCCCCAACCTCATTCTCCTCTCTCGCCACCTCAATGACAAAAACTTAGAAGGTAGAAACACAGTGATTTCTTTCCACTTCTCTTTTTGTTTGTTTTTATTGAAGCGTAATTGACATACAATATCCTGTTAGTTTCATGTGTACAATGTAGTGATTTGACATTTGTATACATTGTGAACTGATCACAATAAGCACATTTACCATCTACCATCATACAAAGTTAATACAATATTATTGACTGTATTCCCGGTGCTGTACATTACATCCTCATAGCTTATTTATTTTATAACTAGAAGTTTGTACCTCTTAATCCCCTTCACCCATTTCGCGCCCCACCCCCAGCCCCCGTTCCCTCTGGCAACCTCTGTTCTCTGTACCTGCGAGTCTTGGTTCCATTTGGTTTTGTCTGTTTTGATTTTTATATTCCACTTGTAAAAGTAAAATCACATGGTATTTGTCTTTCTCTGACTCACCTATTTCACTTAGCATAATGTCCTCAAGGTCCACAAATGGCAAGATCTCATTCTTTTTTGTGGCTGAGTAGTATCCCATTGTATATATACACCCCATCTTCTTTATCCATTCACTTATCTATGGTTGTTAGGTTGTTTCCATATCCTCATATCCATATCTATTATAAACAATGCTGCAATGAACATGGTGCAGATATCTTTTCAAATTAGTGTTTTCATTTTCTTTGAATAAATACCAAGAAGTGGAATTGCTGGATCATATGGTAGCTCTTTTTGAGGAAACTCCATATTTTCCGCAGCGGCTGCACCAAGTTGCGTTCCCACTGTGTATGAGAGTTCCCTTTTATCTACATCCTTGCCAACACTTGTTGTTTCTTGTCTTTGATAATAGCCATTCTGACAAGTGTGAGATAACATCTCATCGTGGTTTTGATTTACATTTCCCTGATGATTAGTGATGTTGAGCATCTTTTCATGTGCCTATTGGCCATCTGTATATCTTCTTTGAAAAGTATCTAGGAGCGCCTGCGTGGCTCAGTCATTGGGCGTCTGCCTTTGGCTCAGGTCATGGTCCCAGGGTCCTGGGATCGAGCCCCTCATCGGGCTCTCTGCTCAGCGGGAAGCCTGCTTCTCCCTCTCCCACTCCCCCTGCTTGTGTTCCTTTTCTTGCTCTCTGTCAGATAAATAAAATATTTTTTAAAAAGTATTCAGATCATCTGCCCATGTTTTAATCAGATTGTTTGGTTTTGTGTTACTAAGTTATATGCGTTCTTTATGTATCTTAGATATTAACCCCTTATTAGAGATACGATTTGCAAATATTTCTCCCATTCAGTACATTGCCTTTTTCATTTTGTTGATGGTTTCCTTTGCTTTGCAGACGCTTTTTAGTTTGATGTAGTCCCATTTGTTTATTTTTGCTTTTGTTGCCCTTATCTGAAGAGACAGATCCAAAAAAAATCAACTAAGACTGGTGTTGAGGAGCTTACCGCTTACTTTTTCTTCTAGCAGTTTTATGCTTTCAGGTCTTACATTCAAATCTTTAATTCACTTTGAGTTAATTTTTGTATATGGTGTAGGAAAGTGGTCCATTTTCATTCTTTTGCATATGGTTGTCTAGTGTTCCTGACGTTGTTTATTGGAGAGACTGTTTTCTCCCCATTATATATTCTTCTTCCCTCTTTTGGAAATTAATGAACAATATGTATATACATAGGTTTATTTCTGGGCTTTCTATTCTGTTCCATGGATCTATGTGACTGTTTTGATGCCAATCCTGTAGTGTTTTAATTACTATAGCTTTGTATTATAGTTCGAAATCAGGCATTGTGATACCTCTGGTTTTTGTTGTTGTTTTTTTTTCCTTTTTCAAGATTGCTTTGGCTATTTGGGTCCTTTGTGGTTCCATACAAATTTTAGAATGATTTGTTCTAGCTCTATGAAAAATGCCATTGGAATTTTGATAGGGATTGCAGTGAATCTGTAGATTGCATTGGATAGTACGGATATTTTAACAATATTAATTCTTCCAACCCATGAGCCCAGACTCTCTTTCCATTTATTTATGTCTTCTTCAATTTCAGTACAGACTGTCTTTACATTTATTTATGTCTTCTTCAATTCCGAGTATTCATCTATTCTACCCATTGTAATGTAATGTGGGAGGGAGGGCAGAGACCTGGATTTTCACTTTTTTCCAGTCCTAATGAGTTGGCTCATGTTGAGTGTTCTGTTCATTTGCAATCAGTCAGAAGGTATTAACAATGTAAATGTTCAAGGTGAGCAGCGTTTAGTGAAAGCAAGGCCAGTAGAAGTTTTCAGAGTCGATAAGTAAAAGTAGCATAGAAAAGTAGCTGTTGGCTCTTGACAAGAGTTGGCATGTACTTTTTTTTTTTTTTTAAAGATTTATTTATTTATTTATTTGAGAGAGAGAGAATGAGAGAGAGCAAGCACATGAGAGAGGGGAGGGTCAGAGGGAGAAGCAGACTCCCTGCCGAGCAGGGAGCCCGATGCGGGACTCGATCCCGGGACTCCAGGACCATGACCTGAGCCGAAGGCAGTCGCTTAACCAACTGAGCCACCCAGGCGCCCAAGAGTTGGCATGTACTTAATGACGGCTGCCAGTTTAGGTTATTCTCTCCAAATCTTTATGGTTAGATCTTCAGTGAAAACTTAGGAACATTATTTAAAACACTTACATTAATCCGATTCTCCTGGGAGCGTGGTAGACAGTGATATCGTCAAGCTTTGTGACCTCACTGGTTCCCAACAGCTGTAAACACACTATGTATCTGACACTTCTAAATTTTATCAATATGTGCCTTGATAACAACAACAAAAACACTAAGAAATAAACATGAACAGCAACTAATATTTGAGTACTTACCGTATATCAGGCGCCGCCTTAAGCCCCATCCTCACTCACAGCCCCATCATGTGGGTATTATTATAATTTTCCTGTTTTAGCGCAAGAATATTGAGCGTGCAGAAGGTTAAGTAAGTTGTCCAAGGCCACATAGACAGTGGTAGAGCTGGAACTGAAACGGGTCTCATTCCAGAGCCCACTCCTTTTACCGGTAGTCTACACTGTTATTGCAAACCTTCTCTTAGAACCTAGCAAAGGGTTCAAAAGTTTTGCCCTCTTCTTACTCTCTCTGGAGCAGGGTTTTGCAATAGGAGCCCCACAGACATTTTGGATTGGACAATTCTTGGTTGTGGGAGACAGTCATGAGTGTTGGAGGATGTCTCGCAGCAAACCTGGCCTCTACCCACTAGGTGCCAATAGAACCACCATCATCTCCTTTCGTAACAACCAAAAATATCTCTAGACATTGCAGAACATCCTCTGCAGGACAAAATCCCCTCTGGCTGAGAACCTCTGCTCTATAGATTTGGAACACGTCTTACACATCTGTGTAAGAATAGGCTAAGCCACAGTCACAGATAGAAACTCCCCAGTGTAGTGGCTTAATAGAACAGGAGTATATTTCTTTCTTCTGGAACAGTAGGTGTGTGCACTCATTCGAGGACCCCAGCTGATGAGGCTCGGCCATCTTCAAGATGGCTGCGGTCTGCACCATCTTATATGGCTAGAAGCACAAGGAGACAGGGAGACATGCCTGGGGGAGGTTTCTAAGACAGGCACAGAAGGGGCTCAGCCCCCTGGCCTCATTCCCCAGGTGAGACTCTTCTCAGATGGCCACAACAAACTGCAGATGGAGTCTAGCTGTGTGCCCAAAGAAGGCGGGAGACATTTGGTGAGCACCTGGCAGTCTCCAATGACACATTGTATAGAATTAAAACATTCCTGTTGTGAAACTACACCGCGTGTCTCCCCCCAACCCCACCAACCATCACTAACAATAAAAATGAACAAGGAAGAAAGCAAGAATGATTTTGGTGATGCTTCCTGCTGAGATGATGGTGACTCCCTCTGCCAAGTGG